>NC_085865.1:46087855-46423387 GCF_034702125.1 Engraulis encrasicolus
AGAAACAAAAGAAAAGAAGAGAAGAAAAAAAAGAAAGAAGAAAAAAGGAAGAGTGTGTCTGAGGAAACACAAGAGAGCAACCAAACGGGTGTTGATCGAGGAAGGAAGGAAGGAAGGCAGGCATGTCTTCCCTCTCCGGCTCCCAGCCTCCAGCATCACCCTTCTCGGAGTACAGCGAGCTCTGCAAGGTGCCGGCCATGGCCTCTCCCCCCTCGCCCCAGCCTGCCTGGGATAGCTGGCAGCACCAGGACATGGGCATGGACATGGGAATGGATATGGGGGGTCCCCCCAAGAGCCTCTCGTCAGGGGTACCCCCCCACGTTACCACTGTCGGCGGAGGTCTGACGGACGAGGATAAGCTGTGCTTCTTCGACCCGCCAGCAGGGGGTGGCATCATGGACTCCGAGCTCAAGGTTCCGGGGGGCCGAGGTGGGGCGATCCCCGGCAGCGGGTCCTTCCTGGGCAGTGCCGGGGAGAGTCCGGATTCTCCGCTGTCATCATCCCCGTCGCCCGCCTCGCCCGGGAAGTTCCCGGGGTCCCTTGGCAGCGGCGTCGGCGGTATCATGGGGAACAACGGCGTGGTGATGCCCCCCGTGGCGTCCGGATCGCCCCTCCATCTTGGTCACCACGACGACTTTAGGTCCTCGACGCCTAGCCCTCTGAGTCCGGCCAATCCCACGCAGTGGAACCCGTCGGCGCCGTTCGGCTCCATGCCTCTCGGAGACCCGAGTCCCATGAACACCACGGCCGGCCAGCAACAGGCTGCGCCACCAAACTATTGCGTCATTGGCGTTGTCAATGATAACTACATGGAGAGTGGACAGCCCACGATGGCAACAGGGGGCCGCCAGGGTGCCGAGGGCTTGTCTGAGGAGGAGGAAGAGGAGGAGGAAGAAGAAATGGACGAGGAAGAAGAGTTGACGCCTTGCTTCATGGGACGCGCCGAGCAGCAGCGCAAGGCCATGCGCCGAGCCATGTCCGAGTGCTCCCACCTGGCCGTGCCCGCCAGCCTGCAACTGCCCGACAAGTACCCCGGCGGCACGACCGACATGGACGAACTCACCTCTCCGATGTCTGGAGGTCCGCGCCGTCCCAACCCGGCCTCCATGAGACGCTCGCTCACCGTGGCCGACGACCAGCCGCCCACCCCTCCCCCGACCCTCACGGCTGCCGGAACGGCCCGCGGTGACCTCCGCCAGGAGCTGGACGCCAAGCTGAACCTCAGCCCGTTCCCTCCGCTGCGGGACCTGGGCGGGCTGAGCCCGGGAGTAGGAGCGGGCCCCATGTCGCTCATGGAGGGCCTGCAGGAGGCCACGTTCCTGGATAAGGGCGATGAGGGCGTGCTGCTCCCCGTGCCTCCCACCCCCAAAGCCTTCAACGGAGCCACCACCCCCACCGCCACCGCCACCTCTGCCACCTCTGCCTTGGGCAGCCTGGGGGGCAATGTCAACGCCAACCCCTTCTCCATGGCAACCGAGGGTAGGTTGTTGTTGACGCCATCTGCGGTGGGTTGGCGATTGCCGGTTCCGTCGGCGGCGCCCGCCTGCTGCGTCGAAAAGTGTGCCGGCTGTCGGTCGGGGCAGTGCGGTTCTAGTGCTACATTGCCAGGCTTGCAGATGGTACAGCTCGTGTGTAGGGGGCGGGAAGCCTGATTCACCACCGCGCTGGTGCCAACTGTCTCCGCTTGTGGGCGCTCCACTTAGACTGGGTAATTGCTGGGTAATGCCAGCTCGTCCCAGCGAGGGGGACCTGGGCACTCAGGCAAAAGCTTTAGGGGAGGCCATGTTGACAGCTAATTATGAGACAGAGATTTATGATGGTTGTCCATTGCCAGCACTGTGTGGGACAGTAAGGGGAAGAGGGGGTGTGTCAGGACCATTACATAGTATTGTGGTAGAGCGATTGCATGTGGAAATCAATGAAGCATTGCTGGGGTAGTTGGTATAAAGGCAAGTACAGATAAAGCAAATAGGTGGGAAATATCTTTCTTTCAGCTTTTCTTTCCATGTTCAGTGTGTGTGTGTGTGTGTGTGTGTGTGGTGGTGGTGGTGGTGGTTGTGGGTCTTAGCATGTATGTTGTGAGTCATACAGTGATAGTAGGTCAGTCAGACCCTTCAAGTAAAGCAACAGTTCCAGAGGCTGCATCTTCCTCATATCACATCCCTCTCCTCCTCCTCGTCTTTTCCATCTCCTCCTCTCATCCCTCGCCTCCATCTCCTCTTTTCCATCTCCTGCTCTCATCCCCCTGTCTTCATCCTCAGGATACTTTAGGATCCTTAGGACCATGCTCTTCTCCTCATCCTCTGCGCGTTTTCTCTTCTTTCTCTCTGCTTTCCTCTCCCTCTCCCTCTTCAAATCCTCCCTGCTCTTCCCCTCCTCTTCTTCTTCTACTCTCTCTCTCCATCCCTGCTTCTTTTCCTCTTCTCCCTCATATTACTCCACTTTCCTCCTCTCTTTTTCTCTATTTCTCTCGGGATTAATAAATGATACTCTACTCTGCTCTACTCTCTCTTTATAATGCTCTCTGCCTTCATCCCTGCTACTCACCATCCTCTCCCTCATATCACTTAATTTTACTCTCTACTGTCTCTCTACTCATCCTTAATGCTCTTTTCTTATTCTTTTCTTCCTTCGTCTGCCCCTCTCCGTCCATCTCCTATTCCCTCTGACTACCTTGGGACACTGGCTTGTTAGCCCCGTCCGTCCGTCCGAGGAGAAACTGGAGTGGACAGAGCCGTCATGGCTGCCCTGGCGGTTGCGGTCACCACAGAGAGAGAGAGAGAGAGAGAGAGAGAGAGGGAGAGAGAGAGAGAGAGAGAGAGAGAGAGAGAGAGAGAGAGAGAGAGAGAGAGAGAGAGAGAGAGAGAGAGAGAGAGAGAGAAGGCTCCCATCAGCTAATCGGGGTCAGTGAGACAGAAAAGTCTAGCGTAGCGTAGCGTAGCGTAACATAGCATCGTGGGCAGACAGGCAGGCAGGCAGCACACTTAGCAAGTTTAATGAGAGCCATAGCTCCACCTCCCTGTGTTCCATTTGCCTCGGGGAGACTGTTATGTTTCTCTCTCTCTCTCTCTATTTCTCTCTCTCTATTTCTCTCTCTCTATTTCTCTCTCTCTCTCTCTCTCTCTCTCTCTCTCTCTCTCTCTCCTCTGTCGCCCGTATTACTGTATGTGCCAAAAATATTGAATGCTAGCCTTGTTTTTCTTGCCTTTTTAAAGGGCAAGTGGCCCCCTTTGTGTGGAATAGAGGAGGCAATAGTGACATGAAGGAAGTGTGTTATTTATTTGCCAACAGTGAGCAAGGTCATTTAAAGGTGTGTGTGTGTGTGTGTGTGTGTGTGTGTGTGTGTGTGTGTGTGTGTGTGTGTGTGTGTGTGTGTGTGTGTGTGTGTGTGTGTGTGTGTGTGTGTGTGTGTGTGTGTGTGTGTGTGTGTGTGTGTGTGTGTGTGTGTGTGAGTGAGTGACTGTGTGTGTTTGTAGGCACGCACGGTGTATGTATTTAGTACTTTGTGTCCAATGTTGATTAAGAGATTTGTCTGGGTTGCAGGTATACTACGGACAATAACAGGTGGATGATTATTTTTGCTGTGTGTGTGTGTGTCTGTCTGTCTGTCTGTCTGTCTGTCTGTCTGTCTGTCTGTCTGTCTGTCTGTCTGTCTGTCTGTCTCTCTGTGTCTGTGTGTGTGTGTTTCTGTGTAAGACAGAGTGTGAGTGTGAGAAAGAGAGTGTGAGTGTGTGAAAGAGAAAGTGTGTGAGAGTGCGTGTGTCTGTCTGTGTGTGTGGCTGAGTGTCTAGCCCCTTGTCGCAATGTCTGTCTGTTAATCCAGACATGTCTCTCCCCTCTGATTGCTGCCGTCTCGCCAGATCCGCACTAGATCCCGGTCCAGATAAGGGCCAGTAGTCTCATCCACTGCCTCTTTCTGTCTGCCTGTACTGATATTGGACCTGTCTCACCTTGTTACCAATTTTCTGTCTGTCTCTTCCCAAGCTCTCTCTGTCTGTGGTGCATGCTGCAAATTGTAGGTTCTCTCTCTCTCTCTCTCTCTCTCTCTCTCTCTCTCTCTCTCTCTCTCTCTCTCTCTCTCTCTCTCTCTCTCTCTCTCTCTCTCTCTCTCTCTCTCTCTCTCTCTCTCTCTCTCTCGCGCTCTCGCTCTCGCTCTCGCTCTCTCTCTCTCTCCCTTATTTCATCTTCTTGGGTCTTTCTCAGTTCATCTCTAATTGTATACAGTATGTCTGTATGCTTCATAGAAAGGGGGGGAAAAACGAGAAGGGCTTAGACAGAAGAAACAAAGACAAACGATGTAAACACGCTATAGATGTCGGTCACTATTAGGAACACACCTCCTTGATGATTATGTTGTTGTTGTTGTTGTTGTGGTTGCTGTTTACATTCTCATTGCTGCCGCTGTTGTTGTTGCCGTCGTGGTCTGTCTATATGGGTAAACCCATACTGTGCTGTACGGTATGCATGCGTGCGTATTATATGCTGCGTGAGAGCTGGAGCTGGTTGTAGACCAGAGGGTGATATAGTATGTCTCCCCAGCTCAGGCATGATGTGGTGCAGTATATGCGATATATTCAGCTCACACGGAAGCCCAGGGTGAGGGCTGAGACCTCCATTACACCCCAGGGTGAAGGACTGAGACCCCCTACTGGTGGCTAGATCGTCTGCTCAGTCATGGGTGAAGGCTGATCTCTCTCTCTCTCTACGTGCGGGCTAGTGTAGTGGTTCTCAACCTAGTGGTTCTGCCCCTAGGGGCTCCCTGACGATATAGATTTGTATGGTTCGTACATTTATTTATAGTACATCTGTAGTGAACCTCTAATTAAAATTGAGCAAATGTAATGGAGAAATGGTTTGCCATTTTGAATATGACAGTGCAAGGGGTGGCACGAAAATATTCTCAGGTCCAAAGGTGAGGGGTTCCAGCAGAAATAGTTTGGGAACCAGAAGGTTAAGTGTGCTGTCCAACCCACTGAAAGCTCACTTCCCATTCCCTCTCTCTCCCTGATGAGGTGCTGGTCTGCTATTTCATTCAATTTAGTCACGGGTGAACACTCTGAACGATCTTTGGCTGCTGTCCACATTGGTTGTGTGTAGTCTGCCATTTCACCCCATCAAGGTTTATATTCCGCCGCTTATTTGGGATTTCAAGGTTTCTCTAATAGGGTCTCAGCCCCCCTGTGAAGGTCGAGGCCCCCCAACTGGGGGAGTATTCCAAGTGGCTGGTTGAGTAGTTAAACAGGTTAAGTTCATCTCGAGGTTGTGGTAGATCATCTAAAAGAAGAGACTAGTGTCACTCATTTTATTTGCTTAAATAATACTGCATTCTAGTTGTTCAGACACAGTGGTCATGCCGCAACGAGATGGTGTCTGTGTCGTCTTGTCCCCACTATCCTCCCTCTGAGTATCAACGCCCAATAGGCCTTGGGATTGTTGCTTGTGCCACTGGCCCTGACAATGCACCAGCGGCATTAAAGCATGTGTTAATGTAACACCTGCCATGTGTTAATGTAACACCTGCCACCTCTACTAGACTGGACTGGACACATACACACACACACACACACACACACACACCTTCAATCAAAAGACAATTTTCTAATATGGCAACATAATAATTATGTAATAGTTTTTTGAATCTTTGAATCTTTGAATCTTGAATCTATTTACAGGCTTACCCCTATCTGTGGATTAACATAGGCAGGTGTATCAATTGACCATGTTTTTGGAATTCCCCAGGTGTATTAGTATAGTCTGGCATTCAGCCATTGGAGAGGTGGTTACAGGTGAGCTAGTTTACTATTCAGCAATCATGGGTGCCGATTTCTCATGTCCCCCACAAATAGGGTAGTCTTCTATTCAAGAAAAAAAGGGAAGTGCCCAATTATTATTGTTTTGTAGAAAAACAAGTTCCCTGAAGAACATTCAAACACTTCCTGTGTAATGCAGTATACATGCAGTATGTTTTAATTGCACCTAGTGACATGTGTTTATTTCTGTTTTTCAAGCCTTAAATGACTCCTCCAGTGATGTCTCCTCAATGGTGGTGGTTTAGTTGTCTTAAAGGCTAAAGGCTTTCAGTTGAAACCTGTCTATGTGCATATAAATTGGTGTGTGCGTGTGCGTGTGCGTGTGCGTGCGTGCGTGTGTGTTTGTTTGCGCATCCATTTGTGATGTTTTCTCTTTGGGAGTGGGGACAGCGAGCGAACGAGGCAGAACGAGGAAAGAACAAATGACAGCGAGACAGAGAGAGAGAAAGAAGGGGAGGGGTGCAAAACAAAGTGTTTGTTGTTTTTGTGGAGAGCATGATTGCTCTGTCCATGAAATGCTAATGTCACTGCTGCTTGTGACTCCGTTGTGCTGCAGCGCTCTCAGATGCAACAAAAGACATTGGAGTGTCTACTCCATACCATAAGAGGTGTTTCTGAATGCAAAGGAAATCCATACGAAATGAATGCATACGCGTCTCAAACCAAACCAAGCAGCCTGCTCGCCTGCCGTGTCCACTGCTCTTTGAAGTAGCAGCGTGAAATTCGCTTTTGTCTTGGTTCCTGCCAGCATGCGTGTTTGTTTTTGAAGGAGATGCTGTGTGTGCGTGTGTGTGTGTGTGTCTGTGTGTGTCTGTGTCTGTGTCTGTGTCTGTGTCTGTGTCTGTGTCTGTGTGTGCATCTGTCTGTCTGTCTGTCTGCCTGCTTCTCTCTGTGTCTGGGTGATTATGGTTTATGTATTGTGTGTTTGTGTGCCTGTGTTTTTTATGCATTGTGTGTGTGTGTGTGTGTGTGTGTGTGTGTGTGTGTGTGTGTGTGTGTGTGTGTGTGTGTGTGTGTGTGTGTGTGTGTGTGTGTGTGTGTGTGTGTGTGTGTGTGTGTGTGTGTGTGTGTGTGTGTGTGTGTGTGTATGATTGTGAGTCATTGTATATGTGTGTATATTACAGTGTAACATATGAGAGAGTATGGTGTGTGTTTGTGTGTACGCTGCAAATTGACCGCCTCAGGGGCTTAGCGCTAGGAGGAAATGGCTGACAGGTGATTGTGAAGGAGCACAGTAGTGTGTAGTACTGTATTCCATATAATTATTCTGCCAAATGCCTTGCCTGCTTCATCTTCCTCAGAAGCTATAGAGACGCTTCGTTTGCTTTCATCTGTAAGAAGACGCGGCATACCCACAGCACTGAGGACTCCTCAGAGGGGCTTTAGTGTCAAGAGCAACGCAATTCAGACAAAACACACCGCCAAAGCCCATTTAAGTGCTATTTTCGGAGTGGTTTATTTCCAAAAACTGTGAACAGGGAGCCCAATTGAGAAGCATAAACCGGTTTATCTCCTGAATGCGGTTGAGGTTTCTAGAGGGTGCCTGGAGACGATTGTCTATTAGTTGGCATGCTGATGAATCATCAGCTGATAAAAAAGACAAAATTATACGCTAAACAAATACAACTACACATTACTATGCAAATTGCAGCTGATAAATATGGTTATTGTGTGACGCGTGCCCTGAACCGTTTGGTTTCAGCTCCGAGTTCAGGTTTGTCATCCAAGTTTTCTTTTTTACACAGATATACTGTATCAGCCTGGTTTTCACTGAAACTCTGAAACTCCTCTCCACCACCCCTCCATTTTGGAACGCTAGATAATCTGTCGCAATAACCTGAAATGGCTATTTTAAATAGATAGCTTCCTGCATGAGGCTTACCATCAATTTGTGGTAACGGACATAATTTGACGTTCATTTTAGGAACATTTCCTATTGGCTGCTAACTACATAACCCATTTACTTTTGACCTCATCCTGACCTTTGTTATTTATAGACTCTATCTAACCCAGTTTGTATTTAACTAAGCTACTAGGTCAACTTTTTGTTTTATGATGCCGTAAAGCACTGCTTAAATATGTTATAACGTGCATAATGTACTTCTGTATGCATAGACAGGATAACAAAATGTGATTGCCATGTATGTCTAGCTCTGTATTTCAGTGACAACAACACTTCTAGAGTATGTAATAGCTATCAAAAATAACATGCGCAGTGGGGCTGACACAGGGCCCAGACATCTGTCAGGGTGATTTATCACCTCAGTCTCTCCCCTAATGGAGCTTTTTGCCTCAGCCAAGGTGCTTTTTCACATTATCATTTTCACGCGCCATCATCTTGAGGCTCAGTTGAGACGATGCACGCAGCAATGATGCTGTTGCGTCTCACTTGTGAGCCATTTCATGGCGGTGGTACTATGTGGTATATACTACCGTATATGCATCTGCCAGGCACAGTACATGTGGACTCCAAATGGGAACAGTCTGAGACTGCCATTTTCCCACATGACAGCTATTAGTGTTAGGCTTGAGGTTAACCTGTTTCAGAACCTGTTAAATAGACATTCTCTCAATGAACGCCTGCAGTTCACATGTATGCCTTTAGAGTGCAGTTATAGGCAAGTGCAGAATGAATGGGACTTAATGGGGAGACGTTTATTAAAATGTCTTAATTGCCATATAAAAATGTCCTTATCATAATATAATAAGTTAGGATATTCCAGATATACTACATTTTGAAAGAAACTAAGCCCCTTTCCAGCTTTAAACAGCTCCATAACTAACCCAAATCATGTGACTATGACGTTGGGAAAGAGTGGTGACGACTCAGGAGAGTTGTTTTTCCCACAGCGTTAACCCAGATGTCTCTGCTACCGTAATCGCTAATGGGCTAGTTAGGGTGTCCTGCTGACATGCACCTTTGTGTTTCTCTGAATGTGTTGTGTGTGTGCTGCTCACCCAGTGGGAAGGAAGAAGCCATATTCCCACAGGCTGCCACTCTCCTTGAAACAGCATTTTGATTGTCAGGGGATTAATTATGTCATATTCATAGAGCCTGCCTCTCTCTCGTCACTCACCATACAGACGCTCGGGTTACCGCCTACCTCAGTAAAGCCACTTCTGGAGAAGCCTATTAAAATCAGATCTCACAGCTCCCAATTAAGAGATTAGATTTTACCATGATGATGACGAATGGCCAGCCCAACACCTCATGAGGCGGTTACTTAGACAGCAGAGGACCTCGATGACAGTCATAGCAGTGTCATGGTTGCCGTGCAGTGCTGGTGTGTTGTTGACGTGGGTGGAGAGATCACTGCTACATTATGTAGCGTGTAATTTATTGCCAACCTTTTGAATCTTTTCTTTTGGTAAGTTGTGGATTTCTTTGGTTTTAGAGACTTTAACATTATTTCTATGTAAGGGATTGTTTTATCTTAATATGCCTCTGGGTTTTCTTGCTATCTGGTTTTAATGCCTATTAGCCCTTTACTTTTTTGCTCTCTGTACAGCCAAAGCTTGACCCTCCTCTCCCGTGATAGTGAAGAAGAGACCAAACCCTCTTTTCTGCATAAAATGTCCACCCCATCCTCCACACACCCACCCATCTCCTTGAAATAACCTCCAGCCTTACTGCCTCCTTAGTACCCTTGTTAGCAATTGCAGTATGAGCTGCTGTATGATGTGTTGCCATGCAGATGGGAATGCTGTACAAGACAGTACATGTACACGTACACATACTGTACATGTACATGAAACAGTTCTGGGGTGAGTTTCTCAAAAGAGAAGTTGTTAGCCTGTTAGCAACTTCGGTTGTTGCCAATGGGAAAATGCATTGAAAACAACAAAGTAGCTAATGTAGTAAGCAATTTTGGTTTTGAGAAATTCACCCCTGCTTTGATGTTTAAGTGGGCAAGTGGAGTGTGTGTGTGTGTGTGTGTCTCTTGCTGATGAAGGGAGAGTGCGTGGAGAGCTGCTTCCCCTGATTATTCTGCTCATGTCTGGAGATGAGGCCAGATGTCAGATTTCATCCTTCATTTCAGATCTCGTTACGCCGAAAAATGAAAGAAAGGGGGGGGAAAACGGTCTATCCCAGATGTTGTTCTATGAAGCCCATCATCATGCCAGCGGATGGATTGAGATGGCTGGGCTTGGTTGGTTGGTTGGTCGGGTGAAATGTAGGGTCATGTCTGCCGTCTTTGTGCCTCAGCAGCAGGCTGGACGTTTTATTATGTAACTGGCAGGGATGCAGGTTTTGGGGAACTGTAATTGTGGACTTGTTCATTATAATCCAGTGCCACAAATGACAATGCCAAATGACCTGGCTTTACCTATCCAATTCAACCAGGTGAATGCCCTAATTACCTTTTAAACAGTGAATGTTGAAAGTATGTGGCACTGGATTGTAGCTAATGAATCCAGGTTGCCCTTCCTTGAAAATCAGTGTCCTCTATTTGGGCTGATATTTCTGTATAAGTGATGTGCAACCTGGACTTAATCATTATAATCCAGTGTCACATTTTCCAACCTGTCCAGTTTAACCAAGTGATAGTCCTAATTAACTCTTAAAGAGTCAATCACCTGGTGGAAAATAACTGGTAAAAATCTGTAGCACTGGATTGTAGTAGAGCTAGCTAATGAATCCAGGACCTAGTTTCTCGAAAGCATCGTTTCTAACCAGTTAGCAACTTACTACATTTCCAATGGGAAATTTCATTGCAACCAAGTAAGTCGCTAATTTAGTTAGCAACGATGTTGTTGAGAAATGCACCCCAGATCCCTTCAAAATCAGTGTCCTCTATTTGGACTGATATTTCTGTTTAACGGGGCAGGGGTCCGTTTATCGAAAGCGTCTTTGCTATCGTCGTTAGCAAAGTCATTCGTACGAGCGACTCAACTCTCTCTCTGTCTTAAGACGGATAGCAACGGCAAGAATCGAGAAACGGACCCCAGGCTGGTTACTGGTATTGGGCTAGTATATGGTTTGTTAACATGTTTGTTGACCTACAACCAGTGTGAGACCGTTCATATTATCAGTGACTGATCAATTGTGCTGGTCACTCTGTCCATTATCTAGTGTACTGGGCTGACCGGGGAGAAGAGATACGCTTCTACTGCACTGATCAATAAGAATACGCTGTCCATTTTGCTACAATGTTTTTGTCGATTCTTCTAACAGCACATTGAGCCCAGGGGAGAATTTCAACTTAAACAATCACATGTTGGGTGGGAAAAGGCAGCAAACTTGTCCACCAGAACTCTGATTGCTGTGTTTTCCTGCCATAGGCCCAACGTGCTTGCACACTCCTATATATGCATATACGCTCATCACTTGCATATTGAAGGGGAAAAACAGCGCATTTAATGTGTGTATCAAGAACGAGATGACAAAACTATGTTTGCCATATCATGTCTCCTTGTGTGTTATAAATGCAGAGTTCTAAAACGGAAGCCTACGTTTGCAATCTTATAGCCATAAATCACAACCAAGGTAGAATTTCAACTCTGACACTTGCATATTGGCGCAAAAGGAAATGTGTATGAAATGTGTGCATCAAGGCTGTGTTTCTCTACCATAGCCTCGAAGGCTGTGTTATCTGTCACACATGCATGCACACAATATTGAAGTGGTGAAAGCTGTTCATCAAATTTGTGTATCAAGAACCAGATGGTAAAACTGTCTGCCGTACCATACCATAGGCCCTAGGCCTGCCTTCTTAAAATGGCTGCCTCGTTAACATGGCCAATGTAGAGACTTTTAGGACAGACACAATCTTTTAGCAGCACATTGAGACCAATGGAGCAAGAAGTTATACATGTACCAATTTAAAAAGCGAGGGTTATGTATATAACCACGGTTCCATGAGTTCTGGATGACCACCATAGGGGGTGCTTTCAGCTCATGAATATCCAACACATGGACGTGCAGGAGGAACAAAATGGAACTATAGTGCAATAAGAAGTATCATATTTGTACATCAAGCGTCAGATGGCTCTGCTTCTTTGTCATTGGCCTGAAATCTACCTTGCCGCTTTGCGTGTTACACGGCCAATGCCAGAGTCCTTCACGACAGACACTAATGAAAAGGCCTTCTGAGAGGCGTCCCATAAGTGATCTTTGGAGGGAATAGATGGGCCTGTAATCCCTTGATTGGACCTATTGTGGCCTGGCCAGACACACTGTCATTATAGCACAGTTGTCCATTTACTCCCCTCAACCAGAACAGCATGATTGCCAGAAGTGTGTCTGTGATTGACAACGCACACAGGTGTGTGTGTGTGTGTGTGTGTGTGTGTGTGTGTGTGTGTGTGTGTGTGTGTGTGTGTGTGTGTGTGTGCGTGCGCGCGCGTGCGTGCGTGCGTGCATGTGTGCGCCTGCCTGCCTGCCTGCCTGCCTGCCTGCCTGCGAGTGTGCGTGCGTTCGTAAAGGGGGATTCATACTTGTCGTGACTGGCGCTACCCTCCTTCATACTTCACTCGCGACCTCACTCGCGACCTCACTCGCGCCGTCACGTGACCCAAAATGACGTCACACGCCGTGGCGCGAGCTGCCGTGGCGCGAGCTGCCGTGGCGCGAGCTGCCGTGGCGCGACGTCGTGCACCCCACATTTTTTGTAACTTGTCGTGCGCCACCAGCGACCATGCAGGTAGGCAGACAAAGCAGGAGTTGCGAAGAGAGGCTACAACTACTGTAGGCTACTACAGAATGGATCCTGCATCATTTTGAGGATAATAAAATGTCCTAGAGAGTTATTTTATCTTCTCTCTTAAATGTTGTTCAGTGAAACAATTGTTTACTTTGTTCAGAAGCAAGCACGTTGTGTTCGGCGATCTATTTATAAATTCTGCCGCCAGAACAATGCTCTCACATGGTCTTGGAATGATCTGGCAATGTAGGCTACAACAAAAAATATATGTTTCAATGTGGTAAGTCACAAGTCAGACGTTCAGTAGCCCTACAGCAGCCATGTTTGGCTTTCTATTTTATACATCCGTAGAACTCACGCTGCGAGTTGCGAAAGATACTGCCGTTTCTCTCATGAACAGCAGAGGGCACTTCCGACAATGCGAGCGAAAGCCTTTTGAAGTATGAATAGTCTGGCGCAAGTGATGACGTCATTAATGGTTCTCGCGCCAAACGCGCCAAAGTGCGCACGTGAAGTATGCAGAGCCCTTAATGGTGAGTGTAAGGGGCTGCTGCTGAAAGACACGCAAGGCTGTGTGGCAAAGCCTTGAGCTTCTACACACACACACACACACACACACACACACACACACACACACACACACACACACACACACACACACACACACACACACACACACACACACACACACACACACACACACACACACACACACACACACACACGAGCGCGCGCGCACAGAGTGAGCATCTGGTGGAGGGCAGGGTGCCTCCCAGATGGTCTGCCCTGTCTTTCACCAGCCCACTGGGGCAATGGTGCACCCTGCTGCGTTGCAATGGGGAATGCTAAACCAGAATGCGTTTTATGAAAATCCAGAGTGCACTTGCTGCATATCAATGTGATGTACGGTATCTGCATGTGTATCAAGTATGGAATGGCAAATCAAAATTGGTGTTGTGTGTGCAATTGCCAAGTGAGAATATGTTTTGTGAGAGTGCAAGGCAATGTCTGTTTGAGCTGTGTGTGTGCGTGCAAGTGTGAACCTTGTTGTATACACACTTTCCAAAATCAAGACAGTGCCTATACAGTATGTGTACAGTTCTGTTCTGACAATATTATGCACTACATAGCAACAATATATCCACTTTATTACCACGGCCACTGACACAGCCCATTTCAAACATTAATGGCTGTATTTTGGGGATTTTTTCTGCGTGAACAAGAAATGTAAGCGGTTAAATGTGTTGTTAAAAGGTCACTAATCATTGTGTCAAAGTGACATTTCTGTAATGCTTTCCTATGAAAAGATATACTCACAAATCTGCAAAAACTGTGAGGGGTGTACTCACTTTCGTGATATACTATCCCAGTGGGGTTGCCATTCAAGTGTAAAGAAATCCCGCACACTGTCCGTTCCACCAACAAACTTTAATACAACATTTCAAAACATTGTATTAAAGTTTGTTGGCGGAATGGACAGTGTGCAGGATTTCTTTACACTTGAACGCTTTTTGTGCTACCAAAGGATTTCAGGTCTGCTGGTTCCTGTTAAGGCACGAAAAGACCAAGCGCGACATGAGCGATTCCAGCGACAGAAGTAATTGACTTTGTATTGAGTCGCACAACATAAGTGATTTGGGCGACTAGAAGCGATTCACGCGACCTGAGCGACAATTTGTAGTTAGACTTGAGCTGTGTTGGAATGCTTGCATTCTGCTTTTAACGGACATACTCTGTCACTTCTATTGCTCGCATCGCTCTTGCTGCACAGTCCAGCGATTCTCTGTCGCTTGATCTTGTTGCAGCCGGTGTATTCGCCCGGTTTGGCTGCCTATTATAGCCCCTCTGAATGATTTAGCACTAGCAACTGCTACCCAAACAGTAATGGCGCCGCTCTTTAGCCGTGGATAATAAGGTGTGTGAGTCCTCCTCCCCTACAGCAGCCAGTCTGACTCTGACTCATAGTCACAGCTGGCCCTGTTCTGACCTGGCCGTGGCCCTGCTCTGGCTCCTCCTCTTCTCCCTCCCTACTCTCCTCCCCTCCTCCCCTCCTCTGCTCCCATCCTCCCCGCCTCCCTGCCACCTGACTAATACCCAGAAGCAGACTTTACATTAGGCAAATCTAGGTAATTGCGTAGGGCCCTCCATAAGGGCCCCCAACTGTCACACCAGTCGCGATAAGCACCCAAAAACGTTAATTTGTCACTTATGTAAAGTAATAGAAGATATATACAATACTTAAATACTAAGCTCTACTGAAATAGCATCCTTGCTCCTTCCATGCCAATTGGTGACACGTTTAAAGAATGACATTTGAGGGCCCCATGTTTATATTTTGCCTAGGGCCCCAAAATGGGTAGATCCGCCCCTGACTAATATCCACAGCAGTATAAAGTCTCTGGTGGAAATCTCCTGCCTCTCATTCACTCACTCATTCACTCATTCACTCATTCACTCACTCACTCACCCATAAACATGCTGCTGCAGGTCACATGATTAGACAAGGTCACATGACCACACACTGCCTGCCTGGGGTTACCATGGCCATCGGATAGAGTCTTAGTCATTGTCAGTGTAGTAGTCTGCATACACTGCCACACACACACACACACACACACACACACACACACACACACACACACACACACACACACACACACACACACACACACACACACACACACACACACACACACACACACACACACACACAAACATGCAAGTGGTAGTAGCAGTAGTAGAAGAACAATTTTTCCTTAAATTTGAAAAAGACGCGTGTGTGCGTGCGCGTGTGTGTGTGTGTGTGTGCAAATGCATGCACATTTGTCTGTGCATTTATATCAAACTGTGTGTGTGTGTGTGTGTGTGTCTGTCTGTCTGTCTGTCTGTCTGTCTGTCTGTCTGTCTGTCTGTCTGTCTGTCTGTCTGTCTGTCTGTCTGTCTGTCTGTCTGTCTGTCTGTCTGTGTCTGTCTGTGTGTGTGTGTGTGTCTGTCTGTGTGTATCCTGTAATGAGTTAAAGAGTTGCACTGTCCCAGGGTGACCCGGGTCCTGTCATGTGGCAGTGTGCTGTAATCCCTTCTGACCGCTGGCCTGGTACAAGGGCATTTTCTCTCTCTCTCTCTGTCTCCATCCCACTAAACGCTCTAAGCCCTGAAAGGGATCGATGATTATTCCTAACGCCTCTGGTAGCGAAGCGTCACTCTGCATCCTACTCCACGGCTTAAACCTCTGCCTTCCAATGTTAGTTTATCATTAACAGAGGTCTTGTTGTTTGCCATGCATTAGCTTGTTGTCTAGACCCCCTTGTAGTAGGTCTGTGGAGGTCAATAGGCATTAGTACACAAGTCTCAGGATTACAATCAAGTGATGTGATGGCCATACATACAGTACATTAACAGCTGCAGAAAAATAACATTTATTTTCTTTCCTTTCTCCATCTTTCTTGTTTCTTCCTTTCTTTCTCTCTCAGAGAAGACAGATAAGCCACCAAAAATGGACGGCTTCCAGACGTTTGACGACTTTGACATGTTCGATAAAGCAGACAAGACCAGCAAGCCGGAGTCACAGGGCAACACTGAGAAGATGGACATGTTTGGGAAGATGGAGAACCTTGACAAAATGGACAAAGACCTGAAAGCGGACAAAGGTGACAAGGCAGAGAAAGACGAACACAAAGAGGACAAATGGGACAAAATGGAGCCGGCAGAATCAAAGGCGATGACGGACAAAAGTGAATCGCCTGCGAAGGCTGTTGAAAAGGCCGAAATGAAAGACGAATTTGAGAAGGCGAAGGAAGCTGATAAGGTTGAGAAGGTGGCAGACCTGGCGGCCATGAAGGCGAAAGAAACTGACATGAAAATGGAGAAAGACAAAGAGACGGACAAGGTAGAAAAAGTTGAGAAGATGGAGGAGGCCAACAAAGTGGAGCAGAAGCCGGAGAAAGTGGAGCCAGAGAAGCTTCTGGACTTCACACCAAAGCCTCTAGACAGCAAGAAGGAAGAGGTGGTGGAGAAGAAGGATGAAAAAGTGGAAAAAAAGGATGAGAAAGAGGAAAAGAAGGAAGAGACGCCCGTGAAGGTGGAAGAAAAAGCTGAAAAGAAGGACGGCAAAGTAGAGAAGAAAGAAGAGAAGGTGGGAGAGAAGGACAAAAAGGCAGAAAAGAAGGATGAAAAGAAAATGGAGAAAGCTGAGCCGAAGAAAGCCCCAACACCAGCCAAGAAGGCAGAGAGCAAAGACAGTGCAGAGAAGAAGACCGCCAAAGTAGATAAGGACGTCAAAACCGAGAAGCCTGCAGCCAAGAAGCCTGCAGCTAAACCCGCTACCACACCCAGCAAGGACCTCACCAGCGCAGACAAGAAGACCAAGGTAGGCCCCTTTCTGACTCCCTACTTCCTCTTTAGGTTTACACAGGAAGAAGAGTTTGAGTGTCTCGTCTCCCACAAGCATTTTGTTTGCTGGGTGGTTGGGGTGGGATCTTCACTATTCATAGGCAAGTTGTCCGTGGTGGGTTCAATGTGAGAGGTATCACCGCCACTTGATCTCAGTGGGGAGAGTAGGAAACTTGAAGTTAGATTTCATAACTATAAAAGCATCATCACTACCAGGGTTAGGAGTAGCGCCTTGGTTAGGTAGCTGATAAAATATTACCTTGTAGTGCTAAACCAAACCAAAGAAAAAAAGAAAATGTTACAATGCCTAAACCTAACTCTGTTCCTATCCTAACTCCAAAACAATCACAAACAACTTCCCTTGAATATTAGAGACTATTCCAACCACCCCACAAAAAATGCCTACCCCAACCCCCACCTCCACACACCTATCCAACCCTTGATACTGCTTGTGCGCCAGCTACTTTTGTGTCCACATATCCAAATACCCAAAAAAAATGCTTCTCGTATTCATCTTACTGCTTAGCGTTTCATGCCATTTAGCTAGCAATCAGGATAATAGCCTGATCACCAGTGTAATTTGTGAAATGGCTCCCCTTTTGTAATCTGCTTCCTGACTAAACAAAAAGCTAAATGTCACCCCGATCGGGTATTGATGGTTTATGTAAATTGTGGTATTTAGCCCTTCGGCTACTGGATTAATGGCCCCACTTTATCATTCGACTGTTAAATAATGCTGCTTTGGCTGCTCATGATGTCCTGCTACCATTGTCCTGTTTGGCACTGTACGTTTTGTGTTCTTTTTTTAATTTGTGTTGCCTTTGAATCTTTCGCTCATCCTTTTTATTTATTTATTTATTTATTTATTTCATTTTTGCTCCCTCCCTCCCTCGCTCCATCCCTTCCTTCATCCCTCCATCCTGTCTGGTTTTGGTCTGGTGTGGTTGCCATCCTGCTGTGCTGTGCCGCGTCGCGCAGCCCGCTTCAACGCTGGCGGCCAGAACGGCCACCACCACCGCCAGGCCGCGGCCGAGCTCGGTGGCATCGTCCACCACTGCCGCTGGCACTGCAGCCGCCCCCAAACGTCCAACCTCCACCACCTCCTCCACCACAGCCTCCACTCTCCTCAGTAGAAAAGCCCCGCTACCCAGGGCCACCCCCACCACCCCCTCCTCCACCATCCCTAAGCGGCCCTCATCCGCTACCACCACCACCCGACCCCTCACCTCCTCCTCCATAGCTTCCAGAGACGTCAAGCCCAAGGTAAGTCTTCCTCCCTACCCACCCTACCACCCCTCTCAACCCTTCAACTCCTTCACAGAGCTGTCAAAAATCCTATTCCGAGGTTAATAAAACATTTTTTTAAAGCATAAACAAACCTGGCCACAGTTTCAACTCAGTTGTCAACTTGCCTCAGTTTCAACTTCCAACGCAGGTGACTGAGTTCACCAAGTGACTGTTTTTCTACCTGTCTTGATCAATCAATCAGATGATAACAATTATTAGGCTACTTATTGCAATCATCTGATTGATTCAGAGTATGTTGGATGCAGGACTGTAAATTAACACTAGCCAACCGGCTAAATACTGGTGAAATTTCAGTTTGGCAGGTAGAAAAGATCAACTTCCTAGCCACTTTGACCCATTAGTAAGTGTGTGTTTGGCTAGTGAGATTAACATCTACAAGCCATTTTGGAAGATGATGAAAAAAGTGAATGTAGAGCCCTGATTGGATATACAGTACTTTGTATATTTGCCCAAGGTTTTTTTTTTTACTTTTCTGAACCCGGGATTGACACCTCTGCTCCTTCACCCTCGTCACTCTCCGTGTCCATTTTTCAACCCTGATTGTCTCCACCTCATCTGCTCTCTCATTGCGGTTCCTCCTGTCAAGATGGTGTCTGGCTTGAGTACATGTAGCATTTCTTTGCTTCTTACACCTTCTTATGTGTCCGAAGAAAACATTCTCAGCAAATAAATGACGACAATACAGAAATTCTTGAGGATTTGTCTCACAAAGGCAGCGGGAAGCCTCATTTTTGCTCAAGCTTCATCTTAGGTCTACTGTACCTGAAATTTTTACTTTCCACCACCTTTTTATCTTATTTTGCCCCCCTCTCTCTCTCTCTCTCTCTCTCTCTCTCTCTCTCTCTCTCTCTCTCTCTCTCTCTCTCTCTCTCTCTCTCTCTCTCTCTCTCTCTCTCTCTCTCTCTCTCTCTCTCTCTCAGTCTCTCTCACTCACACACACAGACACACACACATCCTTCCACACTCACAGACACACACACACACACACACACACACACACACACACACACTAATCTGTGGGGAAAGCAGTGAAGGCTTTCCTTGCCTGTGCTGTAATCTGGGCTGTTCTGAGAGTGGTGAAGTGCTGCACACCGCACAGTGCCGGGTGCCGTTGCCGTGCCACTAAACCATACAGACAAGGAAGCCTCCTTCCACATCAAGTTCTGAGTGGCACAGTAGAGGCTTACCCACAATGCAACAGTCAAAGTGGAGGAGAGGGAAGAAATGCAAAGGTGGAAATGCAAACGTGAAGGCCAAGAGCATTATCTGAGAGAAAAAGGAAAGCTGAGACATTGTGGAAAAGGTGAAAAAAGGAGAGGGACATACGAGAGAAATCAGATGAGGCCGAGAGGGATCGGGCGATGGATGCCCAGTGGCCTGCCAGAGAAAAGAGAGGGAAGGACAGATTGGAGAGAAAGAAGATGAGACGAGCCAGGAGGTTGGAAGCTGGTGTGTGTGTGTGATCAGGAGGTTATCCATAATTCACAGGTTTGAAGATTAGAGAATTGTAGGTTCAAATGCCACCCCATCCATAACTCGCTTCAGATCACATGCAAGCCCAAATTTGCATTTTCTGCGGGAATGCAGTCTACCGGTAGTTACTGATGAGGGGTCTATCCACATTAAGGCCTACGTAGTTCTCTACACACACATAGCGTATGGCGCATTTCATACACAGGTGCAACTCAATGTGCTTCACAAGATTAACAAATGCAAAAAAGAAAGGAAACATGGAAGAAAGAAGGAATTAAATTAGAGTCAAAGAACATTTAAAACATTAAGATAAAACATAAGGTAAAATGATAATAATAATAAAATAAAAAATAAAATAAACATAAAAATACAGAAAATAAGAATTTGAGCTAGGGGAAAGCATCTGAGAACAGCTTTGTCTTGAGTCTAGATTTAAAGCTATTAATAGTGGGTTCATGTTTTACGTCATCTGGAAGCTGGTCCCAAAGCTTTGAAGCATAGAAGCTAAAGGCTGCCTCTCCACACTTTGTTTTGACTTTTGGAATCACCAGCAAATTCTTCTCCGTTGACCTTAGTGACCTGGTTGGTGCATACAGTTGAAACATATCCAGTAGATATGTGGGTCCCATTCCATTTAATAATTTAAACACAAGTAGCATTGCCTTAAAATCAATTCTGTAGCTTACTGGGAGCCAATGCAGTGATCTTAAAATTGGAGTAATGTGGTCGAACGTCCTTGTTTTTGTAAGAACCCTTGCTGCTGCATTTTGTACAAGTTGAAGTTGTTTGATGGTCTTTTTGGGGAGGCCTGTAAAAAGACTCTTACAGTAATCAACCTTACTAGAAATGAAGGCATGTATTAGCTTCTCCAGATCATGTTTAGACATAAGGCCCCTAAATAAATTCATTTATATGAAATAGTTTTCATGTGACTGTTGAAGTTTAGGTCACTGTCAATGAGGACCCCAAGATTTTTAACTGTATCCCTTGCTTTCAGTCCCTTCGTTTCAAGGATAGTAGCAATCTTTTGTAGTGATTTGTAGTGAAATTTGACTTCCAGGGAGGCCCACAGCAACATGTAGCCTAGGATCCCCAGGTCATCTTAATCCGGCCCTGGCTTCCTCTCCCAAGTCCTTATGCTATCACGGTCCTCTGACATGTTTGATATATGTAGGTCTGAGCGTCAATGGTATTTTACTGTCCCCAGTGTAAAATTAAGGAGGCTTTACTACTCAACCACATAGACTTAAAACTGCATGCCACATAGAGGAAAGAAATAGCTGGAAAGAAACGGAGAGAGAGAAAAAGGAGAAGAGGACAAAGACTTAGAGGCTTCTTCTCTTCTTCCGTTGAGATCAGTGAGAGTGCCCTCCTCACTCCTCCTCAAGTGGTTGGTTGATCAGGCGTCTGAAGCCAGCAACACCACATTAGAATATAGGTTTCCAGTCTCCCTTACGCCTCACGCCTCTCTCACATTACAGTGCCATGGCAACGCCAACCCTGTAGCCAGGGGCAACAGGCTTTTAAAAAAGGAAAGAAGTAAGAAACGAACGGCACTTAGTTTCACGCACTGCTGAAGCAGAGAGAGAGAGAGAGAGAGAGAGAGAGAGAGAGAGAGAGAGAGAGAGAGAGAGAGAGAGAGAGAGAGAGAGAGAGAGAATTTGCCATGAGCCTTTGTTTCTCCCGTAGGTAATAGATGTGTGAGTGAGTAGGTTGGAAGTTGTAACTTCTTCCTCCAGTTTTTATTTTTCAAATTAAAATTACCATCTGGTTTGCATTCAACCTGGAATATGAGACTCACTGAACTCAGTAAACCTGAACACACAAATGTAACCGGCAACTTCTGGAAAAGTTATTGGATACTTTGATACATCAGTTAATGAAATGAATTAACCCCTATTACAATGAGAGACAGTCAAGCTATACTACTGAGGTACTGTCGCCCTCTAGGGGACAACTCTGGTATCGCATCATGAATACAGAAGGTCATTTGATCCATCTTTTCCACTCAACATGGAGACTCTCAGCCACAAGCTTCTCAATCAGTCGCTTGTTCGGAGAATTTGACGTATGTAAGCCAATCAAAGGGCACAGTTCACAGAGTACAATAATGCAGGCTTACACAAGCCACTTGAACTCTTTGATCAAATTCTAAATGGAGGATGGCTCAATTTGTGCTGAACGAGGGCATACTGTCTTCCAAGGCATGACGGGATTGTTCGATGGGCGTGGTCTGTCATGCGCTCATGACAGCAACAAAGATTTTCAATATGATAACCAAGAGTGATTATACCACGCGGCGTCGCCAATGCAAAGTGGGACCAACCCTGACCTTGTAAATGGGCGTGGCATTCTATTGAACTCTATTCATTCTCCTAGCCTACTGAAGGGGCACAGCTACCACAGGAATGTAGCTTAGGACCTTACATCATGTGGAATCCGGAAGATACTGTATGAACGGTCTCTACCTTATCATTCGTCTCTGACAGTAACACATATATCAACAGCCATGCTGTCGATAGAGCTGATCTGCCTCAGTGTTATCAAGTTGACAGGTATTCTAGAGATCAGTGACACTGAGCAGAGTGCATGCGCTCTGCGGATATCTACTTGTTTTTTTCTCCTTCACAAGCTTGGCGTATGACATCTTGCTGGGCCCCAGAAAGCAAAGGGATGTTTGGAACCTTAGGAATAATATATTTTTTAAAAACCTGCAATCTTGACTTCATTATATTTCTTAACCTTAACATCCTGTATGCCTTGTTCTGTTATTTTAGTTTGTCTAAAATAGCCACTTGGTCACAATGGCCTGCTTTGGGTTTTTTTTTACACCGTGCACTAAGCAGGTGAACAGTCAGCATTTTGAATTCATTTTGTTATCGTCTTTTGAACCTTTTTCCCCTTTAACGGTGCCACTTGTTCCTCCACCTTGCTCTCCTGCTGTATCTAGACCACCACAGAGAGGCGCCCCCCTGTGCCAAAGGCGAGTACTGCCACTCCCGCAGCCCGCACCACAGCAGCCAAGAACGGCTCGGCCACCGCCACCTCGGCCGCCAGCAAAACTGCCACCGCGGCCACCCGCACGTCCCTCACGGCACGCACTACGGCCAGCGCCCCCACGGCACGGCGCTCTGTCGGTGAGTCATACCCAAGGACAAAGACAAAGACATTGACTTCCCTAAGTAGTGATCACTCTATATAGTACTATATTCATTTATTTTCAACTATAACAAAATCACACAAAAGAAAAGAAGCGCATTCAATTTTGTAATGTGTTTTGAAATGGTATTTGCTTAAAAAACTGGATAAAAAATCTGGGGTTAGGTTCTGGGGCATAGGGTTAGATTGTCAGTCACCTTTCGCTGTCTGCCTTTTTGCCTTTCTGTCCTTCTTGCATCTTCCCTCATCTCATCACTTTGCTGTTATTGTCTTGCTCTCCGCAGCAGCCAAGACCGACAGCAAACCTGGCGAGGAGAAGAAGCCCAGCACTCTGAGGAGCACAGGTAAAGGCCTCAGACAGACAGACAGGCCCTACCTTACAGGTAAAGGCCTCAGACAGACAGACAGACAGACAGGCCCTACCTTACAGGTAAAGGCCTCAGACAGACAGACAGACAGACAGGCCCTACCTTACAGGTAAAGGCCTCAGACAGACAGACAGACAGGCCCTACCTTACAGGTTAAGGCCTCAGACAGACAGACAGGTCCTATCTTACAGGTTAAGGCCTCAGACAGACAGACAGGTCCTATCTTACAGGTTAAGGCCTCAGACAGACAGACAGGCCCTACCTTACAGGTAAAGGCCTCAGACAGACAGACAGGCCCTACCTTACAGGTAAAGGCCTCAGACAGACAGACAGGCCCTACCTTACAGGTAAAGGCCTCAGACAGACAGACAGACAGACAGGCCCTACCTTACAGGTAAAGGCCTCAGACAGACAGACAGGCCCTACCTTACAGGTAAAGGCCTCAGGGAAACAGGCCCTACCTTACAGGTAAAGGCCTCAGACAGACAGACAGGCCCTACCTTACAGGTAAAGGCCTCAGGGAAACAGGCCCTACCTTACAGGTAAAGGGCTCAGACAGACAGACAGACGAATTGAGCCTGCCTTCCAGGTAAATGGCTCAGGGAGACAGGCCCTACCTTATAACAACTAATTCCATGTTATTGTTCCAACAGTGTGGTAGTTATAGCATAGAAATAACTGATTGGCGATTTTCTAATTGACTAAGCTAATTGGCGATTTTCATGATGTCGTCTTCAGAGCCAGAGTTTGGCGATGGTGCCGTCCCTGGCAATTTCCCGATCAGCTCACCCTTAGGACCGGTCCCTGTACAGCTCCAGGCCTTTTTATTAGAATAGCATGAAAAAGTTGATTTATTTCCAGAATTCCATCAATAATGTTAAACTGTCATGGATTGTAGATTCATGGCCCAGTTTTTTTAACTATTTCAATCATTCAATTTCTTCTTTTTATGTATGTTGATTTTTTTCCCACACTTCACTCTTCAACATACCCTATAGATTTCCATGCCACGTTTTGGCGCTAGCTCACCAGTTTAATTCTAAATCACCAGAAATGAAACCCCATTGAAAATGAATTAAACTGGTGAGTTAACACCAAAACGTGGCATGGAAATCTACGGGGTAAATTGAAGAGTGAAGTGTGGGACACCAGGTCAACAAAGAAGAACAGCTGACAGCAAAGCATCAAGGATATCTGGGCTTCCATAACTCCCATGCATTGTTTCTGCCATTGACTTCAATGTTAAACGCATCATGGCCGTTATTAAGACAGAGAGAGTCCTAACCAAGTATTGAACATTGCATGTTATGTAGAAAGTACCAAATTTCAACTGATTTAATGTGACCCGAATTTTGATGAAGAAAATTTTGATTTTATTAC
The DNA here is from genome assembly GCF_034702125.1 of Engraulis encrasicolus. Classification (NCBI taxonomy): domain Eukaryota; kingdom Metazoa; phylum Chordata; class Actinopteri; order Clupeiformes; family Engraulidae; genus Engraulis; species Engraulis encrasicolus. The sequence goes on from NC_085865.1 coordinate 46,112,387, forward strand.
AATATTCTAATGATGCGAATTCCCCAATTCATGGGTTTTTTGAGCTGGAAGGCCAACGTATATAAAAAGAAGAAATTGAATGATTGGAATAGTTAAAAAACTGGGCCATGAATCTACAATCCATGACAGTTTAACATTATTGATGGAATTATGGAAATAAATCAACTTTGTCATGCTATTCTAATAAAAAGGCCTGGAGCTGTATATAGGCCAAAACCCTTCATGGCACATCACTTCCACAATCACATTCACACAGGCTTATGTTGTCCAAAAGCATGCTCTGTAACAGGGAAGTCTAAAGCAGGATATAGAAAATTGGTCATGTGTCTTTACTGTGAATACCACTCACGCAAGACCATTCCAAAAAGCTAAATCTTTTTTCCACACATATTGCATACTGTTTTTCATTGTATTGGGATATGTCTTGGAGAGAGGAGGGTCTTGCTCAGGCCAAAACAAAATAACTAGGCCTACTACTACTAGCAAAATAAATCACTGCAAATTCTTCATTCCAAATCTGTGTCAAGCCTAAAGTATCAGAGTGATTCTACGATTCAACTGCGCTTTTAAGTCCATGGATTTTATTTGCCAATTCCACTAACTATTAACTGCATCCAATGATGTTTTGGACATTAGCACACATTTATCTTTCATACAATACAGAAAGTGTAGACATGGCATTATTTCCCTCAGCAAGAATGAATATGTAATACTGGTTTTGGGCGTTTTCATGCCGTCCTGTTTTCCAAATGTCAGATTCAGTCTTCATATTAGCATGTAAAGAAGCTTGTTTTGCCCAAGACGATTGCCAATGTTGATTCACAGTAATCATCACAATATGACAAAACTGTCAGAAAGACCACTGTGCTTTCTAAGGGACATAAGCACTTTCAAATATATGTTGTTTCAACTCTGTAGTATTTTTACATATGTTTGAAATGACATAGTATTTGTCCATAACACTGTTGACAAAATAATCAAGCAAATGTTCGCTTTCATTAGAGTATTTATCAAATGATTTAAGATTAAGCTTGGCAATTTGTTCGTTTGGAAACTTAAATATATACACTATGTAAACATCTAGGTCATTTAGTTGAAAAAAAAATACTGATAATTGACATTTTGCTTTTGCCAAAAGCGCAGTCGAATCGTAGAATCACTCATCAAAGATTCCGCTGTAGTTTGTTGTGTCCTTGTAAGCATGAGAGAGGGCAAGCAGGTACGGTAATGCCTCGCTGTGCAAAGCTGTGTCAGCTAGTCAGCGCATTTCACCATTTTACCCCTCATGGCGGTGTCATCACGTCAGCTCAAAATCAGCAGAGCCGTCTGCGGTAAATCCATCCAGCCTCAAATGGATTTGTCCCTGACTTGGAGGTATTTCAGTAAATGAACGCCTGAGAACATGTGACGGTGCTCAGGTGCTAAGGATGGATAAAAACGGTATTAAGTATATCTATCCTCACAGTTTAGTTATGACAGTGTGGCTTTCTCTCTCTCTCTCTACTTTTTTGGGAGGGCTGGATTAAGAAATACTAGGGAATATGGAGAAAGCTGTAAAAAAAAGTACGAGTTATCTGGCAAGTCATTTTGATAGGGAGGTTATTCCAGGACTGCCTTGTCCACCTTGCACACTTGTTTCGTGTTTTTCAAGTTCATGTTGACTGTAATGATTTTCTATTAGGTTTGTATTTCTTTCTGTGTTGGCACACCAATGAAATTCCCTACCAATTTGCACAAGATGCACATAGGGTGTTATACAGTCACATTTCACACATGGCATCAACAAGTATTTGAATCATGCATCTTCCCAATCCCCAGAGCCCAAGACCATGTCCAGACCTTCCACCGGCCTGGCAGCCCGCTCCCGCCCCTCCACCTCCTCCTCCGCCACCGCTACCAAGGCCCCTGGAACCTCCACAGTGCCCGAGAAGAAGCCCGCCGTGCCCAGGGTCGCCCGCACCAGCACCACCACCACGTCCTCCACCACTGCCAGTGCCGCCGCCAAGACCCGTCCGTCCACCGCCCCCACTCCAGACGTCCGCAACGCCCGCTCCAAGATCGGCTCCACAGACAACATGAGGCACCAGCCTGGCGGAGGAAGGGTGAGGTGGAATATACTGTACACATGCACAATCTCACGTGCACTGACCAATAGTCCCACTGTATTGTCATTAAGACACAACACATTCCTGCATTCACTAGTGTATTACTGCACACTGCGATCAAATAGAAACAGTGTCTATCTATCTATCTATCTATCTATCTATCTATCTATCTATCTATCTATCTATCTATCTATCTATCTATCTATCTATCTATCTATCTATCTATCTATCTATCTATCTATCTATCTCACACACGCGCACACACACACACACACACACACACACACACACACACACACACACACACACACACACACACACACACACACACACACACACACACACACACACACACACACACACACACACACACACATCCCCAGACATACAGCCTATCAAGGTAAAATAAAATAAAAAGTTACTAGAGCTCTTTCTCAGGAGGCGCAGGTGAGATGAATCACCTGTGGACTCATCCACATTTAACAGAGGGCATGATCAGAGAAGTTGGCAAAAGTTGGCTGCAGTGATCCTTTTATAGAATCTGACCCTGAATTCAACACTGAAAGTGTTGTTCCTTTTTTACATACAGTATACCTTGCTTTTTACAGTTACTGCAGCTACTCTTTGTTACTTTTTTGGTCGTGGCGTCAAATGATAGTTGTGACAGCATGAGGAGATTGTCTTTTTTCAGTCAGTAATGTGACAGTGAGTAGTGAGTCAGCTTCATACACACGTGTTAAGAGGTTATGTTTGGAAGCAAAGCTAAATGTGACTGGCACCCTCATGACTAAAACAGTACTGTCATCAACTGATAGACAGCACAAGTCCTCTATTAATAAATCGCTAAATATACACTACAGTTGCCGTAAAAAGTTTAGTCAGACTCTCTGATCCAATTTATCATCTACATTGTAAATTAATACTGAGAATGGCACCCGGCTGCGTGTTGAATGCACTGCTGGCATCTCATTCATGGGTGCATTCATAGTCTGGATGTCTCCAGTATTAATCTCCAATGTGAAAAAATATATAAAATGTAAAGGGAAAAGTATAAAGTTAGAAACCGTGTCCAAACTTTTGACTAGCACACCATATTTTTACCCATTGGCTCACACCTTAAACTGAGTGAGTGAATTACCAGCTCTCTCCCGATGCATCGTCCATAGACACAATATCTATGTGTGGTGTTATTCCCTGTGAAGGGTGTGAGGGTTATGATGGTGGTGTACAGTATGTCAGAGGTGCAGACACCTCCATTAAATATCTGTGTGACAGCGGTCCCTGTGAGTGGCGGTGTTTGTTGCATGATGCTCCTAATAATCATTAAATCCTACCTCTCTCCCTGACCTCCTGTGGTGACGTAGCTTTCTCTCCTGGTGTCTAGTGTGTCTATCCCTGGTCAGCTGACCACGTGTAGTATCAAATCCTTACCTCATACACACAGCTTACTACTAACCTCACTACAGTAAGCTTAATGCGGAGCATATACGTACTTTACCCGCCATCTTGCCCAGTGAGTGCTTACCTCACACATCCTAAACATCCTAGCCTGAAAAGAGGTTACCTCACATGCTGTATCTATCTGATTACTTTGCACACTGTACTCAACCCCTTATCAAAACTTACTGTACCTTAACAATTTAGGCTCACCAGCACTTACCTTACATTCTTCATTCAGCACATACTTAACTCTCCATGCTTATCTCACACACTGCAATAACTCAGGCTTATGAATGGTTTCCTCACACTCCTTAACCCCACAAGTTCAATGCTAACGTACCTTATTGAATGGACTACTCATTCAATGTGTACCTCATCAATGCTTTTTTTCACATTGTACGCATATTTGGGACACTTAAACTCCTCATTTAACAATTCTCACTCAACAATGCTTAGCTTGCAAATGCACTCAACAGTTAAACTACTAGCAGTGCTTATTTCACACACCCAAGTTTTCTTTACACGCTTAGTAACACGGCTACCTTACCAGCACTGACCTCACACATCACACTCAACAAAGTAGCCTCACCAGCTACCAATGATGTTCTGTCAACAATATCTGGACAGAAATGTAGGAATGAATATAAATCTTCCCAAGACTGCAACTAACTTATCTTCTCATAACACCTGTGTGTTCATACGGTTCATCTCCCTTCTACTGTATGTGTCCTCTTCACCTCCCTCCATGTTTTTCCATCCCCATATTATTTTCCTCTCATTTGACCAAGGGGTTGTTCTGCCTGGTGCAAATATGTGGTGGGAAACCAACCTCTCTCGTGCCCCCGCCTTCTAAAAACCAACCCTTTCCCTCGTGTCACCCCCCTTCTCCTCCTCCTCTGATCCGCTCCAGTGGGGGTTGATAGGTGTGGGGGAAGTGACTGGGGGGTTACTGTGCTCCATTGAAAGCTAATGCGCAGCACATATTAATTGGGGGTTTGGGGTTACTTTGACTGTTTCCTCAGGTTTCAGCGTCGAGCAAGGCCGACCCCAAAGACAAAGTGAGTTCATGCCCATTACTCCATACTGCCCCGTCAGCGTCCTCCAATAGCAGTGTCTCTGTGTCTTGATATCTCCCTCTCTCCCCTCACGTCTCTCTTTCTCTTTCCTGCCTTCCTTTTCATCTCTAATTCTCTTCCTTTCTCTAGTTTTTAGCCCTCTCATCCTCTCCTTTGTTGTGCTTCACCCTTTCTCTCCTCTCTGTCCCTCGCTTTACCTTGGATTTCCGGCTTTCTGTTTTCCTCTTCACTTCTTCCCTCCATCTCCCACTCACTGCCTGAGCACTCCCTCTCTTTTTCTTTTTCTTTCCCTTTTTCTTCCTTTGACAGCTTTACTTTTTCATTCACTCAGTATGACCCTGCCCTTCTCTTCCTTTTCCCTTTCCCTCTGTCTTAAACTCTTACTCTCCTCTCTGTTAGAATGTTACTATCACACTGCATCATCCTCTTTCGTCTTCCACCCCTTTTACTTGTATAGATGTTTCATTATTTACTGTTTACAGGCTTATCTATGTATTATCTCTTTCGGATTGTTTTAAAAGCATTTTTTTTCACATCCATCCAGACCAATGTCTGTCCATGAACACACGTGCGCGCGCGCACACACACACACACACACACACACACACACACACACACACACACACACACACACACACACACACACACACACACACACACACACACACACACACACACACACACACACACACACACACACACACAATGAACAAACATCTGATTGCATCCTGGCCTGTTCTGAAGCATGACTCTAGTGCTGCTGTGCTGTCTTCAGCATGACAAACATCCTGCCGTTTTGAAGGCCCAGCATCTCCCACATGGAAACAACAAATGGCCGCTCGTTTTAAATGTCAGCAAGAACACTCTCACATACTGCATAATGTCACCAGTGTCGCAAGTGTCGCTGAGAACTGCCCTGTCTTGTTTTTGGGATCTGTCCTTCCTTGCTTGCGAGATGTATCTGCTGTCTTTACTGAAAGGCATGGAGTACTGTCCACTTACACAGTACCGTAGTTCTCTCCTTGTATCTAAAATAAATGCATTGTGCTAATTGTCCGCAGAGCTTACGGTGCAAAACCTGAGCCCAGTTAGGCCGCAGATCTGTGAGTCCTAGACCTGTTGGGATCTACTGCAGAATCAACTGTGAATTGACCCCAACAGCCAGTGGTGCTGCATGTTGTCTGATTTTTGTCTCTGACAAGCGAATGCTGAACACTGAAAAGAGCTGAAGATCGCCAGCCCGAATGTACTGTACTGAAGCAGCCTGGAATTGCATTGCTCCCTTGCTTATTGGTTCTACAGCTGAAAATGGAACAACGTCTACGCTCTGCTTCCAGCTTGTGCTGTTTTTGAAATTAGAGCGGGCTCTCTGCCGTCAGTGTGGGAATGTGTATGTATGTAGCAGCGGGTATAAAACATTGTAATCCTCCAATGCAGCACATGGCCACATGAGGGAGTACTTCCTTCTGAACTCTTGGGTTGTGTGTCTGTCTGTCTGTGTGTCTGTTTGTCTGTCTGCCAGTTGCGCACTCCCTGCTTCAGTCACTCTGTTCTCCCATAGAGAGCCTAAATCACACCCCTCCACAAAAACCATGATTGAAAAAATCACAATGAATTGGAGTCTAGAAAAGGTTTTTACTCCCATTCACTGTTTTGGGTTCGGTGGAGGGGCGTGACTTAAGCTCTCTATTGACTAAATAACCACGCACCTTCTGATGGCCACTATTTCACAGCTCCTCAGCCTTTAGGTTTTTAGCTAATACTGCATCAGGCCTCTAGCTCTTTATGTGTGGGTGTGGCTGCGTGTGTCTGTGAGAATGTTGTTGGTTAACCTCACCATAACAATATGGTCCCTGGTGACTAATCAGGCTTTGTCTGCTAAGTATGTACTGTATGTACTGTTAGTTTTTTGTTTGTAGTTTACTTTACATGGTTGCATGGTGAGTTTGTCCTTATAAAAAAAATGAAAATTCAAGTAATTATATATTACAACTTAGTACCTAGTTCCCTTTTATGTTAATTGGCAATGATTCTGGTCCTGTTCTTCAATGTTAGACATCACTAATTCTTGACACATAACAGTTAGAACTGCAAACCATGTACTTGCTCATGTAACTTTCCAAATTGCTAGTTCCTGTAGTTAATCTGAGTTACCTCAATTACAATATTCACAATACTTGTATGTACATATTTAGAAAACATACACAGTCATTGTTAACCTGACCAGTATCCCACAATTATACACTGTAATGGTAAAGTAATTAGGGTGTTATATAGTAACATAGAGTGGCAAAGGCTGAAATCAACTAATGTGTCTTCTTTACTAATAGTGTTGGTTACATGTTGGTTGAATGGCTTTTATGTGCTAGATCGTGAAGGGGTCTAAGGCTATTAAGTCTGTAGATGCTTCTAGAATGTGAAGGGGTTCAGGATAACAAAGCCTGTAGATGCTTCTGCTTTCTAACTCACCTATCTCACACAACTCCCATCCCTCCATCCCCTTCCTTTAACCCGGTAACCCTTGACCCTTGACCCTACCCCCACCCCCTCTCCCTCCTCCTTCTACCCATCTCTCCATCCTTCCGTCCCTCTCTCCCTCCTCTCGCCATCCCTCTTTTTCCCTCTGGGTTGCCATGGTGCTGTGTTGTAGGTTCAGATAGTCTCCAAAAAGGTGGACTACAGTCACGTGACCTCTCGCTTGGGCTCCAAGGACAATATGAAGCATGTCCCGGGGGGAGGGAATGTAAGTAACCCGTACCGGAAACAAAACAAAAAAAACTCCCACTGCTACATGCATGCTGCCTCGGTCACTGTCCCAAATCCAGCCATCCTTCCTCTCCGTTTTCAGCACAGGGACACGGGGGACCCTTGGTTGAGCACTCGGCTCCGATAATATTCCATTATTGCATCATCATCGTACCGTATTGTGTCGTCTTAGTCCAGCCATCCTTCCATCCATCCGTGTCCATGTGTGGAGGACTGACATTTGTCATGGGGCCTCTGTCACATGGTCCTCTCAAAAGGCTGGTCATCTTGACGACACCACTGTATACAGCCTTGTCATGGCAGCTCTCGACCACAGGAGGTCGGCAGAGAGTTGCTTTGACTGCATGGCCACAGCAGAGGATTTCAGTGGTTGGGTGGATTCCAATCTGCGGACTTCCGTCCTCCCTTGCTCCCTTGTCTGCTTGTTTCCTCATGATGATGTCACTGACCACAGGAAATTAATTCAGTATCTTGCAAAAGCACTATTCTAATGTAATTTTCTCATTTGCAATTGAGATGGTGAATGAAAAACAGTCCCCCAAAAGTTGTTGTGGCTAGGCTGACAGCTGGGAAACTTAATTGTTTTTTCCACGGAGGAGGGGCCAGGAGGTGGGGGAGGCCACAAGCACAAGTGGAGGACGGGAGTGTGCATATTGGAATGCACACGTGTCTGCTCCTTTGTCTTCTGTTGACACAGACCAGCAGGTTTGACTGATTATGACGCCCCATCAACTGCTAAGGACCATCTGTGGCTCATGCTGATACTGCATTGAATCTATCTCTCTCTCTCTTTCTCTCTCTCTTTCTCTCTCTCTCTCTCTCTCTCTCTCTCTCTCTCTTTCTCTCTCTCTTTCTCTCTCTCTCTCTCTCTCTCTCTCTCTCTCTCTCTCTCTTTCTCTCTCACTCTCTCTCTATCTATCTATCTATCTATCTATCTATCTATCTATCTATCTATCTATCTATCTATCTATCTATGTCAGCTGGGAAACTACTGCAGCTCTCTGTTTAGTAATCAGACAGCATCATAGGTTTTTCCAGATGTCATCTAGAACCATTACCTCATTTTATAGATTTGCATGAGCGCAAAGTGCGTACTGTTTGTAAGTATGTGTATGAGTAGTGCGTGTAGTGGACTCTGCATGCATGTATTTCTGAATGTGGTCATGTCTGTGAGCGTAGCTGTGTTTGTGTGCTGTGTACAGTGATTGTGAATGTATGTGTATGTGTGTGTACTATAGGTATTTGTGCCCAATTCATTCCTTATGATCTGTGGAAGGGACGCTCTGAGACCCGGGTGCGTTCACATCTCCTCTTTATTTATCATCACCTGCCTGTGCTTCACTTCAGGTCCAGATTCTCAGCAAGAAAGTAGATGTGAGCAAGGTCACCTCCAAATGTGGCTCCAAGGACAACATCAAACACAAACCAGGTAAAATGCAGCGTGTTTGTTTGTGTGTGCCTTTACTTTGTCCATGCTTGTTCTGTATGGTATGCATGACTATGCATCTGTGTGTGGATGAGTGTGTGAGCAAATAAAAGTGTCTTATGCATCTGTGAATGTCTCTGTATAGAGTACAGCGCATGCATCCTTACAGTATTTTCTGTCTAATCAATATGGACAATCTGAGATGGCTCGCTTTAGACATGTACAGCAGAGCAAGCCTGTGACCGCCCTTGTCTTTGTCAGGTGGGGGTGAGGTGAAGATTGAGTCCCACAAAGTGGCCTTCAAGGGCCAGTCCAAAGTTGGCTCCATGGACAACGTCAAGCACGAACCTGGCGGTGGCAATGTCAAGGTGAGACAAAGATTCCTCTGATTCAAAAGTACCGTAGCATACTGTCAGGACTGGACTGGTCATCTGGCATATAGGGCTGTTTTCCTGGTGGGCAGACAGTCCTTTGGAACCAATGCTTTTTTTTCTTCAGTATTACAGTCAGAGTCAGACTCACAATTTAGACGGGATGGCCCATTTGCTCGTCTTTGCCAAAATGCCTGGGGCCTCATTTATCATCAGTTCGTAGAATGTCTTCTAAAGTGTGTCTTACGAGTGAAATTTAGAATGTTCGCAAGTACAGAAAAATCGGGATTTATGAAACGTGCGTTGGCTGTTCCTACGCACACTTCTGCATGATAAATCTAACATCTTCCAAATCACTGTACACGCACGCACCCGGCGTAATTTGCATCCCAAAACACCTGCAAGTAACCATATATGGTATTACAATATATTCAATTTCCATGATAATTTGAAAGCACCACCCTGTTTGGACACACATGAACACACGCCGACACACGCGCCAGTCGAAGCGCTGGCGGGAAGTGTGGAGATAGAAACATTTCCGCAGCAGAAGTGGAGGTGCTTTCGACAGGAGGAGGACAGTGTTTCAAAATAAGTAAAAGAAGGAGACACACATGGACGAAAACACTGTAAAATAGCACACTGTCATACTCCATTGTCATTCAAAGCAAACTGTAGCTTGCACGGTCAATATTATTTGCAATTTCGTGTTTCTTCCACTCACACGCATGGTCTGAGGTGTGCGTAGATTTAGGCACATTTCTACGTTCAAGTACATGTTCATAAATCCCACACTTTGCTCAGGAATGATCGCACGCACGCTTTACGCACAGATCTGTGCCTAAGAACGCTTGATAAATGAGGCCCCTGGACCGCATTTCGGTCTCAGTTCAGCCCTGCATATTGTACGTACTGTATGTTTGCGTCATGGCAAACGCCTACAACAGACATAATTCGAGTGAATGGGTTTTCGAGTGAAAGGGTTTTACTGCCAAAAAACTGCCATTAAACACACAAATAATACTGTATGTAATGTTGGCATCCATCACTAAGAAATGGTTAAAATACTCTGTACAGTCCTGCTTTTTTGGGGGTACATACTTACTTTGTACCATTAGTAACTGTTATTGTTGTTGGTGGTGGTATATATGTATGCCTAATGTAACTTCATTATATTGCATGAATATTATGAATAAGTGTGTTTTAATAAGAAATGCTGTTAAATACCATACACGTGGAAATATTCCATTTGTAATAAAATGACTATGTTTATTTTATTGATTGTATAAATTGTGTATTGTATTTAAATCCATGGCAAAATAAGGAATGTGAGGTGAAGCCTCCAAGGATAAAAAAATACAGGATTAAAAGATCGAAGCACACGTTGTAGAGAGTATTATATTTTGTAGAAATCATGTCCTCTCCTTTACTTCGTTGTGGATTTTGTCTTCACTACTTTCATAGCTCTCAACACAGTCAAAACATTTTGTCTACCTGTGGTGTTGTTCGTTCCTCAATGTCCGACAACTATGTTTGTGTCTGTATGAAGAGATGTGTGATCATTGGTATCCAAGGTGTTTGATGCGTCAACATTTCAAGCCAATCACATGAGCTCTTGAGTATGTTTTACAGATAGAATACATTCTGTAGCGTTACAGTGGTGTTAAGCTACATGTGCTTATATAATTCGTTTTTCATGATGATGACAGTAAGCAGTGATTACACAACCTATCTTAATTTGTCATTGAATATATTACCAGGAAGAGGACAAAAGAATGAATCTATAACATAGTCATGTTATTCCAACATACCGTACCAATTAGGTCAATGTAGCTTATACTTTTCTTCATGGGGTTGCATGCAAACAAATACTCTTTTTGGACTCCCCTGAAAAGACAGAAGTTGGCAACCTCCCTTTCCAGACCATCTCTGGTCTCAGTGTCCCGTACTGTACATCCTCTGTGTGCCACTGTACTTGTCTCTGATTGGACAGTGTGCAGGTGGCAGGTTGCCCATTGTGATGTCACCTGACCCCTCAGCCTATGAGAGCTCATCTGTCCCCGAGATCCATTGTCTCCATGGCTACGTCATGAAAATGTGCACACACCCATTCTATGTGCATGTAAATCTCAGATGCAAGCAAGCAATCTGGCTTCACCAGCTCAGGCCTTGACTGAAAATGTGTGGTTTTCAAGGCAACTTTGCAAGCATACTTTTGGTCATCACTTAGACATTGTTACATGGGATATTTAAGACAAAGGTGTGCTGTCAAGGACATCCACCGTGTATAACCTGTCTGATTAAAATTATAGACTGCATTTGTCCGTGTTCGAGAAACACTAAGTTACTGACATAAAGTAGCTGTTTCTGAACGGAGATGATGTGATTTCCCCAAGCCGTGCTTCAGATGAGCGTGGTCTATTATATGCAAATGCTTACCAGCTTCCCGTTCCTCATGTTGTACATGCTGGTAGTACTTCACCTGAAACCTGTAACATGAATATGGTCATGTTACATTCTTGTCATGGGAGATTACACACAGGAATTGTAGCAAAACTTATTTTTCCCAAGTGCAGTGCTACCAGAACAGCAGTGGACGTCATCAATATTTATTTGCTGCTTTGCCATGCTTTTGTTCTTTTTTGTTCTTTTATTTGCTTCAATTGTGGAAAAATGTGAATGTTGGCATTGTAATCTATGCAAACCCTTCCGTTTCTTTTGGAAGCAACTTTTTATGAAGGATGTGTGAAAGCATCCAAACTTAATTCAGCTCAGGATTTTTTTTTTTTTTAATAGCTTGCCAGGTGAGAAGGCGTTGGGTGGAATGGAAAAAAAATTTTGCTCAGTTAAAATGCTGCAGCCTTTTTTTGCAACACACCTCATGGATAAACTATGTTAAAGGTATTATGTTGTCTTTAATCTGCAAGGTTTATTCCCAGTTTCCATGTAAAATTTCACTGGAATTTTTACATACTGTAAGTGCGCAAGGCACCACCAAATACTGTAGCCCTTGTGTAAAACCACAGAGGGCCCCATTTTGCTGCTGTTGTTTCAAGTTCATTGTCATGCTCAGTGGTGCCGCCTCTCAGGTGCACCACATGTCATAGTTCAACATGTATTATGTTGGCCTTGAGCTTTTCCTGTCTGTTCTTCCTCATCCTGCTCAAGTACAGTACAGTACACTCAAGCATCCCATATACACACAGTATGTACACACACACACATGTACACACACACACACACATACTGCCTAGCCTGAATAGACCCACATGTCTTTTGCTACTGATTTGGATCTTGTATGGCTAGATAAAGGCACACACACACACACACACACACACACACACACACACACACACACACACACACACACACACACACACACACACACACACACACACACACACACACACACACACACACACACACACACACACACTTTCCATTTCATCGCTGTGCCATTCCACCCCCATGTCCATTCCACGTGTTTTTGACTGGCTGGCTCCTTGTCCTGTGTGTTTCTAGGCTGAGGGGGGCCAGGAGGCAGCAGAGGGCACAGGGGCTCCCTCTAGTGGTGGCCAGCAGGCAGAGCAGCTGCCAGGGGCCAGCCCAGTGCCCGGCCAGACCCAGGAGAATGGGCTGAAGGAGGGCCCGCCGTGTGGGAGCGAGGGCCTCCGGGACCCCCAGCAGGGCCTGGACTCGCTCATCCCCGAAACAAGTAAGTGTGCGTGTGTTGTAACGCCCTGCCAGCTTTGCCTTTCGTTCTCTTGGATGGGAAAAATGCCACCTTTTCGGCTGGTTGTCTCGTCGACAGGATTACAGAGAATTTGCTACGGAGATGTCACCTTAGAACATGCTACTACTATATGCCCTTCTCTGAAGACCAGGGGTGGCTAGAGCATAGAGCTTACCTAGTCCCAGTTATGCCCTTTGTTTGTACTGTACACAATAGCCACGTATCAGTGAAACCATAGTGACAGCATTGTTCATACACAGGTTATGTAAGATCTGACGAATGTCAATTTCTTGCTGCCTCACGTTATGTGAATGCATGCACACCAGTCAGGGTGTAGAGGTGGGGCAGATTTTCTGGTTCAGTGGTAGCGCAGTCTGCCTTTTTTTGGAAATAGGTGGCTGCTAAAGCTGAAGGTGAGTATAATTACGTGTAGACTCTATAGGTTTTTTTTTCCCCCTAGGTACTGAAATAGTTGCCTTGCCTTATTTTCATTCTTTGATAGCTGTTTGTAACATTATGTTGAATAGCTTTCACTTGTTGCCATATTGGATCAAAAGTTTGCTAACTGTTTTGACTGGCATCTTGTTTTCCTGACCACAGAACTGTGTGTTACCTCTTCTTATTTTTACAGGCATCTAATTCTGCTTTTTGCTATCCTTCCACCCTCTGTACATTCCACCCTCCTTCCTGTACGCCAACTGTTACCCCTTCCTTGTTATTTTTCTCTTGTATGTTCCTCTCCTGTTTTCCACCCTGTCTTTTCACACCTTGAATCCGATGCAGATTGAGACATTCAAGCTCAACTTCCGTGAGAACGCGCGTTCGCGCACGGACCACGGCGCCGACATCATATCCTGGCCAGCCCTGGGTGACAGCCCCGCCCTCCACCACCACCGAAACCCACACCACCACCGACCACCCTCCACCCCCCGCAGCGTCTCCCTCCACGGCTCCCAGGCGTCCGCAGGGACCCCAGCCTCCCCATCCCCGTCCCCTGCATCCCTCGCCTTCTCTCCCCAGGAGGTGGCTGGTGCGTCGGGGGTGAGCTCGTCGAACAACACCACAGGGTGCGACCCTACCACCCCCAACCCCACCCCCACCTCCACCCTTGTAATTCCCAAACAGCCACCACCCCCACCCCATTCCAACCCACCTCACCTCCACCAACCATAGCCCCTCTCCTCCCACGTAACTCCATGTGTGTCGCTGGTGTCTACTAACCTCGTGTTCCTTCCCTGGTTCACCCATGTTGGCTGAGTTGGTATTTGGCTGTATATAATACTGAGCTTCGGGCTGGGCAAGGGTTTTATGATGAAGGGGGGCGAGAGGGTAGAGGGAGGGGGGGCGGTTGATTCTTTTTTTGAAAGGCTTCCTGGAGTTTCACTTGTGCTCGCCTGTAACTCTCGGGTTCTATGTACTAAACCATGTTAAAAGAGTTGGGTCAGTGGGACCTTTTGGTTCTGGGGACGGCTTGCTTGTTAAATGGTTTGTTTGTTTGTTTGTATGACTCTTTGTTTGTTTATTTGTTTGTTTTTCCCTGCCGAGTGACATTGAAGAACCCTCACAGTCTCCCTTCTCAGCCTCGCTCCATATTCATCAGCTCTCACAGCAAACTCATCTTCTTTCTCCTAAGACTCCATATCCCATGGTCCTCTCTGATCCATCAGGCTCATATTTACACACGCGAGTGCACAAGTCTTATTTGCCGTTTTAGCATCTGGTAAGCACAGTATATCCCTCTGGCTATTACTGGTTTTAAAACAGACGATATAAACAGTAAATTGTGAATCCTGTTTCCATGTTCAACACTGACTCTCGTTTAACACTGTCATGTATACACACACAACATGCACCGTATAGACTTGCTGGTCTGGCAGTAGTCATTAAGCATTAAGCGTCCTTACATTGTGGGTGTCCAGGCTGAAAATGTGTATCCCTTCTCATTTCACACACTGTAACTTCTCCCTTCTTGTGGAAACCCTGTGTCCTGCCTTTTTCGGTATGAGAGCACTCGCATTTACGTACAATATATAGTCTCTTTTAGCAGTTAGACTCTTGAAATCTCTTTAAAACTCTGTGTTTTCGTGATGCTGTGTTTGAGTGATAATTGTAACTCTGAGCTTTTTGTCATTTTGTTAGTTTCGGTTCTTTGGAACTTGTTTTCCTCAAAGGTTATTTTTTTCTGGCTTTTTTTTCTTTCTGTAGTCCTCAGCTTTAGTTTGGTATTTTCTCTACCCTTCTCTCTCTCTAATCCTTATTTTCCCCATTCTCTTGAAGCAATACAGTGTTTGCCTATTAAGGATGTGCAAATCATCACAACTCTATACGCACACGTCTTCAGCCCTACACAGACAGGCATGCCATGCCATGCGAGGAACGTCTTTGATGTGAGTTAGCATGTCGTTAAAAAAAGGGACAGAGGAAAACGAACCTGGACTCCAGGTTGTGGATTAGTTGGGCTATTGTAAGGTCACATATTGGTCAAATCCTAATATGGATGGTACCAGTGTAATGTCATCTGAAACATAAGTTGGCTTGATATCTATTTTAGCTGTAATGTTGGTCTACACTTGGATACAAGACATGGAAAAATAATACCTTTTACAGACTTGGAGTAGGCCTAGATGATTTACCTAATTCAAACTTCTCACTGACTGAGGAGTCATACTATTACGAAGAAGCTGGTTAAGTGAATGTCTTGTGGATTTCAAATGACTTTTGATTCCACGTCTGGTTTAAGATGTTTAAAAAGGAAGGCACAAGGACGTAGCAGTTGGGGCTGTGGTGGTCTAGCGAAAGATGTTGAGAACATGACAGTCTTCGGTATGTGCCTCCTTCTATCTCTGTCTCTCTCTCTCTCCCCCTATCTTAAGAGGAGCATCAACTCGCTTACGCCTTCTTTAGAAAACAAGATCTATTCAAGGGACTGACATTGACTAACAATGTTCAACTAAGTAATACTTAGTCAGCCTATGTAGATATATAGAGCTTCTGGAGAATCCCTCTAAAGACTGTGCTTGTGACTAGCTGTGCTTGCTATCCTATCGCAGGTGTGCTCTTTTCACAGACGTGGTGTGTTGTTTCGGCACAGGTTTGTTAAGCGTCAAAAAAAGGCAGCCATATTGGTGTTTCTTTGGGAGTTTATGAGTGGACTATTTGATGTTGCTTATTCCTCAAGTAGCAATTTTTCTTACAGTTGCCTCTGAATAGCGTTTTGTATGTGTTGACAGATATTGTGTTGTTTTTTTCCCCTTATAAGAAGCAAACACATTGATGCTAGCATTACAGTGTTGACATTTGAACTTATTGTTATGTAGGCTCCAGGTTCTTCTGAATGTTCATGACTGCTGTTGTGTTGAAGGTTAAGTCAGGGTTGTGTGTTTCTTAATGCGCTCTCATAGCCAGACACCGGACAAGACCCACAAAGAGAATGGAGTTGCAAAAATTGATACCTTTTTAATTTGTCTTTGTAGCAAAAAAAAATTTAGTAAGGAAATATCCAGACCTAGCATCCTGTCACAAGCACAAAACAATACATAGCCTACTTAAGGAGGATGAATATTATGGACTCATACACTACAATATTTATAAATCAAAAATTTTACATACGTGTTGAGCTATTCTAAGCATGCTTCTTTTTTAGCACCTTATGGTTCAGTGATATCGTGGACAGTTAATGGAAAGAATATCCGCTGATGGCCTATCGGTTTGAGTATGTTGAGGTGTTGAAGTGCCCCAGACTTGAGGTTTGATTGATTGCCAATGAAAGGAGACTTTAGAATCTGCCCCCAGACAGCTTTGAAGTATTTATTTTATTATTTTATTTGGAAAAGGGGGTGTCCCTAAAGAAGCTTCTATTGTTTCTTTGTTGTAGCCAATACATAGCAATACATTGAAATAAAAAGTATGTAAAAATAAAAAAATAGAAACGATTTACTGTGCCGAAGAATTATCCCCAAGAAGAATTTTAAATTTTCCTTGTTTCGCTTTTAAAAGCAGCAGCATTATGGATGTGAAACTCATTTGCTTAATTTTGAGGTGACGTAGGTCTAGATATCAGTTCAATTATGAAGTTGATCTGGCCTACCTTGGGTCCATGCTTGGCCCTGAATCAAGTATGGGAAGGTGGGGGGTTGTGTGGTCTGTGGACTGCAGGGGTCTGCAAGAAATATGGAACCACTCTCTGCCTCAATGGCGTAGATAGTCACTATGACAGCAATTCACAGTTGACTGCTACCAGTGTAATGACATCGACTCTAAATTCTTACAGTTACCACTTGATCACTAACCAAAATCATCAATCACGCTTCAGGCTTGCTGTTCTCCTTCTTTAGTTGCTTAAATTTAAATGTAAATATATATATTTTACCTGTTTATAAGCCCTTTATTATAATCAGATACCCACACCATTACAGTGCAACATGAAGTATTTGAATTATTAACCCTATTCAGACTGGGCTTTTTTGGCATTCCTGGGCCTGGGGGGGGGCTCTTTTGACCCCCCCCTCATAACTCATGAACGGAATACGGTATGATCACCAAACTTTGGGGAGATGATCTACATATGGACATCTATGAATGACATAATTTTTGTGTCATTATCTGGTATTATGACGTCATTATGACATCATCTGATTATAATGCCCAAAATCTTGTGATAATGTATTTTCTATCAAATTTAGGTAATGCACTTAAATGTTAATGATTATATGCTTCAGACCACTTTAATGCTCGCAAGGCTGTCTGATGCTAATGGAAATAACAAAAAAATATGAAAAAGGAACAATAATGAGACTTAGATCAGTGATTTTCGGTCAGACATACCTGTCAGAAAACCGTTGCCATGGCAACTGCAAAAATGATAAACATAATCTTTTGGTACTAAACTGTTGCCAACTAAATTTTAGGAAAAGTCACCAAGTTTCGTAGTCATAGCTTAAGTCGTTAAGGAATTATACGACATCAAAGTTGGTGCGGGCACTTTTAGCCCCCCCCCAGTCTGGATAGGGTTAAAAAGCCTATTATATCCTATTGGTGAAGACACATAAACAATTAAAATGAAGCTACACGTTTTATTTGCGGTCCATGTAGCCGTCTTAGGGAGTTTTCATTATTCTGTATCGTAATGGCTAATATGATGGCATAAAAAGGGCTAAGTTAAACGAATGTTTTCCAAACCCGGCATACACCATGGTGGGCGCAGGAGTATGAGGCCCGCTGTTCAGTTTCTCTCATGTGCTTCAGGAAGAGTCATTTACGAAGGAAAGACTTGATGCCTACCGCGTCCATCTGTTCTAAAAACTTCTTAGTCTTAAAACAAAATGAACTCCTGAGAAGCACAAGCTCAATGCCAACCCCCTTTGGCATCCATGGCATATTTTCAGATGCCACACACACACACACACACACACCAGAGGTTTAAGGGACATAGAGGGATAGGATTGGTTAGCACTGACTGACAAGCCCTGGTCATCTGGGGTATCCTGTAGAACAGGAAATTACTGCAAAAGGTCAGAGGTCAAGCGGCTGCCTTGCTGGCAGAAGTATGGTATAGCCACTACATGGCAACCCACCTGAAGCTGCCAAGCATAGCCTGGCCTCATTGGACCAGAGATCAATTATACCCCCCCACCCCACCTCCCTTGGCCACCACGTCTTGCGTGAGATGAGATGAAATAAACCTACGTGTTCCTGTGCTCCATAGTACTGCCGGTCGGAGCCCCCTGCTAGACCCGCTTATACGATTAGCGCACACATAGTGTGCAGGCGTACTAATAACACACAACATCATAGAGCATGCAACAATACATGGGATCTTAGCTAGACTTGTCATTTGCAGACATTGCCATTTGCAAATCTTTTTTTGTCTGTTTTCGTTATTTTTTTCTCATTTTGATTTCATTTTTTTCCATTAATTCTGAATTTTATTTTTTTGTTTGAAAGAAGTGTTTATTGTGGTTAATTGTTAACTAGTGATGTGATTATTAAACAATAAATAAAATTTAAAAATGATTAAACACCTTGTTATTTGTCTCATTTAAAAACAAAACATACCAAAAGTATTAAGTACAGTAAGATTGTTTTAGAATCATGTTTTATATGCAGGTAAATATTGTTCATGCTGGAGGCACAGAGGACAGATGTACTGATCAAGATGGCTTCTATTAAGATGATTTATGTCCACCAGACCGTGGCAGCTACCAGTGAAGAACAGCTGCAGCCCATGGCAGGTGATAAAGGGAACATCTCCACTCAGTGTGTGTTGACAAATGAAGCTTTGGCGATAGGGAAAGGTCTGACAGAAGGTCAATGTTTAGTTGTAATTGTGGAAATAAATATGTAACCATTTGATTTTAAGAGCATATACAATGCCTGTTGAGTGTGACCAAACTGTGTGTGGATTTAGGCTTTTTTCCTGCCATTTCCTTCTACTCTCTGTTACAATCATTTTACCGTGTCTGATTATAAAATCATGATAAAGTATGTGATATAATTTGTATAACTTGTATGAAAGAACCCCGTTGAATGCTTAGACATTTTCAGACCAATCTCAGTTGGTTCAACATTTAGTTTGTACCTACAGATGACCTGAGGGTGGCACTCTACACAACAAATCCACATTCTAGACTCCAGTGTGCTT
Organism: Engraulis encrasicolus; assembly: GCF_034702125.1. Lineage (NCBI taxonomy): Eukaryota > Metazoa > Chordata > Actinopteri > Clupeiformes > Engraulidae > Engraulis > Engraulis encrasicolus. The sequence continues at coordinate 46,131,944 of NC_085865.1, forward strand.
TCTAAGTGGAGATTGACTGAGCTGTTGCACAATGGCTTTTCAATAGGGCAGACCTAACCCTTGTAAAGTGTTCGGGTCATTTTGACCCATTTCAGTTTTTTTGCTTAAGAAATAGTATCTTAAAAGTAATCCAACAGCTTGGATTGAGTTTACTCACTTTCTTCACCATCTCCTTATCTTTCTCTGAATCTCCCACTCTCAAAAACATATATACACAGAAATTCACAAGCATGATGAAGGGAACATGAGGGTAGATATGAGCAATTAACCTTTTAAAATTATTTTTCTACATACCCGGGTCAAAATGACCCGAACAACTTCGATGTAACAAAAACACAAACACCTTACAAGGGTTAAGAGCACTAGTAAAGCTTGCAGCATTTGTAAAGGCAGGTTTAAAAATAGCAAACAATCAGATTATAATCACATATCGTCAATGTGTTTATTTTTCAATAAAACAAGCAGACATTTTGGTTATTTACAATTGATGCACATTTGGAATGTGGACCTGTGAAAACAAGTTTCCTTCATCTTTGCAAGTAGGTGGTAATATAAGAAAAGCAGTTATGGAGATTTATAGGCTACTGTATTAAACTCACTTCCCTTCATATCAGTCTGGTAAGACCATAGTGTATTTTAGTCACGTGCCATTTAAAAACATAAAAAATGAGATAAATAAAGATGGATGAAATAACAGATTAAGGTTAAAACAGAACGCGCTCACAACTGGAGAGCAGACAGACTTAAAATCCTTCATTTTACATTGATTGGCAAGTATTACAAGTGCAAATTCACTTCTATATACAGTACATGTGATTAGTAGAACTTTGATCCTTCGTTAGCCAAGCCTCTACCCTCTAGATGACGTTTACCAGGGACCCGTTTAGGTGGCCCAGGAAGCCAACCTCTTCATATCTGCATCGTCCTCCACACGCTTCTTTGATGCTGTAGACACACAAAAATATGACTTACTTCAGAGGTCCTACATGATCTCTCAATGTTATTTAGTAGAAGAACCTAATTGCATGTCAAATGTATGGCCATACTGGACAAAAATAATTTAAAATCTAAGGAAACGTATTTAACAATATGAACTTGAACATCTTCCCAAACACAAAACTACATTGAGACTTTTTTTAAAGGAAGTAGATATGAAAAAAACATACCCCTGGATAAGACCCCAATGTAACCCTGAAAATGTTTTGACTTGCATATAAAGGCATTCTATACTGACAGGCAAGGTGTCTGGCAGTACGGGCTTTTCATGTTCAAAGGACATTTCTCTACACAGGTATGTGACTTACGCGTGCGATGACTGGGTCTCTCAGCTGGCAGTCTGCTGGAAGGCACGCTGGGTAGCCTGGCTGTAGTCTTGGTGTCCTCCTCCAACTCCAGTTCCTGTAGTTCAGCCATGAGGTCATCCTATCGTAACACAAAGAACATATTTACCTTCATAGTAAGTGCATCATACTGTTTGCAATGGATTCATAGATCGGCAAGCCCAGTCTGGATGGTTAAGCTGATCACTGGACTTGTGCATAGTAAAGGTGGGGAGTCAGACTTCAGACTTCAGAAATCAGACTTGTAAATTGGGACTCCAAAGTCCAAACATCACCAGGGGGCTGCGAGCCAGCATTCTCCCCCGTACTACTTTCGACCAGAGGTACCCTGGCCTGTAGGGCTGCACAATATATCGAAAATGTAGCGAAATTGCTATATCAAGAGTGGCAACATACGTATCGCAAAAATGACTTGATTATCGCTAACAAGTAAAACATTTCTGTGCAGTCAAATCACTAGCTGAATATAAACAAATACACAAGAAGCCCGCCATGACCAAGCCGCGCCCCCTCACACAGACCGACAAATTAGTGACAAGAATTACAATCGGCTATATTAATAATATCTGAATATCTGAATATCGCTTGAATATCGTTATCGAAGTGTTGCACGCCGTTATCGAGTATGGCATTTTTTCTGTTATCGTGCAGCCCTAGTAGCCCGAGCATGGTACCATCCCCTGCGGCCTCCTTCTTAGGGACACTTAATGGGCAGCCCCATTGCAAGGGGTGAGGCATATGCAATTTGGGAGTGTGCACTGTCTGCCATGTTGTGCTACGTCATAATGACAATGGGACTTGGACCAGTTGAGCTTTCTCTTTATGCAGTAGCACTCACACACAACTTTGTATTTCTGTACAACAAAAAGCTGGTCTATCTTGCCCATACCTCATCAAACTCATCTCCAAATGGTCGCGAGATGGCATCGTTGATCTCCTTGGCTAGATCCTGTTGCTCTTGAATGTCATCCATTAGCACATCAATCTTATCCATGTCTCTAAAGGAATACAGCCAAAAAGATTGACATTATTTGCTATGACATAGATCAGGGTTATTCAATAGGCGGCCCGAGGGCCACATGCGGCCCAGGTGTGGCCCTCAACTGTAGCAGTATACATTTAAGTTTTGATACTGCAGTACAACACTTGATTTTCTTGAGAATCTCCTGCTTGTCTTTACATTCACATTCAATTTGATTAGGTTTTAGTTTAGAGGAACATGTTTAAAAATTGTTTGTAGACTACTGATTTGAAGTAGTTATTGAAGTCATTTCTGTGTTAGTGATGGCTGAAAATGTGCGGCCCGACTGAAGTTCTAGGTTTCGAATTGTGGCCCGATTAAAAGTCTAATTGAATAGCCCTGACATAGATGATATGCGAAACTTAATATATATGGGTGTGAGTGTGCATGTGTGTGTGTGTGTGTGTGTGTGTGTGTGTGTGTGTGTGTGTGTGTGTGTGTGCGTGCACGCACGCGCACAAAGCACTTTGAGACAACTTCCTAGTTGGAGTGCTGTGAGCCTACAAAAGAATTTTGATTGAGTTGATTGATTATTCAATTTGACCATTTTGTGCTTATAATTTATTTTTTGGTGCCAGCCAGGAGAGTTTTTCATGGTCCTGGCAATCTCTCAGCAGATATGTGTTGCTCAGTGTATGTCAGTCCTCCAGTCAACTCACACTCGCTCATGGACCTTCTTCATGGCCTTGGATGCATAGCCCATGTTCTTGAGCACCTCTGTGTTCATGCTGGAATTCTCCAGGGCCTCCCTCTGGAACTCGATGGTGGATAGGGTTCCATCTATCTGTGTCAGCTGCTGCTCGTAGCGCTTCTTCCTCTTCAGGGCCTGCAAAGCAGCTGGGCAAGGCAAGGACTGGCATCATCAGTGCACTATATTGGGTTATCCAGGAGCTGAATAATGAGCTTTTAATGACATGGGACAAAATGAATGTGGTTTTCATAATCTCAAAGCTCAGTGAAACTGAAACGCAAAGAATAATTTACATAGCGAAGCTTTACTTTGTGAAGCCTTCCCTGTGCCTGTTGACAGTCTATTTGGGTGGGCTTAGAGCGTGGCTTTAGGGTCATTCCGTGTCAATTCACACGCCTTCCCCACGTGACTCTCTCCGATTTACCCGATATCTCACATACAGGTACCTTTTGATGTCAATTGAAAGAATACCAAGTATTAGCACCATACGTCTAACGGTGGCGGAGATGAAGCCCACCAAAGTTGGGGTGCCATGCCCACTTTTCAAGCCTGTGAATTGCATATAAAATTTACAAGCAGATTTTGAAGGAATATACAAGCCTAAAAATCACCATGGCCCCTCAATATGACCCTGTCTACCAGATAATGTACTTACAAATAGCATGCCTTGATTATTTTTGGCTATATTAAGCCTTAAAAACTGAATTTGTGAAAAGCGTGATGAAGAGTCTTGCCATTTTGGGGTTCCAGATCTTGGTAACTATGTATGCTTTGGGAGTTACAGGTATAATTGATTTTCCATCATATTTGGCAGCTGTACAGTGTTTTCCAAAAAAGTAGGGCTCTCAGACTTTTAATGATGGAATAGTAGGGACTCAAAAACAGCTTTTGGACAAAATGACCTTACGGTACCCTCTACTTCAGGCCTCAAATTAACCATGTGGACACTTGATGCCTGGAACGCCCTTTTAACCCCATGTACAGTAGCACTGTATCAAACATTCAAGCTAGGAACAACTTTGTTTGTCTGTTTTTCTCGTAAAGAATTCACGTTTGGCTCGAGTTACTGTTGTGGAGGTAGGGTGCTAACACTTGGTAGGCCTATTCTTTCAATTGACACCAAAACGTACCTGTATGTGAGATATCGGGTAAATCGGAGAGGGTCAAGGGAGATTCTAGGGAATCATGTGAATTGACATGGAATGACCCTTTATTTACCGCAGCGTTTCACGCTGTGAATGGCCGAGGCTATTCTTACTAAACCAGACTGACTTGAAATTGCTCGTGCTTTTAAAAAAAACAACAGGCTACGCCCGTTGAGAGTGTGCGTAACATACCAAATGCAACTCGCCTCCAGTCACGACCAGTTACAATGTCACACTCAGATTTCCTTGTGATAAATTTGAGTTGTTAAAGGGCGCGCGCCCTGATACACATAATGGGCATCACTGGAATAACAGAAATGATTTAATTTGGTCAAGACTAGGCCTAAATAAATGGCCTTCAATGCCTTATCAGGTGAATAGGCCATCACAACTTACCTCTTTTGTTTCTGGTCCCGTGCTTTTTGGCGATGGCAAGTTCCTGTTGAATTTTACCCTCTAAATATTCTTGCTTTTTGGTAAGCATAGTCTCGGTCTCCCGTAGCTTTTGGATGGCTTCTCGTGGAGTCGCTTGTTCTCCTCTGGATCGATGTTTTGATTTGGAACTGGATGGGCTGGATTTTGAGCTCGAACCAGCACCACCACCGAACAACTTTGAAATCTTACTCATGGCTGCGCTTCTCGGTAGCCAAAACGTTAGTAAAATATGCGCAAGAATATATTTACCAAATTGCCGAAACGACCGGAGTAGGACTGAAGTGCGCAAAAAGTTGTGATCCCCAGGGACTAGACGTTTCTCGCATTCAAAATGCTGGAAACTGCGTATTTCCGGTAGGCAGGTCAGACACCTGCTCAGGTGTAGCGCGTGGAGTGTGATGCTTCCTGATTGATTTTGCAGACACCAGTTACATGGTGCCAACTAAAGTTTAAACTCACTACAAAGTATCTTGCTTGGTGGTGGGTGAAACTAGTTTTTCTGAGTCTCAGTTTTAAAATAAAATGTTTAATTTGTTGTGAGTTGCCCATTCTTAACCACGCCCAAGTAGTCAATCACCTAAATTGTTCCCCATATTTTGAAAGGGAGGGGTGGGCCTGTCATGTAGGCAACCTAGGCTACACTGGAACTGTTCCAAAAACAAAGAAAGCCAGTTGCAGGTATCTGAAAGCAAACTGAACAAAATAAAATTGAGTAGACTATCAGGAAACAACTTAGTCAAGTTAAGTCAAGTCAGCTTTTATTGTCACTTTCTACATATGCACAAGACATAGAAGGAAAATGAAATTACGTTTTCTCTCTATACCATGCCAGGACAAGACATATACAGGTACAAGACTGAGAATTTACAGACTGACATAAAGTGCAAGACAGGACAGGTAACAGTGAAGAACTGGTAACAATAAGTGGTCAATAATAAATAGGCCTACAGTACAAATGAACATTTAACATTCAACATTTAACATTGAGCATGTTAACAGAAGATAAGATAAATATAGAATGTAGACATTACAATAATAGAAATAATAACAGCGACAGTAGCAGTTGTAACAGTATAATAACAATAGTTATACAAGTTTGGGGTAGCAGCATTGTAGCAGCAAGTTGTATTGTCTTTATGTTCCAGGACTGAGGTAGTGCAGGTAAGGTGCAGTCCCTAGTACAGTGTGTGTGTGTGTGTGTGTGTGTGTGTGTGTGTGTGTGTGTGTGTGTGTGTGTGTGTGTGTGTGTGTGTGTGTGTGTGTGTGTGTGTGTGTGTGTGTGTGCGCGCGCGCGTTCTTGTGGGGTAGTGCAGGTCCAGTCCAATAGTGGAATACAAGTTCAATTGAAGTATTTTATTTGTCACATACATGGTATTGTAGTGAAATGATGATGTATGTCATCAGCTCTGTAGGTCATCAGCTCTGCATCTTAAGAATTAAAGAATTAAAGTAAAAAGAAATAAGAGATGAGAAATAAGTACCCAAAAAAAAGATTATTTAAAAAAGTCTCTGTTCAGCAGTCGTACTGCCTCGGGGTAAAAACTTTTCCTCATTCTTTCTATACTGGCCTGAATGGTTCTGAGTCGTCTCCAGGACTTTAGTAGGGTGAACTTGTTGGGGGGGTGAGACATCCTGCATAATTTTCATAGCCCTGGCTCCCACCCTCTTAGTGTAAAGACCAGTGGTAAAGACCTATGAGTCCTGGAAGGTTGGCTTTGATAGTGCGCGCACCACTCTCTGTAGGTCCTTCTGTTGTTGTCTTGTGCTGCTTCCAAACCAGGCCGTCAAAAAGTCCTAAAGTCAAAGCTGTGCTGTACTACACACTGTGCCATCCAACGTGGTCCATTGTAGTCCAGAGGTCAAGTATCAGCATTTAGCAGCATAGTTGGAGGTGCAAGTCTCATAGTGGAAGCAGTTCTTGGAAGTGGAGATCAGAGAGTGCAGATAAGGTGCAGTCACGTGAAGCAGTTCCATAGGTTGTGTGTGTGTGTGTGTGTGTGTGTGTGTGTGTGTGTGTGTGTGTGTGTGTGTGTGTGTGTTTGTGTGTGTGTGTGTGTTGTGTGTGTGTGTGTTTTGTGGTGTGTGTGTGAGGTGTGTGTGTGTGTGTGTGTGTGTGTGTGTGTGTGTGTGTGTGTGTGTGTGTGTGTGTGTGTGTGTGTGTGTGTGTGAGAGAGAGAGGTGTGTGAGGTGTGTGTGTGTGTGTGTGTGTGTGTGTGTGTGTGTGTGTGTGTGTGTGTGTGTGTGTGTGTGTGTGTGTGTGTGTGTGTGTGTGAGAGAGAGAGGTGTGTGTGTGTGTGTGTGTGTGTGAGAGAGAGAGAGAGAGAGAGAGAGAGAGAGAGAGAGAGAGAGAGAGAGAGAGAGAGAGAGAGAGAGAGAGAGAGAGAGAGAGAGTCTTAGCTTCCTGTCTGCCACTTAGGTAATGCTGAAATATTAAAAGGCCTCGTTTGTAATATTTTCCCACTAATTATTATTACAATTATTAATTGTAACAAAGGTAGGCCTACAGAGTTTGGTCAAATCCACATCTAACTGATCAGAGCAAAACAGCATGTCACACTTTGGTGGTACATAGGCCTACTCAGCGGTTCCCAAACTGAGGGTCGGGACCCCTTCAGGGGTCGCAGACAGAATGGACTTCTTTTTTCTTTCTTTTTTAACGGCGGAATGTTAATATTTAACACAATTCCATAATATTGTAAGCAACAGTACTGACTTACAAGGTCAATACATGTTTTGACAATTAGAATTTAGGGTAGCCTAACACTTTAGGCCTAGCCTACTCGACATGTTCCTGCATAACACATTCATAGCAGCTGTTATAAAGTCTGCATGAGGCATTCATGATTTAGTAGCCTACAGTTCCCTGCTTCACAAAAAAGGCTACAGCTGAAATAATGTTATTTTTGTTGTTGTTGCATACATTGCTTGTACAGATGTTACATAACAAGATTTTCTTTGTCTTCAAATTTACATCATCCATCTTTCCAGCCATCCATCCATCCAGTTTTTTTCAGACTTTGTTTGAGGTGGTGTAACAGAGGCTATCTAAGAGTTGGCGTGGAACGTTGGTAAACCTCACTCCCAAAGCCTCACAGTGTCGATGCCATTGGACTGGGAGACTGGTCTCTTGGTCCAGCGGTATCGTACTGTGTCTCCCATTACCGGACGGTTGTAGTTGACGAGGTCGCACGTTAACACCCCGAGGGGGACGAGCAGGTGCAAGATGACCTCCGTCACAGTAGCCCAAATATGCAAAACGATTTGTGATTTTTTTTTTACTTTTCTTTGAATTTATTTGTAACTGATCCCCCATTATCAACACAAAGTGTTTAATATGGTTGGTCAATGTCAGATCATGCATATTAAGCACCGTTTTATGACTTCTGAGAGTTTTTAAGGATAAAAAGAGAGACCCATATTTCAATAGGCGAAGCTATATTAGCCTAGCCATTTCTTAAGGTAGTGCATTCTATCTGAATTTAGATGTAGGCCTAACAATTGAATTATTTAGCTTAAATTAGGAAATGGATGGAAATAAAAAGTAAAAGTGCCCACACCAACTTTGATGTCGTATAACTCCTGAATGACTTAAGCTATGACTACGAAACTTGGTGACTTTTCCTAAAATTAAGTTGGCTACAATGTGATACCAAAAGATTAGGTTTATCATTTTTGTTGTTGCCATGGCAACGGTTTTCTGACAGGTAGGCCTACGTCTGACCAAAAATCACTGATCTAAGTCTCATCAGTGTACCCTCCTTATTGCATACTACTTATGGTATAGTTATTCCATTCCTTTAGCATAACTTTACCTAATATAATATTGGCTTAATTGATAATAATTCATTTATGCTCATTTATGCTCATTTATGCTAATTTGATGGCATTATCGCATGTAAAATCAAACAGCTACTTTTGTGTTTACCAATGCACATTTCACCCCATTTTTTTTCTTCTTTTTTTCTCATTGCTTGTTTGTCTTATGTACATCATGCCCTGCAAATTTGGTAATAATGTATCCTGTTGTTGAACGCTGACCTCTTGCGGCAATGTTATAAGAAACTGAAGCCGCTTTGCCATATCTACGACGTGATTTTGTCACATATTTTTTCATATTTTTTGACATTTTCCATAGCATCAAAAACCTTTGTGAACATTTGAAGTGGTTTGATGCACATATTAACTGAAATTGATGTGCAATTGGACAAACCTGACTTATCCAGATACATCGCTAAATTACAACTGTCCATTGACGACCAAATTCTGTGTTTGCCAGAACCATACAATCTAAATGATGGCTGGCATGCCACTGACGGCCAAACACTACCCCCTGTACATTACCATGATCTGTATAATTACTTAATTAAAACCCCAGGCCCTTTTACAGGCGAGGCATTACAAGCCTACAGATCTCTGGAGGCGTACAATTATTTTGCAAGTAGCAATGTCCAGAACATTAAACAGCACGATGTGTCTCAATCAAGCCCTGTCACTTTTGTTGCTGCTACAGTGACTCCAGGACAGAGGGCAACGGAAGCAAAATAGCAGCCATGGGTGTGCATCAAGAGAAGTGGGCCTATTGCTGCAACTCACTGCACTTGTGCAGCAGGCTTGGGGGAGGCCTGCAGTCACATCGCAGCTCTACTCTTCGCCATCGAAGATGCCACCCAAAGCAGAGACAGACCAGGGCTGTCTTGACATCCCCTGTGAATGGAAAAGGTGTGACAGTCAAAATGTCATTAGCTGTCCAGCTGAACAACTTGACTTGTCTCATCCAAGGCATGGCAAGACAAGCACTAGAAAGAAAAAAAGAGGAAGGCAACATCCGGTCTATCAATGCAGGAACACAAGCAGGCTTTAGCTGAGCTATCCAAGATCCTACCCACTGCAGCAATTTTAGTCAGGGACAGCAGTGACACTAACACGGCATCAGAGTCTGAGGAGGCTGGGCACTTCCCACAGCAAACATATTCGTCCTGTGAGTGCCATGGAGATGCAGCATTAGAAATTAAATGTCCTTAAATATAAAGACCTGACCTCAGTTGAAATCCTGCAGGTAAAAGATCCAACCTTTTGCTTAGATTCGTATGGAAATTTAAAGAAAACACACCAGTATTATGACCAAGTGCAAACCCAGATGTTGGTAACAAACTGTGGCCAGTGCAACTTCGTTATCTGGACTGAGCCAGGTCTCATCATCGTGAATGTGCCACGTGATGAAGAGCACATAACTTATGTCTTACAACGCACTAAAGTTTTTGTGGAAACATTTGTCATACCAGAGCTCATCAGCAAGAAAATGGAAATGAGTGAATGTGATGATAATTCTGCAATTTGTACCTGCAATAGACCAATGTTTGGTAAAGTCATAACCTGTGCCAATGAAAATTGCCCTGTGAGAATGTACCACTACTGCTGTGTAGGTCTGAAAAGAAAGCCAAAGCAGTGGCTATGTCCTGCCTGCAAATTATGTAAATATTATTCCTAAACAATGTAAATATGTGCGTGATGTAACTAATTCCATGCAACACTTTTTTCTCTTTCATGTATCGTAAATACCTTGATAGTTATTTTTAAAATGTGTCTCCATTAAAATGTTTTAAATGGAATCTATACTGTTGGGTCACTTTGTGCTAACAGGAAAGACATACATCTGTTTGCAAAGACAATGTACATTTATTAAACATGTTCATATATTCTTCTGTTATACAACACGGCCATAAGAATACAATAAATAAATGAATGACTGAAATACAATGCAACATTGAACTAGTTACACAGACAAAAGTAATACTATAATACTATGTTGTGCATAACAGTCTCCTTGCAGACACAAACCCCAAATTAATTACTTAATAAGCTTTTGCTTAAAGGGGTATGCCACTATTTTGGGGCTTAATACAGTTAAAATCGTTGGCCGGGGTTTATAAAGGTGGTAAAGTGTCTTATTTTTCATGTAAAGCGTTGTCTTGCTTTAAGACAAGTTAAAAGAGTGAGTATGTAGCTAAGCTAGTGAAAGTCAATGGATCCGTGTAGCATATAGCATGCTACATGGTTCCATTGACTTTCACTAGCTTAGCGACATGCTCCCTCTTTTAACTTGTCTTAAAGCAAGACAACGGCGCTAAGCTAAGCTAGTGAAAGTCAATGGATCCGTGTAGTATGCCTAATTCGCCTCACCCACAGATGTCAATGTACATCCTTCTTTTTTCCAGAAGGAAAACGAAAAAATCCCACACCCTGGGCCTCAAATTTTGCCGTACAGCCCCAAACACAACAGGTTTTCGTCATGGTTTTAAAACGTATACATTTGAAATCTGTGAAAATCTGAATGTCGCGACTCTGTTCTGACAGTTTTGGTCTGTGAGCCGTTCGCTTTCTACCACCTGGAAGTGTTCCGCGCCCATTGTTTACAAACATTCTGAAATCAGGTATAGAGCTTGAAAGTGACGTCACTTCCCCCGATTTCATGGGACCTCAACAGCGTTTTTTAGCCGAAAATCGTAGCATGTAATCCAATGGCGGCAGGGGTGGAGCAGGAGAGGGGGGGGCATAGGGGCCAGGAACCCCCGGCCTCACCACTTGGGGGGGCCCCCTGCCAGTGGCTTTCGATTGCCAAACATCTTGTAGGGGCCCCATTCTATGATATTTCGTGGGCCCAACGCCTCTGACACATCTCCCGCCCCCCCGTCTAGTGCTCGGCCCCTGAATGGCGGTATTAAAATGATATTTAGATCCCCTTCAAGTTGTGCCACGAGCCACATATGTTGTTTCTGATATTTTTGTTTCATTTTTCGTACGAACCCCTAAACTTTTTAGAAAGCTGTGTTTCTTCACATTTTTCATGCAGACGGCCTCAGAGCAAAACATTGATGCTTCTGCATGAATAATCTTTATCTAGCCTAAACAGCATATTTGTAGCCCAGCGCATGTAATGACTGAGATCGGAAGATATTTACTCTCTACCATGTTGTTAGATGGTCAGCTAAGGTCCCGTGAAATGCGGAACAAAGGGGCGGGAGTCGGGACTTTCAAGCTCTATAAACAAAATTTAGAACCCATAGAATGAGGGAGAAAAGAGTATCAAGACAAGCTGAGCTACTTCACAGTGACTAGACCCAGGGATGACTGGAGCACTTTCTTCCACAACTTTTTTTTAGAGTTTTTTTTAAATTATTTTGGTGCACAGTTAGTTTGGCGCACCTGCGCCTTTCTCAGTCAAAAAACTCATTGGCGGGAGAGACATGAAAGAGCATGAAGAGAACCTCAGAAAGGTACTAGACAGAGCGAGAGAAGTCATACTGAGATCACCATCGCATACTCCTCTCGTACCCTCACACAGACGGAGATGTGCTACGCACAGATCGAGAAGGAATTGCTCGCAGTCGTCTTTGCATGCGAGATTGTGTACAAGAAAGGGGCACTGATGTCTCCACTCTGTCTCGTGCTCCCACAACCTTAACAGACCAGTACAGCAGTGAGAGAGCAGACTACGAGGTCATGTCGATCTAGCACATCTCCTCCACAAGACTGGTAGAGTGGAGAGAGTATCGTTTATTGATCCCAGGGGGAAATTAAGGTGTTAAGTACACACATACATAAATAAAGACATTGCTCACGAGACATTACACACATAGGCCTACTTACACATAAAATAACCATATATAGGTCACTGTTACATACATTTGGCCAAGGCATATCTCTATCTCTCAACTTGATGTAGGCCTACACTGTAGCCTATGCTATTTAGGCTAATCATATGCTATGATATTAGTACCATGGGACGATTGACCTTTGGAAGGAGAATGGTAGGCTATTCTTAATGGTTAATTTTCAAATGACTTAATTGCATTATGGTAGGCCTATAGCATTTAGTAGGCAAATGTGTTCATGCTTTCTCTCTCTCTCTCTCTCTCTCTCTGTGTGTGTGTGTGTGTGTGTGTGTGTGTGTGTGTGTGTGTGTGTGTGTGTGTGTGTGTGTGTGTGTGTGTGTGTGTGTGTGTGTGTGTGTGTGTGTGTGTGTGTGTGTGAGTGAGTGAGTGAGTGAGTGAGTGAGTGAGTGAGTGAGTGAGTGAGTGAGAGAGAGAGAGAGAGAGAGAGAGAGAGAGAGAGAGAGAGAGAGATGCCTTTGCTAAATGTAGGCCTATGTAACAGTGAGCTGGTTTCATAGCCTAAGTAGGCTATGTGTAATGTCTCGTGGGCAATGTCTTTTTGTAGGCCTATTTATGTGTGTATGCTACTGAACACATTAATTTACCCCTGGAATCAATAAATGATACTCTACTCTACTCTACTCTACTGTACTCTAGGCCTACTCTACTCTATTTAAAGTTGTATTGCCTGTTATAACGCACTAAAGAAAGGGGAGACCATAGTGCAATGTTTCTATGATTCAAGTCACGTGAGTAACTTTGTATCTAGAGTGCGCGCGCACGTATAAAGTTACAGAGAGAGTAGTAGAGAGAGATACCAAAGTTCTTCCTTAAAAATTCTCTGGAGATACTTAAAGAATCTCTGCTTACATACTGCTGTCAGTGTCACCAGTGATGCTAGGCCTACTGCTGCCTGCAGTGATGCTCCTGATATATCTAAGTTAAGTCGTAATGTTTCATACGGAACTCTGAACCCGGTAGGCCTATTCAAGTCGTATCTTCCACACGATACACAACATTATCAATGTTCTGAAACAATAAACAGACAGTCTTGGGACACTGACTGAAGCCAATGAAGGGGCACAGATTCTGTAGAATGACCCAGGTATGTTTCTCCACATTTCTCTTTTCCTATTCTTATAAATCTCCTTTCCATTCTGTCAGCCATCATTTCCATCACTGTAATCCTGAACATTATTCCATGTATTACCCCTTTCTTATTGTATTTCTCTATTATGATGGCTGTTTCATGTATTTTGATTTGTTGGCGCTGTCGTGCCGAAAAGCGAGTCCCTGCCAGAACACGAGTGCCTTCATTGAAACCAATGGAAACCAGTGACCAATTTTTCAGATTTTTTTTAAACCATTTTTGCAGACAAATCCGACACAATTTAAGATGGAAAGCCTACCAATTAAGCATCTACATTCCTTCTGGAAGTATTACAAAGAGCTGGTTACAATTTCAGTAGCCTATTATTTCCATAAAAGAATCGAAGAATAACAAATGTTAAGGTTTCATTCAAATAGTTCGTATTAAGTGGAGGACGAGTAATGTTTCATAAGCATATTTTTTAGTTCATAAATCATGTAATTCATTCCGCAAAAAAATGTGTATAATTTTCTCTCCAAAAATGTGATTGGTTTCAATGAGGGCACTCGTGTTCTGGCAGGGAGTCGCTTGACGGCACGACAGCGCCACCCAGTCTAACATGGGACTCACTAGTTAAGACGCCCTTTCGTGACTTACCGCTTACGTCATACGACCCTAAACCTAATCCTAACCCTAACCTTAACCCTAAACCTAACCCTAAACCTAACCCTAACCTTAACCCTAACCCTAACCTTAACCCTAACCTTAAATCGCTTGTTTGAAATGTTTGATTACCATGTGAAGTCACGAGAGGGCGTCAAACTAGTGAGTCCCAGTCTAACATAGCTGGTGGCATGTGACAATCCTTTAGCTTAGCGTGGCTAACGCTAGTCGCGATTATTTAGCATTAATTATGATCTTCTCAGGAGTGGGAGAGTAGACCCAAGCCCCATGGTGACTTGTACTGTGTCGTTGATGTTGTAGGTGTGCGTTTATTTTCCCTTATTTGTGTATATGTGCCTTAGAAATGGAAGTGTGACCCTGAGACAACCTAGCTAATTTACTCGTTATGCTAGCGGAGCCTTGCTAAGCGAGCTAGCCAGGGTACACTGGGTGTAATGATGAGACTGAGAGGTCAAGCTATTTTAGCCCCGTCTAGAATCTATAACCTAGCGATTTAATATATTTATATAGGTCTGTAGACCTGTTTACTGTCAATGTTTAATGTTTTACTGTAAATAGTATTGACTTGGGGGGGGGGGGGGGGGCGTCTCTGTATCCTGTCGGAAGAGGAGTGGGAGAGCCAAGCCTCATGGTGACTTGTAGGGGAGAACGGGGTTGGTTGTCACACTCATCATTTCTCAGTGCCCTGAAGGTCGCCCGCTGATCAAAACCGTTGACACAGAAATGTTTGTAATTAGTGTCACAGGAGGGTGCGATTTGTTCAAGAACCAGAAGGATTGTAACCATTATCAATGGAGTTACCGGTACATGCAGACCGCAGACATGCTTGACATTAACTTTTTAACTCACACACCACATTGGCTAGTGGTTTTTCGGAGTCACTAGCCTTTCAGCTATTCTACTAGCCAACAATCTGATAGGCTTATTGTTTTTTTTTTATTTGCCATGATACTGTAGGCCTACATCTAACCTCCGAAGATGAGGTGCTAAAGCAAGATGAGTGCATACCTTTCTACATGGAAATAATATATATATATATATATATATATATAAACAGCAAAGCTGATCTTTTTCTAGAACAAAAAACTGATACACAAGGGGCAAACAACAGAATATAGGCGACTCTGATATGTCATACCAATGACTAAGCGCCCTGCCAAATTGGCTAGAGACACTGAAATTATTAGTAGGCACAGCCAAGTTTTACCAGCATTTGGCCGGTTGGCAGGTGCCAGTGTCAAGCCCTGATGCAGACACTATTTAAGTCATGTAGGGGGGACCGGGCAACCCCCCCTACAAATTAGTGATGGGATTTTCGGCTCTTCTTTGAGATGCGGTTCTAGTCTATTCTTCTTACTATGGAGAGCCGGCTCTTTCGGCTCCCAAACGGCTCCCCACATATATGTTTACATTATTAATAAATTAATAGTTTTAATTTTATTTTACAACATTTTGTTTCATTATTGACATTGTGAGGCGATTTGGGCAGTGCTTGCTGTGTAAAAGTCTTTATGAATAACACTTATTATCAGTCGTTAAATATGGACCCAACATACCCAAATACAAAGTATATTAAAAAGGTAGTAATACACACACTATGTATTTCTGATCGCCGTGAGTGTGTCTGTAACACCTGCGCTGCAACTACTGGCACTTACGGTAGGGACACATAGGAGGCGAAGCAAGCGAAGCGAAGAGAGGCGAAATCCAACCGTCATCAGGTCGTCGCGGCGAATCAAATGGAATGGAACAGTTATGTTGTTGATTTGATTGGGTCGCGGCAGGCGAATTCGCTCCTCATTTGCATGACATTAAACTTTCTTTAATAACTTCGCTTCGCTTCGCTCCTGTTCGCTTGCTTTCGCCTCTCTCATAGGAATGAATGGCAGAGTTCACAAATTCGCGTGTATGTGTCCCTACCGTTAGAGGATACACACAATGAGATGGAGAGGGAGAGAAGTGGTGTGTTCCAATACTCGTACTTTCCGCCCTTTCCGCACTGTGTTTACGCAGGGTGTTCCATTTCTAATCGCGGCGGGAAAGTGTAAGAAATTAACTGGATAACGCTCCCAAAACGGCCATTTTTCGAAGTGTGGAGTAACTGTAGGCTACACTTTTTGCACTCAACGGCCGCCATGTTTGTTACGTAGTTGAGTGTCAGATCTGTCAAACGGCTGAATCTCCGTGATGACAGCATAGTTTTGATTCCAAAGACAATCGCCATGTGTATTAGAGACAGGGGTAACTTTAAAAAGTGTCAGCATAACGAACAGTGCCTTCCGTGATGAATTGCATATTGGCGGTTGGTAAACTCTGATGACACGCGACCAACCGTGATTTCCGTTAAGTGTATCAGACAAAACGGGAATCGGAATGTACTCACCTCGCCAATCGCGGAGGGTGGAAAGGGTGCTTCACTGCACTTAAAACAAGGTACACAGTACAGAGGGCGAGTAATGGAACACACCAAAGGACAAAGCAAACAAAAAAACAAAAACGGCTCCCAATGCGTAGCTAGTTCCCGTCGTTCACTTCAAAGAGCCGGTTCTTAGAGCCGTTTCGTTCGTGGCCGACACATCACTACTACAAATCACACCCAGCAGCACAGGACATATACATTGATATTGGAGATACATAATATCCTTGAGGTGAGACAACATTATGTGTTTTTCACATGAAAATGAAAATGTTCAGAAGTCTAATGTTTTCCTTCTCACTCATCGCACTACTGTATGGACTGACATCAAAATTTGTAGACTATGGCCATTTCATTTGACAGTAGAGTAAGCTACCATTTTGTTTCATTTTTTTTAGCTAAGGCAATCCATGTGAGCTAGACTCTGAAAGAGTTAAACATGCCAGTTGGGGTTTGGTTGTCACACACTGCTCCCGGGGTTGGTTGTCACACAATACTTATCATTGTATGTGATGTTAGCATAGCATGAGATGTTTTACATTCAGTTTGTGTGTAAAATACACTAGCCTACATTTGTATTTTTAAAAGTTTTGGAGTGTAAGAAGTAGCAAATGGACAATTTGTGCAACATGATCTCCAAAAATTCCGTGCTCCTGGACACGGATGTTAAGGGCACAAAATCCGTGTCCAGGAGCACGGATTTTGCCAAAATTCCGTGCTCCTGGACACGGAATTATTTTCCGTGATGGACACACAGAAGTGCTCTCTCTATACTCCCACAGCTGCATGTGGGATGCATGCAAGCATGTTTCCACAGTCTTGTGTTTTCTCAGGATTTTTCTAATTTCAAATATTGTTTCTCAAAAATAAACATTTCTTACTGACAGGTTAGGGTTAGGGATTGTTTTGGTCTGGGCACAGCTAGTTTTCTTTCATTCATTATATGAATTTGATAGCCTATCAACCAACTGGAAAAGGTATTTCTAAAAAATATGTCTTTAATGACAGGTTAAGGTTAGGGAATGTTTTGGTCAGGGCACAACTTAAATTGCTATAGCATTATTTTGTTTAGGATTAGCATTTGGTATGTATT
The DNA here is from genome assembly GCF_034702125.1 of Engraulis encrasicolus. Classification (NCBI taxonomy): domain Eukaryota; kingdom Metazoa; phylum Chordata; class Actinopteri; order Clupeiformes; family Engraulidae; genus Engraulis; species Engraulis encrasicolus. The sequence goes on from NC_085865.1 coordinate 46,149,511, forward strand.
TTCTAATGATAGAATTAACACAGTGCTGTGGTAATAGCCTATAGAAAGCACTTCCGTGTGCCCATCACGGAAAACAATTCGGTGTCCAGGAGCACAGAATTTTGGCAAAATCCGTGCTCCTGGACACGGATTTCGTGTCCTTAACATCCGTGTCCAGGAGCACGGAATTTTTGGAGATCAGGCTGATTTGTGATGATTCTGTGTGCATGAGCTAGGTTTAGATTCACATTTCATTGAAATTAGAAATGTTGTATCGTTTTATTTAATGTTTACATTTTCCATTTCCCCCCATTAGAATAACATTGTGACAACCAACCCCATACGGTGTGACAACCAACAGGGTGTGACAACCAACCCCGCAACGGTCATGGCAAGTAAACCAAAGTCAACCAAAAATAAGTTAAAGGGACACTGTGTGAGATTTTTAGTTGTTTATTTCCAGAATTCATGCTGCCCATTCACTAATGTTACCTTTTTTCATAAATACTTACCACCACCATCAAATTCCAAGTAGTCATTATGACTGGAAAAATTGCACTTTTCATACATGAAAAAGGGGGTCTTCTCCATAGTCCGCCATTTTGAATTTCTAAAAATAGCCATTTTTAGCTGCAAAAATGACTCTACTCGGACCATACTAGAAAATATTTGTTTATTACTTAGTAAACTTTCATGTAAATATCAAATTTGGTGATAGCCAACCTGATAACCAAACTGTTCAATGAGCAACATAGTTGCAGTACCTTTTTTGGCCATTTCCTGCACAGTGTCCCTTTAAACAATATCCCCATTAGTTAAGAACTAAGCTTACATTATATTGTAATAATCTGCATCTCTGATTGAGGACCTACTGTGACTGAGTTATCGTTTTCTTCTTTACAATGTATTTATTATGATTAGTGTTTTCATTGGATGGCTTTTGGGATGTACCAACTCTATCAAGTTGTGAAATGGGATGCACAGATCTGTTTATCCTTTTACAGAAAAAAAAATGTGTCACGGCTCATGTCAGGGGAGGGGGGCTTGGCTGGAATCTACTGGTATATAGGGCAAAGTTGCCTTGTCAGGGCGAAGTTTAGGAGCCACTGATTTCTGCAATGAAAATAAACGGTAAAAACTTAAAGACAAACTTTAAGTTTTACTTCTATGTATTTTCCATGAATGTAAGCAAAAACACAAAACTAAAAATACACCTTACATGCAAATCCAGCTGGATTTAGGTCATTTTAGTGGCCCTATAGATAGATTTCATGTTTACTAACAGCGCGCCTGCGCACGGCGACAAGGGGCAGAAGAAAGGCTTCTACGGCCATAGAAAAACAGTATACAGCTCTGTTAAAATCTAGGTGTGTTACTTTTTGTTATTTTGCTAGTTGCTCTTTTTTAAATAAAAAAAACGGCCGGTACACACTCTCCCGACCCATCCCCAATCGTAATTTTGCCACCTAGAGCCTTTCCTAGGTCTAGGTTTCATAAAAAGGCAGGATATTTACAGTGCTAATAGCATTACATCTGAAGGCTGCCAATGGGCTGACACTGATGTTGGTAAAACGTGCTTGATCAAAGGTGACAACGTTTCTTCTCCGATGTTTTTGTACACTACATTGAGGAAAAGGGGGGAGTGAGCGAGAGGACAAAGCATCTTGCTTGGATGTAAAACGATCATTCATGTGCCATAACTAGAGGTGCTTAACTCGAATCTTTGAGGCGTCCGGATTGATTGGATCATTCCAAGGAGAGTATCCGGATTAGACGGATCACACGGATCACTTATTTAAAATAAATAAAAATAAATAATAACAATGTATTTTTAAAAACGTTTCTGCCGTTAAGTAGGCCTAGCTATGCGCCTCGCCTTTGTTGTTCCATTTATCAATTCACGTTGATAAATCAAAGAGTAAGACAGTTTGATCAACAAAACTCACTTTATGAATGTCAGTTCCTTAACTCATGCTGCGACCCGACCCACCTGGGTCTCCTCACTAAACATGCAACCACAACTCGAACAGCCTTTGGCAGCAGTGAAACGGCATGTTCCTGATTTTGCAATAAATAATGTGTGTGTTTGTATTTAAGAAGACTAAAAGTCAAATATTTGGGTGCAGAAGTCTAGTTGAGCAGGGACAGTCAGGAGGCGAGCAGCAGATGACCACTCGCTTCCGCTGCCGAGTTGCCTTGCGACTCGAACACTCGTGGCAAAAATGAAACTTAAGCGTTGATCCGATCCGTAGGGGATTCGCTGCTACCAACAACTCAGTCAGGATTCGTCTCACCGAGTCGCCGAGGGCGCCGCTGCTGAGTGACTCGGACGAGGGGAGTGATAGCATGTGGCTTTAAAGACTGTACGCTGTAACGCAGTGAGTGATAGTAGAGTCACGTCTGTAGACTATAATTTCCCTAAGAGTAGCATACAGAGTGAGATGTTAAAGCGTTGGCAGAGCACTGTTAACATTTAGAAATGTAGAGCTCAACAGAGTCAGAAGCACACACATAGGGAGCGGGATCCGCGACTCAATTGGCCACAACAGGCTGGACGGATCAAACAGGCTCGATGAATGATGAGGCAGGAGTTGGTTCAGTTTTACTCAGTGAGTGTTCGTGACTGAACAGCATACTAGGGAGATTAGAGAATGGCTTTTGTAGTCAACTAAAGAGGATATATTCCGGTTTCACAATTTCTTGCGCTGTAACTGCCATTTTGTTGACATATTAATGAAATGCCATCTGACCCGCCTTTGGCGGCTCAATGCACGACAGCCATCCGGTCTGTTCGGGTGAGGTCTTGATCCGACTCTCCAACCGCATCCTCCGGGTTTTATATAATCTCTAGCCATAACAGGAGTGCTTACAACTTCAGGCAGTGTGCTGTTTGTGCTTGGTGCAGACTTGACGAGATAAGCTTATATACAAAATGTAAACATCTGCTTGTGCGACTTTTGGCAGATAGTTGTTCATAGAATATATGTTCATACACTTGATTAACCGGCATTTAAACGGAAAGGCGACCGTACCAAATAAATAACCTGGTGAATTTGAACATCTAATAACTACACGTTAGCTAGCTAGCAGCGAACGTTAGCGTGTTAGCTGGACAACTAACCACTACCTCCAAGTCAGACATGAGTCTCCCATCTTACATAAAATGTAAATTTAAGTTGAAAGGGGGGTATTGTTGAATATATGACCTGACATATAAACCATTTGAAACAGTACAGCTTGCTAGCAATGCTACCTACCGAATCTCAATAAGCGTTGCTAACTAGCTAGTGCGCTACATTACCTGGACAAAATCAGCCCATTTCTGATGTTGCATTGCTACTAGCAGTGTTGGGAAAGTTCATTTTGTACGTGAACTAGTTCAAGTTCAAGTTCACAGCTCTCAGAATGAACTAGTTCGTTCATAGTTCATATTTTTTTCAAAATGAACTAGTTCATTCATAGTTCACAAAATAAATGAACTAGTTCATTTCAGTTCACCCCCCCCCCAAAAAAAAATAAAAAATAATAATAATTTAAAAAAAAATCAAAATTCATTGAAAAAGCCCATATAAATGCTTCACAGATAGCCATTATTTAATGGGTTAATTAATGACATTGACAATTAACAATGATGATTAACAATGACATTGCTGGATATAACGGTATTTTAGTTGTGCATTAGAGCAGCGGTTCATTATTAGTAGTAATAGAGAGTAGGCCTATTCCTTAAAGGAACAGACCACCCTTTTTTGATTTTCACATAATTGCAGTATCTCCAAGCATTATTCATGAACGTGCATATAATTTTCGTCTATGTGTTTGCATTGCCCCGTTTGACAGTATACCCAAATTAGGCATAGTAATGCAAGTCTATGGTACAAAATAAAACACCAGCAAATGTACTTCTAAACCACTTTAAAATGAATGTAACATTCACCAGAGTGTAAAACAGCAATTTAATTCGGTCCAGTGATCACTTGTGGCTTGATGCTAAAGATACCAGTTACTTTCAGTGATTATGCTAAGCTATGCTAATAATTCTGATCCAATAAATCTAAGTAATGAAAACACAGAGGAGAAAATGATATGCACATTCATGAACAATGCTGGGAAATACTGCAAATATGTGAAAATCAAAAAAGGGTGGTCTGTTCCTTTAACTGTGTTTTCTGCAGTGTTGGGAAAGTAAATTTTCTACTAGTTCATTGTTCAGTTCACAGCTCACCCCCCCATGTTGAAAAAAGAGTAGGCCTAAAGCCTAAATTAGTTTTAACAATGAGATTGTTAGATATTAGTCTACTGTATTTCAGTTTAGCATTAAGAGTGGTTTATCAGTAGGCCTAGTAGTCCTTTAGAGTGTTTGTTGTTTAGACACTGTGTGCTGAGCGATTTCACTTCTTTTCTGTTACTATGGACTGGACTTAAATCGGGTGCGTGGACTAACGTTTTCCTGCACTGTTGTTCTCTGTCTCATGCGCAAAATTTGCCATCCTGCAACATGCCAGCAGACAGCTTTCTCTTGTTGTTGGTGCTGCGCGCGGCGCATTTTAACTTAAATAGTGAAGCGAGAGCACTCCACACTTATTCCGAACGCCCAGAAGACGGTCGCTAGAGGCGTTAATCTAAAAAGTCACCGGAAATCAGAAAACTCGCACACTGCTTGCTGGTTGCTGGCCGCTCTGACTTGAAGTAGAGCGATGCCTGCTGTTTGCTTGGTCCCGCCTCTTTGCACGAGACTAAAGACAGTCGGAGAGAATTGTATCTGACGCTGTCAGAGGGTCTTTCTCAAATGCTAGGCCAGTGTCCTTCCAAGTGTATCAGCCTAATTAGTCACGCCCAGTGATTGGATACCCTTTATTAGTCATACCCAGTGATTGGATATTCTGTAGAGTTCACCAAAAAGTATCCAATCACTGGGCGTGACTAATTAGGCTGATACACTTGGAAGGACACTGGCCTTGCATTTGAGAAAGACCCAGAGAGAATGGATAAGAAATAATATTAGACTCTCTGACATTGTGTTCAGTAGCGGTTTCTGCAGGAATATTAATGAAATCTGGTAACTACGGAATGAACGGAATGACGAACTAATGAACGTTCACGTTCACGCTCCAGATGAACGCGTTCATAGTTCGTTCATCATCTAGAAAATACTGTCCGTTCAGTTCACGTTCGCTCAAAATATGAACTCGTTCATGAACTTTCGTTCATTGAACGCGTTCGGGTACATCACTGGCTACTAGATCTCAAGACTCTACTTGTAGATTAATCTACATTTTGTATTTCAATTGTAAGGAGATGAAAAACGGACAACAGATCTCTAATAACTTAAACATCTGTGCCATAACAACATTGCAATTGTTTATGCTAGCTTTCGCTAGCTAGCACCACCACTAGAGCTTGCTAAAGCAAGTTACCAGTTTTAAAACAACTAGGATCTAATTACAGTTGGAAGTTGGTAATTCGGTTATTAACAATATGAATGCCCTCTCCAGTGTATAATAAATAGCATTAAGACAGTGCTAGAGTCTGTTACAATAACAATACATCAAAATGCTATGGTGCAACAACCTGCTTTATCACAAAAAACCTTTAAACTCATTAAAACCTACATTTCCTAAAAACCGGATGCCCTGTGCAAGGTATACAAATCATCCCGATCGCATAACTAACTCTGCAAGTACAGTTGAAAATAGATCAGCATCTTAAAATCCCACTTTCTTAGACAAGTTATCCACAGCGTCCATAGAAAACAATATTGAACTGCGCGGCTTTCTGCCCCTCGCATGCGCAGTTGTTACCTTTTGTTACCGTGTGACGTTGCCTGGAAATCTATCTATACTGTAAAATAAGCTCAGTCTAAATGATAATGTCATAAAAATATGAAAATGGAAGGTGAAAATTTGAAGACAAAGTTGAATGTCTATTTCTATGTCTGTTTCATCAAATTAAGCATAGAAAATCAATTTTCCATCCAAAACCAGCATGGTTTAGGCTACTATTACTGGCTGGCCTGTACTGATAATTAGGCTCCGCCCCAATGATTAAAGGTATAAAAAGGTAAACATGGAGGGTAAAAATATGTAGACAAAGTGGAATGTCTTTCTCTACGCCTTTTCTATCAATTTGTGCAAAAAAATTAAAACATCCAAATCCATCTGAATTACACAGGGCACTGTACTAATTGTTTCATGACCCATTCATACCAAACCTTTCATGAACCTATACATACATTTTGAATATTTGTAAACTTTTGAGTGCGCGCACAGCCAGGGCCAAAATGCTAGGCGACTAGGTGTTTATCATTGGAAGCAGTGTTGCCAGATTGGGCGGGTGCCCGCCCAATTGGGCTACTTGGGATGAGCGTCGGCGGGCAAAAACGGGAAAAATTGGCCATTTGGCGGTTTTTTAAGCCGTTTTGGGCCCATAGAAGTCAATGTAATTTGTTGAATTTGGGCGGAATTTAGCGCATTTTGGCGGTTTTTGAGAACCTTTTGGGCGGGATTTGGTCAGACACATCTGGCAACACTGATTGGAAGTGCCATTGGAGCCCTGCACAGTGTATGACAAGAACCTGTTGTCTTCTCGGCTGTCGGTTTTATCCACTTATTCGCACGCTGTAATGTCGGTTACACTGTTAAGAATAAAATACTATCATGTAGCTGGTAATGCTTTGGCATGCTCCCTAAATAATGCTATATTGTGTTGCAAAGTGTTAGCCACTGCTGACAAGGAGGGGTTTCTCGATCGGAGGTAGCCTCTGATTGTTTGCAAGCTGCCGTCACTCAAACGTTTCCCCACGTGTGATTGGTGTGATACAATATAATTTCATTTACAAAGCATAGGAATCGATTCTGATGTACTCACGTTAAGATATGTTTAGTGGGTAAGCGGATGGAGACTCCCAACTGAGATCGCTCCCGGACGTGCGGTCCCAGGTGTTTCTATCACTCCCGGACGTGCGGTCCCACCCGATTATATTTCACGTATTATCATATACTGCCACATACAAGCAATTTAGGGTTAGGTTTAGGGTTAGGGTTAGGGTTAGGTTTAGGGTTAAGGTTAGGGTTAGAAACAAAAAACTAACATCAACAAGATAACTGGCTCCGTCATATGGCGGTGGTACCGATAGTCTGGCTAGTGGGAGCGAGATGAAATGGGAGCGTCCTGAGTTGGGAGCGTCAATCTGGGAATCTAGTGATGGGAAACTTGAAGCGAGGCTTCGAAGCGTGCTTCGAGCAAAAGTGGGCGTAAAATCTGAAGCCTCGCTTCGAGGCGTTTGACGTCAAGAAATACCACGTGACAATGCCAGATGAGGCTTCACATTTTGCGAAGCGCGTGGACGTTTCATTGCCCGCCGCTACCCAAACGAGCTTTCTGCGCCTCGGAGCACTTGTCAGTTTTCAGATTGCGTTTGTTGTGTGAATGTTGAGACTGGATATGTAGTGACTTTGATTTGGTTCCACTATACAATATATTTAGTTCATGCCGTAGATTGACCCAAATGTCCAAATATGATATGCAATTCCCTTTTGAAGTAGATTTTCAAAGTGAGACGCTACCGAAGACGTGGTGGAAAATTGTTTTAGTTCTACCGTGAACTAAGCTACCATAAATGAGACAGCAGTTCTGTCAGCAATTATTAGTAGGCCTACTCAACTTTATACAGCTAAAGAAGAGTGCAGACATATTTTATTTATTTTAATGGGTTTTGTGCAGGTTTTAATAGGCTTTACAAGTTGTGCCATCTTGAGTACAAAAATGGAACTCAGCTCTGCCATTAGAGAAGTCAAATAGCTGGCGCAGTGATTAAACTGTCTGCCCTGAATTCGCAGGATAATTGGTTCAAATCCCCGTGGTAGAAAAGAGATGATGAATCAATTAATTCTTAATTTCGCAGGGTAGCCTTCTGCGAAATTATCTGGAGCCTGGCCTAGTGGTGAAGGCGGCAGAATGCTACATTTATCATTGTGAGTTCGAATAGGCCTAGGCTAGTGGATAACTGATATTTGTTAGAATCTCTTGATTTAGGCCTATATTTCATTCACAGGCATGTACTGTGACTCTATTCATTATATTTCCGGTTTAATTGGCTGCTGTTGCGTTTATGGCCGATCACTCCCGGTTGCGCGCCGACCTCCACAAAATGATGCTCTCTCTCACTTCCACGAGACAACCGTATCGACAACACATGGGTCAGCGTTAAACTTGATTTGAGTGTTCCACAATCAAGAGTCATTAATTCCACACACACACCCCATCACATTTATTGAAACGGAACGGATACAAATAAGACACGAAAAAAAGTTAAAATGAAATCAATGCCTGCCGTGTCATTGAACGGTTGTCTCGTGGAAGTGAGAGAGAGCATCATTTTGTGGAGGTCGGCGCGCAACCGGGAGTGATCGGCCATAAATGCAACAGCAGCCAATTAAACCGGAAATATAATGAATAGAGTCACAGTACATGCCTGCAGGACATTTACACCGCACGCCTCACCCGGAAAGCACTGATGATCATCAAAGACACAAGCCACCCTGCACACAAACTGTTCAGCCTCCTGCCCTCTGGAAAGAGGTACAGGCGCCTCCGTTCCCGTACCACCAGGCTTGCAAGCAGCACGATGCATCAAGCAATCAAGATACTGAACACTCAACCCACTCTCCCTTCACTGTCAGCCTCTAGCCAGCCAGGCCACTGACAACGCTCCCCCCCCCTCATCCCCACCACCATATCTGCGACTGAACATTCCACCTGCACTACTACATCTGTGACTGAACTTTCAACCTGCACTAACTCAAAACATACACATGCACACACACACACACACACACACACACACACACACACACACACACACACACACACACACACACACACACATACACACAAGCACACTGCACTTTCTGCACTAAACCCAAACATACACACACCGACACACAACTCATACTCACACACATACACACACACACACACACACACACACATACACAGGTACACACACACAGACGCACACCGCACTTTCTACCTGCACTAAACACACACACACACACACACACACACACACACACACACACACACACACACACACGCGCACACAAAACACATACAAACACACACACACACACATACTGCTGCTGGTGTATTTAATAAACCTTTTTTTAATTATTTATTTTCTTCAAATGCTACTATTACTATGTCAGAACGCTATAAAGGACTTTTAGAAAAAGCACAACAAAATACCTCCTCTTAATGTATGTTCTCTACAAGTCTTCTGTTGTCCAGTCTTGCACTTTAAATGTCTGTATGAGCAATGTCTACGTCCATACTGTCTATGTCCATGTATGAGTACTGTCTATGTCTATACTGTCTATGTCCTTACCTAGATTAGTCTATGTCTGCATGGGAGAGCAAGAAACGCAATTTCAAATTCTTTGTATGACCAGTGCATGTAAAGAAATTGACAATAAACTTGACTTGACTTGACTTGACTTGACATTGCACACCAGATGGCGCCAGTGAGAAATGAGGCTTCGAAAAATCCTTCGAATGCTTCGAACCTTTTTGCCTGAAAGCCTCATTGGTTCAGGAAGCCTCATTTGCCCATCACTAGATATGTTATCCCAGAATGGAGTTGGTAGCAGTACAGAGACCACAGAAACTGCATCAACATCCAGCCAACGAGAAAACAGGTTCTAACCCCGTACTACACTGATCCAATGGAACTTCCAATGTTAAACACCTAGCCGCCTAGCATTTTGGAATCCCTGGCTGCGTACGCATTCGTTTGTGTACAAGCAGCCGGAACCCATGTATAGCGGACGGAAGGACAGCAACTTGTCAAAATAAAAGTTTATCAAAGCAGCATTGCAGGCTTTGCTCTGAACCCTCAATGATTACTGATTTTGACAAGGTTCTATCCTTTTGTCTTCCATGTCTATGAAAAGTTTGGTATGAATGTCTTATGAAACAGTCTTGAATCCTTCATGCAAAGTGTATAACAGCTGCTATGAATGTGTGATGGGTTTCAGGGCCACTGCCAAGTTTGGCTTGGCCTGGGACAAAACAATGTACACACAATGTAATGAGAACCAAAGTCTTCTGTTTGTAATTTGACGTGAACTAAACCATCAACCACCAGGACCACTGTTCAAGCTAAGCTCCACTGAAACTATTGGGCTTCAATGCAGTTGTCCTTGGTAAGCCCCCAAGTTCAGTACCATGTTCGGACCATATGCGGCAAAAAAGTAAAGGGCCGTACACACACGTCGCTGATAGTTACTCGCTCAGCGAATTAACTCAATAGAATGTCAATGTGTTCCAGCGAGACTAGCAGGCGAGTACTGTACAAGCGATACGATGTGGGCGGATCCCGAGTTGAAAATATTTTATCTTCGAGCGAGGCGAGTAAGCGAGTAACCAATTGGAAGGCAGAGTTCAGTACTTCTCGCCTGTTCATTGGCAGTTAAAGCAACGGGAACTTTCAGCAAACGTTCCATGAAAGAGAGGCGAGTAGGCGAGCAAGCGAGAAGCAGCGATGTGTGTGTAAATAGTGTGTAAATAGCAGCAATGTGTGTGTACGGCCCTTTATGGGCCTTAAAGTGATACTGTCCCATTTTTGGAAATAAGCTTATTTTACACCTTCCCTTGAGTTAAATAATAGGCTCTTACCTGTCTCCTGTACTTCCAACCGTTTTGTAGTTATGGCAGTGCACATTTTACATCCAAGCTAACCGTTAACATTGAGTCCTATGAGACCAGTTAGCCACGAGCTAGTCTCATAGGACTCAATGTTAACTGCTAGCATGGAGGTAAAATTTGCACTGCCATAGCCAGAGAACGGTTGAAAGTACAGGAGAACAGTAAACCCCTATTATTTAACTCAAGGGGAGGTGTGAAATAAGCTTATTTCCAAAAATGGGACAGTATCACTTTAAACAAAGGCTTCAATTTTGCAGTCCTAAAAAAGAAAATCTTGTTTGACCAATCAGGCCATCCTGAAATATATGTGGCAAGCTGTGCTTCTCAATCAACAACAGGCGTTCAGGGGGAATGTAACAGTACAAAGGATTAATTTTTCACCTTTGACAGCTGGGTGTGAAAACATTATGCTGTGCTGATGCAACGACCTTGTCTTCACTGCCCGTCAGACACAGAGCTGTTGAAGACAACTGCAGTGCCATTTCCAAGGCTCCCAATGTCGCCCCCCCCGCCCCCCCGTCAAGCCTATTTATTTTTGTTCATCATGTGTCATATACAACTGAGAGGGCCACTGGTAATAGAACTAATGTTAGAATTTAACATGTCAGTTTACTCTATAAGGAGAAGAAAAGTCACTGATCTGCATTCTTCTGTGCAAATGTCTTGATTGTGGTAGTGATTATGATTTACCATCTCTTTTGTGTTTGAACAATTACTATTGAGCTAGATAATGTACAGTAGCCTACATTTTCACTATCAAAGGCATATCTTAGAAATAAAATGAGAAAAACATTCCATATTTTTTTGCGATATAGGAACACTTATTTTCTGTTTAGTTCTGACACACGAGCATTGTCTCCTCAGCATTTTCTCGTTGGCACCTCTGCTCTCTTGCTATAGCTTTGTACAAAACTATAAACTCCTCTGCGAGGACAACACATGTCATGTGCTGCCTGCGTCAAAGTACTGTGACGATGACGAATCCTTTGCTGCGGTTAACTGTCACACTATTATCAGCCCTGGAAACCCAAAACCTTGTGCAGGGTCTCCTGCGGCCTGCTTTGATCTGTGGTGCCCTCCCTCACACCGAACGTACTGTAGCTGGTGACTGCACTAACTCCAAGAGTGTGGACAAGCTATTCCAGGCTTAGCCTCCGCTCATGGCTGAACACCATTCCCAGCTGTTCAAGCTCCTCCTTCTCTCAGCACGGAGCACAGTCACTTCAAGCCACTTGGGCCTCACACCTTGCACCTTGCCCTCCCAGTCAGCTGGGCACGGCAACTAGAGCCTACTGTACTCTGGTTGGCAAGAGAATGCCCTATTATTAGGGTCAGTCGGACCCCTTTTCTCTCTGCCCCCCCCCCCCATTAGCAATACCTGAGATGATAGGCCTACCGGTGCTCTACTCATCTTGCTTCTTGATTTTTCCTTCATGTGTTTCTCTGTATCCCCACTGTCGCTACACATCGGCCATATAGGTCATACAGTGTTTCCCATACATTGAGGAAACTATGGCGGCCCGCCATAGTTTAAATTTGGCCGCCATAGTTTACGAAAATGTAAAAAAAAAAAAAAAAAAATTTTTTTTTTTTTTTTTTTTTTTAACGATATCCGTTTTTGTTAAAAACGATTTGAATTACGATTTTGAATTTCCTTCGCATTTTCCTCCTGGAGTAAATACATCCTATAGACTCTGTATTGGTTAGATAAGTAGTCCCACGGTAAGACAGAATGAGGGGAAAGCATTAGGAAGTGACCGTAAGGGTATTACAGTTGATTCACGTGTGCACACGTGTAACATCGGGTGAGTAACAGAACATGTGCGCAACGATGCGTTATGACACGCCGATATGCGAGGATCTTCGTCCAAATCGCTAGTCGCATGCATCATCGCTAACTGCGTTTACATCGCGTGATGCGTGTAAGGGAAATGTTAGTTGTTGACATGTATGGAATTCACTTCAATTTGTGCTGTTTCTTGCTTCAGTTGTGGACAAAACGATTGGCCAAACTCACAATAGAAAGCCTTTGCTGTGCTACTGTCCCAGAGAGCTGAAAAAAAAAACCTTCATAGAAGAAGTCACACTTAACAGGGGTGTTAACCAATCCAATGAGTTCTCTCTCTCTCTCTCTCTCTCTCTCTCTCTCTCTCTCTCTCTCTCTCTCTCTCTCTCTCTCTCAGTAGCCTACTATTTACCCATAACAAATGGTGAATTTCTGAGCCCTTTTTTAATTTGTAGCCTATACCACTGAAGGCATGATAATGCTTCATCATATTTTAGAAATAGGGCCTATGTGCCTTTTATATACCAAATGTTTATCATTTTGAAATTGTTTCAGTTGTTTATGACTTGTGTATGACTGAAATTATCTCTGCATACTATCAGTGCTGCATTGCTTTGTAAAGATAGGCTATTCAACACACTTTAAAAACACACTGAAAAGATAGGCCTACGGCCATAGTAGCCTACTGAAAACATTTTGTTCATAATAATGGTGATTAATAAATGGTGGTCTTAAATTTTCATACTAACATCCTTGAATTTGACTTGGTAGATCACGGCAGACCATCAACTTCAAAAGTAGATCTTGGTTAAAAAAAGGTTGGGCACCCCTGCTATAGAGAGAACCACAAGTGCTTGAAAGACAGGGATCAAAAGCCTAGTCAAGTTGTTGTAGTTTACTTGGGTTTGGGAGCAATATAAAAAACCTTCAGAGAAGGGACAGTTGGGATGAGTTTACTAACACTCCCTAGGCTTTGTTTTACAGTTGTAATGAGTTTGGTGACAGACCTTCATTGACACAGCAGAGGAGACATCGGGCTGCATATAGAAATTAATGTGTAATGAATGTGAATATAGACATAAATGTGTAATATGTTGTTCAGCCCTTTTAATGGGAGGAATTTGGAAAAAACTGGCCCTGTGACCAGCGCCCCTCATGTAGAATGTGTACGCCTACAGATATGTGTGTGGGGGAAAAGGCATAGCCTACCCTCTAAGACCCTTTTTTCACAGTGCTCTTAAATTCTTATCTCTGCTCCTATTTTGTTTTATTATTGTTTCCCAGACCCCTGCATGAGGGACGAATGAAACTGTGTTGTAAACAGAAATTATTCACTGTACTGCATTTTTTGACAATGGCAATGTACTACTATTATACAAGTCATGGGTAAAATCTTATGTAGCCTTATTTCTCAAAATATAAATGGCTGAAATATAGGCCCAGGCCTACAGTTTCTCCATGCGCCAATGTCATACTGTAGTCATTGTTTTGCCGTTTTGCATTTACGCTGCAAGAATACACCGCCCCCCCCCCAAAAAAAAATGCCTGTGTGAGAAGACCCCACCCACCCCCCCCCCCCCCCCCCCCCCCCCGGACAAAATAAACCCCGGCTGCCCCCATAGTTTCCAAAATTTCTGTGGGAAACACTGGTCATATCATGCTTAAATGGATTGTTTTTCATTTCTATCATCCTATACTCATCTGGATTATTCATTGTGATTTTTGTTGTACAGTTTTACAAGAGGCTAAATGTAAAGACTAAAATTCTCTGCACTTTGTATTAAATGTTATGTCTAGACAACCCTTCATTCATACGCACCTCTCCATGCACCCCATTCTGCCACTAGATGGGAGTGTGATACAATGATTTATGGACAACAACCTATGGGGCTGCAACAGGCCTCAGACTTGCCAAACTCAAGTGAATGAATCTAATACATACACAGTCACACTACAAACCCTTACTTGTTTGTCTCTCTAACCAGGACCATGTTCCTCACTGACATCATTGCTACTGTAACTACTTAGCAACTTATTAGGTTGCTAATGGTAAATTGCATTGCAACCAAGTAAGTTGCTCACTTAGCAGCAATGCTGTCGCAAACTGCACCCTGCCCTGGGTATTTCACAGCCACCTCTCTACATTAGTGAACCTTGCATGCAAAGAGGAAACAAAAGGCTCCCCTTTTTGTGGCTCATGGTTTTATGGGAGTGTGGCGACCAAATGCGGAGAGGTGCTAAAGTCATGACCAGCACCGCTCTCCGCATCCTTAACCTCTGGGGCCAATAGGCCTCAGGGGCCCATAAGTCAGTCATAAGTCCATTTCACTCATCCCTCTGTGGGGCACTTGTTCTCAGTGTCTCTTCCTCTAACTATGCAACTCCTTTGTATAAGTGGTGTCGGCATGACAAGAGTCTGTGCACTATTTGACTCCAGTGTAGCACGAGGTCAGACAGCTTAAGAAGAGGCTGTCTTTGGCCTTGGAGAGGTAATGTACACTGTAGGTCTTTTGTCAAATAACATACTGGACTGTAAAAGATGAACCCTGGCCTCATATGCCAAACTTGTCTCTGTGTGAGCTCGGGGAGCCATTGGCCCTTGAGATGTGGCTGAAGGTGATGTCAGACATTGGGAGGATGTCAGAGACATTCCACAGACCCCCTTGCAGTCAGTGTAGTTTAGTTTAGAAGACTTGCCATACGTACTGTATGTGCTTGTTTGAGCCAACCAGATGTGTGAAGAGAAACTACTTTAATTACTGATAGAGGAGCGGAAGAGCATAATTTGGAGATAGAATATTACACTGATATTCTTTCTTATTGTGATGTTTCTATGAAGCAGGATGTTCTAAGAATCAGGAACAAGAAGGCTTACTGTCTTATTGAACAACCAGTGGGAGCTGCGTAACAGAAATTCATCAGTGGTAAGAAAAAACACATCAATTACACTGTCTCACGCTTTTCAAACTGAGAATTTACTCATGAGGTTTTTGCTTCCTCTTAGTAATACCATTGTTGTTGGTGGTGACTGGTGAGAACACAATGTACAATTTCAGGACTGTTACACACAAGTTAGTTAAATCATGAAATTGCTTGTCAAATGAATAGATAATTTACTTAGAATGCAATGTATTTGTTTATGAGTTTTAAGTTACCATTTAAAAGGTAAAAATTAAGAACATTTTAAAAATTATACACTTAGGGAAATGTGTTTTAAAATTTTAGCCTGTGGCTTTCTAATCTTTACAGTAAGGTAAGAATTTGACTCTTGTTGAGATGATGCTATGATCAGTGGTTGTTGTACCAAATCTACAGAGTGGAACCACCTCTGAACTTCACTCCATTTTTAGTAGCCAAAGGCTTCTTCGGTAGGCTACTTTGATAGGCAAAAAGGGCATTTTAACAATGTGTGTGTTTGAACAATATGTTTTGGCTGCTCAAAATGGAAAATAGCAAAGAAAACAGGGGATGAAAGATGTATGATACAGACTGCTGTCTTTCCCTTTCTGTCTTGTCCTTCTGTATTCCCTCACCCTCTGCATTTCTCAATCTGACTTGCCTCTCTCTCTCTCTCTCTCTCTCTCTCTCTCTCTCTCTCTCTCTCTCTCTCTCTCTCTCTCTCTCTCTCTCTCTCTCTCTCACTCACTCACTCACTCACTCACTCACACACACACACACACACACACACACACACACACACACACACACACACACACACACACACACACACACGCACACGCATACACATTTCATTATTTGATTAGTTTATGTCATGTTTCCATTTGAGGCAGCTGCATCTTGCACAATTGTCCGTGAGAGGGATTATGTAGGAACAGTCCACCAATTGCTCATATGTAGTTAAGCCCTGGTAAAATAGGACAATACATACGTATGACTGTTTCTGTGTTTGCTTTGCCTAGTTTAATAGCCATATTAAGCATGGCAATGGAAGTATATGGTACCAAATAAAACATTTAGAATCAAAGTGAAATGGGCGCACCTTGCATCAAATGGTTTTATTTTTATTTTTGTGCACAGACGCGTTTGTGTGCCTTCCTCAGTGTGTAACAATGTGTTACCACACGTAAATACCCACACCCATTACCACACCCCATTGTCAACAACCAATAACATAGAACATTAGTCCATGCATCACAAGCAATTCATTGGAAAAACATTTCATACGCAATCCAGAAAATATATATACTGTATATCAGGTGTCACCAACGTGGTGCCCACCAAGGATGTTAATAAATAGAGATGACTACAAGATTTTAGTCACAGTTGAGTTTTTTCTTCATTTAAACATGAGATTATTTCTTTATAACCTATAAAGAATACTTCTTTATAACCTATCAGCAAATAATCATTCAATGATAGTGTGATTTCTAGAAGAATGTCAAGACGTAGAGGATTTCGAACAAACAAGTAGCCCGCGGGTAGCCATCACTAGCCCTCGGGTAGCCCTTGGTAACCCTCTGACGCAAAAAGGTTGGGGACCCCTGCTGTATATACAACAATCTAAATTAGCCCAAATTTACTGAAAATAGACAGAGACTATTCCTCATTCATTCCATTTGGTATGCAGGTGTTCAAGTTAAAAATATACCAGGCCTCTCGCTGGAGTAGGCGGTTCTCTCTATCACCCCCTCGTGGTGATAGATTGACCATCTCGAAGTCCATGAACTTCAACATATTTGCGTCATGGCCTGCAGAATGAAAATGTCTTGCAACAGAGGATTTTTCATCATTTTTCCTTATTGCACATTTATGTTCAAAAATTCTGGTTTTCAACTGTCTTTTTGTTTTCCCCACATAAAGTATATCACAAGGGCATGTCAATAAATACACAATCAAAGTTGATAGACATGTGATTCTGTCCTTTACTTTGTATGTTCTGCTTGTTTTTAACTTGTACACCTGCATACCAAATGGTATGAATGAGGAATTGTCTCTTATCTGTTTTTGTAAATTCGGGCTACTTTGGATTATTGTATATATGTATATTTTCTGCTTTGTGTATGAAATGTTTTTTTCCAATGAATTGCTAGTGATGCATGGACTAATGTTCTATGTCATTGGTTGTTGACAATGGTGTGTGGTAATGGGTGTGGGTATTTAAGTGTGTTTATACATTGTTACATTGTTGCACACTGAGGAAGGCACACGCCAAACGCGTCTGTGCACAAAAATAAAAATAAAACAGTTTGATGAAAGGTGCGCCCCTTTCTCTTTGATTCCAAGTGATTTATTGGGGCCATCACCCTCAAAATTAAGAAGAATCAAGAAACCTGAGTGAAGCCTGCTACCTGCTATACTTGACCAAATAAAACATTATCAAATGTACTTATTGACCACTTTAAAATGAATGTAAAATTCAACAGAGTGCAAAATGGCTATTAATTCTGTCCAGTGATCACTTGTGGCTTGATGCTAATGGTGCTATTTACAAACCAGTGATTATGCTAAGCTATGTTAATAATTCTAATACTAATAAATTTAAAGGGACACTGTGTGAGATTTTTAGTTGTTTATTTCCAGAATTCATGCTGCCCATTCACTAATGTTAACTCTTTCATGAATACTTGCCACCACCATCAAATTCTAAGTATTCATTATGACTGGAAAAATTGCACTTTTCATACATGAAAAGGGGGATCTTCTCCATGGTCCGCCATTTTGAATTTCCAAAAATAGCCAATTTTGGCGGCAAAAATGATTCTACTTGGACCATACTAGAAAATATATATTTATTACGTAGTAAACTTTCATGTATAGATCAAATTTGGCAATAGGCATGCCAGTTTCAATGACCATAGTTGCAGTACCTTTTTTGACAATTTCCTGCACAGTGTACCTTTTAAGTAAGTCACTGAACACTGAGAAGAAAATTAAATGCACATTTGTGTGTAATACTCAACACTGAAATATGTGAAAATATTAAAATAGTGGACTGTTCCTTTATGGTCATGGGCTAGGTATTCTGGCCCATCTTCCGTGCGGTGCACCAGTTTGTAAATACAATTCCTGCATTATTATTGTGTTATAGTTATAGAATACATTCAGTGTTGTCATTATTGTTTGGAATTTTGTGTGGAAAAGAATATTGAGATATATATGATCTATACTGTATAATACAGCCATTCTCAAACTTCAAAACTCCAAGGCCCACTTTGAAATGTGAAAAAATCTGGGGCCCACCAAACCATATTGCCCAATATAATATAATATAATATAATATAATATAATATAATATAATATAATATAATATAATATAATATAATATAATATTGTTATGGTGAATAATATAAGATCTTTGCAGAAAGTTGTCGCCACTGAGGGCCCAGGCATTGGTAAAAATGCACACTTGTTCAAAGGTTTTTTTGGGGTCTTATAAATAAATCAGTAATTAGGGAGAAATTAAGGAGAAAATGACTCCTAAACACTGAATATGAAATTAGCATGGAACAAGCCAGCATTCCCAGCTCAGAGAATGCATTAGCCTGACTGAGCTAAATAGCCTACTAAATGCTCCATTAGTATTGGAAGAAATAACCTATTTGTAGGAAGTTAGAACAGCAATGTTTCCCCTCACAATCGATCAAAAAATGATTTCAAATACACATTTTACACACACAGCAACCCCATAAGCATGAAAACACACCATACCACGACAGCAGATAGAAAATGTAACACTGTACCTCGCAGTTACCTCGGGTAACTCGCGTTAAACATTTCGCGGTAGAACATTACCTCCGCGATTGAATAACACAATGTTTTAACATAAATCATGCCTAATAGTATACCATAACACATAAGAACACAAAATAGAAATGTGATGATGATTATCTAAACAACATAAATAGTTTTTCTAGGACGTCGAGTTGCTGATGGGCCGCGGCCCATAGTTTGAGAATCACTGGTATAATAGATTTTAATCTTGCTGTTTGCAGGATCAGAGTGAATTTTGAAGTCACTGACTTCATCCTTGAACGGAATTCATTTCAGATTGAGCTCAGATTGAGTGCAAAGTTGAGTTGTACTCTATCATATCCACATCCACACACAAACCAAAACACCTCTCTCTCACTGCTTACACCAGGGCTATTCAAATGGAGGCCCTGGGGCCCTTAGATGGCAGGGTTCTGCCCCCCCCACACACACACACACAAGGTTTGAACAAAATGAAAACGTGTGCTATCTGTGGGTATATATAATTTGCAATCTCTAACACTTCAGGTTGGGGATATCTCTCCTATGCATTCACATGAGAGTGAAATCTTGTCTTAAACAGTCTGATAAAAAAGACCATCATAAATAGAGAAGCGAATATCTGTTCTGTCCTAAAAGTTATCTCCTTGTTTCGCTCCCCAACCTCGGACACCGTACATAGCAGAGCAGATAAGGCCAAAATAGTTCACTTTGGTATGCAAGCATGAAAATTGGCACACATGCTCATTAATATGCACTCTTCCAACAGAGGGCGTTGTCCAAGCAAAAATCCAAGATGGCCGCCATTTTTTCAAGATGGCCACCTCTCCAATTGTAAGTAAGGCCAAAAATAGTTCACTTTGGTATGCAAGCATGGAAATTGGCACACATGTTCATTAGAGGGCACTCTTCCAGTAAAGGGTGTTGGCCGCGCAAAAATCCAAGATGGCCACCATTTTTCAAGATGGCCACCCTCTGTAGTTGTAAATAAGGCTAAAAATAGTTCCCTTTTGTATGCAAGCATGAAAATTGTTACACATGTTCATTAGAATACACTCTATTAGCACAAGGCATTGGCCATGTAAAAATTCAAGATGGCACAAGTGTTAATTAGAATGCACTCTTTCACAAAAAAACATTATCTACCCAAAAAATCAAGAAGGCCTCCATTTTTCAAGATGTCCACCGTCTCCTCTTGTAAATAAGGCTAAGAATAGTTAGCTTAATGATGCAAACATGAAATATGGGAAACATGTTCATTAGAATCCTCTTTTTAAAAAAATACCGTGTTGGCCAAGGAAAAAAGTCCATAATGGCTGCCTCTTTTTCAAGATGGCCACCCTTTTCACTCATATATATGGCCTAGTTGCCTTAATGATGCAAACATGATATTAGGCACAACATGTTCATTAGTAATTGAATAACAGGGGGCTGGCCATATTAAAATGGAAGATGGCTGTTAATTTCCACGATTGCTTCATTCCATCAATGATTCCTTATAGTTAACTGGTTTGTAGTAGCCTATCTATAATTACTTCAAGAAAAACAAAAAGCCTGATTGTATATCACAGTGAAATTTAATGCCAAACATTCAAAAAACACTTGAGAATACTCTTTTAAAAGAACCTTCAAAGAAATGTTATGTACAGGTATAGAAGGATCAGACTAAACTGAACATGTTCAACTTCATAAAACTGGTTAAATGAGACCAAGCCTGTGTAGCATTTGCACCTGTCTGAGGCATTGTCAACTCTGCAATGGTGCAGTTGCCCAGAAGACTAGTTTTCAGCAATCTTCTCGGTTTTAACTAGTCTTAGACGTATCCACAGATAAATACCAACATGCCTCAGCCAACTTTCTCACCATCAGACAAGTCAAGTTTAGTGTAGTGACTGGTCTTGTCTATAGTGGCTTTTAACTCTTTGTGGACAAGTTGAGGGAATCCACAGTTATTTCCTTTTGCGCTTGCTACATCACGTTTACTAAGGGCAAGCCATTGGAATCCAGGCATGATGTTACTGGTAACACCACCCCCCACACCTCTCATTGAGTATGGTCAAAAGGTTTGACCAGGTGAACTGTAATGATTTTGAGAGTGTCTTGACCAAGTTAGAGCAGGTTTATTTTTTGGTTACTCAGATGTTCACACCAAACTTGATTATTGTAAAGTTAACAATGTAAACAAATGACCCGAAGCACTTGGCTCACCAAAAAAAAAATTGTCTGAATGAGATGCATATTCCCCAAGAGGAAGCCAATTGCCACATATTTGTCTATGCCATTGTGCCAATGGCAATTTTCCTTGACAAAGCATATATGTGCAGCAGCTGTGGCTGAAGTGTGCTCAAAGCCAGAGCCTTTGATTGATTCACAACCTTTACAGGACAGCTGGCCAAGAAAAGGCCAAAGACATGTTCTTTAATGCTTACACAGGTTGTGACGTGGTCTCAGCCTTCAAAACCACTGATGACATTTAAAAAGGAAATGGAGACCGCATAGCGGACTTGGGACAGTTTTACACTCAAGTAACCAGCTCTCCCTGAACATTGAGGAGGACAACATGAGGGTTCTGTAGAAAGTAGTGGTTCTCATGATTGAGAGGATCAGTTCTGCAGATTGTATTGATGATACAAGACATGAACATTTTGCCAGAGAGCTAAGACTATATGAAGAAATTCCTCAAACAAGTAGAACTGATATATCACACTAAACATGGAGCAAATCAAGCAGCCTGGGTGTGGGTAAAGACAAGTATGTGCCAGCCAGAAGTTAAAAGTCCAGCTGACTGAAGATGGATAAGATTGATGAAGAATGGACATGGCAACAATTGCAAAGAGTTGTGAAGAGTTTCCTAAGTGTAGAAAGTGTGAATGCTACAGGCTTGGTCTTACATGCAAGGCCAAGTGAAAGTGTAGTGTAAAGTGTAGAAGTGTAACTCTGCCTGGTCCTTTTAAGCTTATATCCCATCTGCCAAGGTTTTGTCAAAGACAACAGATGTATGATGTAATGTAATAATGTATTATCCCCCCGCCCCCCCCCCCCCCCCCCCCCCCCCCCCACCCCCCATGGAAGTAACTGTACTTTAAAGCAGGCAACATTAGGAATTATTGGCTGAGAGGACAGCCATCTTGAAAAATCTCAGCCATCTTGGATTTTCCTGCGGTCAATGTCCTTATTTCAAAGAGGGGATTCTAATGTGTTCCGAATTTCATCCTTCCAACTATAATTGAACTATTCATGGCCATCTTGGATTTCTCTTTGGCCAAGAACACCCCTTTTTGGAAGAGTGGCTTCCAATGACTATTTCTGACAAATTTCATGGTTATATCATGAAGTGGACTATTCTTGGTCTTATTTACAAGTGGTAAGGGTGGCCATCTTGAGAATGATGGCCATCTTGGATTTCACTGAAACCAATTCCCATCTTTCAAAATATTGATTCTAGTTGACATGTGTGCCAAGCTCTCATCATGAAGTAAGCTATTATTGGCCTTATTTACAAGTGGAGCGAGTGGCCATCTTGAAAAATGGTGGCCATCTTGGATTTTTGCGCGGCCAACAGCCTTTACTGAAAGAGTGCCCTCTAAAGAACATGTGTGCCAATTTCCATGCTTGCATACCAAAGTGAACTATTTTTGGCCTTATTTACAATTGGAGAGGTGGCCATCTTGAAAAATGGCGGCCATCTTGGATTTTTGCATGGCCAACAGCCTTTACTGAAAGAGTGCCCTCTAAAGAACATGTGTGCCAATTTCCATGCTTGCATAACAAAGTGAACTATTTTTGGCCTTATTTACAATTGGAGAGGTGGCCATCTTGAAAAAATGGCGGCCATCTTGGATTTTTGCTTGGACAACGCCCTCTGTTGAAAGAGTGCATATTAATGAATATGTATGCCAATTTTCATGCTTGCATACCAAAGTGAACTATTCTGGGGTATTTGGGCAGTTTTCTGTTCCACTAACAGATCCTATGTTAGGCAACTTCGAAAGTGTCACTGTTAACCAATTAGCAGCTTTGTTGGTTGCCTATGGGAAATTGCATTGCAACCCAGTAAGTTCAACTATTTCGAGAAGCACACCCCACTTAAGCACTGCGCTAACAAGTTTTATTCCCTGCGTGTTTTGCTATGTCTGTGTGTCTGTGTGTCTGTGTCTTTGGTTTGTGGGGAATACATTGAGTTCCCACTAAGTGAATTATGTTCATTTTGTTTTTCTTGTCTATTTTGTTCTTGTCAAGCCAGGTTAGGGATGGGTTTGGTTTGGGAACCGTTCAGTATTCCTTGATTGTATTACAATAAGAGTTAATGGGAATACACATGGATAGGATGTGTGTGTGTGTGTGTGTGTGTGTGTGTGTGTGTGTGTGTGTGTGTGTGTGTGTGTGTGTGTGTGTGTGTGTGTGTGTGTGTGTGTGTGTGTGTGTGTGTGTGTCTGTCTGTCTGTCTCAGCCACTAATTCAGATAGATAAAATGAGAAAAAAATATACGCCATTTTTTCCCTTGTTGTCCATTATTACTGGTAACACATCCATGTAATATGTCAGCATTTTGGTAGGAAATATACAGACAACAGAATGTCTTTTCAGTTGCTTTTATTGACATACTCTAGAATGCATTCGGACTTTGAGTGATACTACAACACAGCAAACAAGGATTTGTCAGACAAGTCTACCATCAGGGTTTTACTCTTCATCGTGTCCTTTCTGTGATAGAGGGGAAAAGAAGAAGAAAATCACAAACATAATAACAAATCACCCTAAAACACTCCACTAATTCTTATATGTCATCAAAGTGTTTTTTTACCTATCATTTCACAAGGTGTTGTCTTTCATGATAGTGGATTTTGATTTTACTTGTGAGTCTCTTGGGTTTCCATTCCATATCTTGTCACAATTCTACAATTATTGATTCCCCCAAATCAGGGCCCCCCTGGCAGGTGGGGGCCCATAGGCTGCAGCCATATCTAGCCTATGCATTAATCCGGCCCTGCTATTTGGTATTGAGTTTTATTTGAACAAGTCCGGCAGGTGGACAACAGATGCGTCCTAGCCGGTTTGCTAACATATAATAGACGTTTTGGCTTGCGCGCATTAGCTCCAGGCCAAAACTCAACTCTGCCGCCTTGTGGGCACTGGAGGAAATTACAATTGGAAAACTTGTCATGGACCGACGGACGGGCCGACGGACAAAGCCTCATACAGAGATGCGTGGACACATCTAAACATGGTTGCTTCTTACCTTGCCACCTGCATCACGGCTCTTGGCTCTAATCTTGTTGACCTGAGACTCAGCTATGTCAGCTCTCTCCTCAGCCTCATCCAGCTCATGCTGCAGCTTGCGGAACTTGGTCAAGTTGCTGTTGGCCTGCTCTTCCTGAAAGGAGGCGGAAAAAAGTCACAAAATGACGGAACTGCCCACTATGTATGTGATGAAAGTCAGTGGCAATCAATGAATTACTTACAGCCTCCTCTGCTGATCTCTTGTAGGATTTGACCTTCAGCTGCAGCTTGTCAACCAGATCCTGAAGACGATGCAGATTCTTCTTGTCCTCCTCAGTCTGACAGAAAGAGGTGAGAAAGTAGTGTAAGCATTCTCAACACCATTCTGTGAACATAAAATATTTTGTTTTAACAGTGCGTTGTGTAAATTACCATACCTGGTAGGTGAGCTCCTTGATGCGACGCTCATATTTACGGATTCCTTTGACAGAGTCAGTGGCTTTGCGCTGCTCCATCTCCACCTCAGTCTCCAATTCCCTCACCTTGATGCAAATTCAAAATCAGATGAGGACACATAAAAAGTACTTTTCTTCTTGCTAATGTATGAAATGAGATTAAGTTTTTCGCTATATCAGCTACATGTCAGTGGCCTATGCTATGTAAATGGACAAAATTAATGCACTCACCCTTGACTCCAACTTCTGGATCTGCTTCTTGCCACCCTTCATGGCGATTTGCTCAGCTTCATCCAGGCGGTGCTGCAGGTCCTTTATGGTTTGCTCCATGTTCTTCTTCATTCGCTCCAGGTGAGCACTGGTGTCCTGCTCCTTCTTCAGCTCCTCTGCCATCATAGCAGCATCAGTGATGGCCTTCTTGGCTTTCTCCTCAGCATTCCTGGACTCTCCTACAGCCTCCTCCACCTCATTCTGCAGCTGGTTTGTATCACCCTCCAGCTTCTTCTTTTGATTCAAAAGGCTGGTGTTCTGTGTGAGAAATAATATTGATCATTATGTTTCTTCTTCTTTTTCTTCTTATTTCTCTGTATTTCAGAACTATGATGACAGAGTATTAAAGTATAGCTAGTTTTATACCTGAGAGTGGAGCAGCTGCACTCTTTCGCTGACATCAAGCAGCTCCTGTTCAGCCAATTTCCTGCCTCTCTCAGTCTGCTCCACCAAGGATCTCAGCTCATCCAGTTCAGCCTGCAACAGATTGTTGCGTCTCTCCACAATGGCAATGTTCTCTTTGAGATCATCATTAGCACGTTGGGATTCATCCAGGTGCAGTTGAGAATCCTGTAAAGAATGCCGGTACACAGGTCAATTTGAAATATAAGTCAGACTTAAAATGCATCTGTTAAAAGTTCTAATGTCTTATTGTTATGAACCTTCAGATGCCCATGGAGACCCTTGAGTTGCTTTTGAGCCTCAGCTGCCTGCCTGTTGGCTTGGCTAAGCTGGATCTCCATCTCATTGAGGTCTCCCTCCATCTTCTTTTTCACTCTGAGAGCCTCATTCCTGCTGCGAGTCTCAGACTCCAGGGAGCTCTGCAGGGTGTCAACCACTCTCGTCTGGTTCCTCTTTGCCTGCTCCATCTCCTCATCCTTCTCAGCAAGCTTACGTTCAATATCAGCTTTGACTTGATTGAACTCCAGCTGAGCTCTAAGGATCTTCCCCTCCTCATGCTCTAGGGAGCCCTATTGAAATGAAGGGATAGAATTGTTACATTGCTACACTTTGTCATTGAGTTCACATCCTGGAATCTACAGTTATAATAAAAGTACAGCAGTTGTCCAATTTAAACTTGCATGTATGTACCTCTGCTTCCTCCAAAGCAGTCTGAATCTCAGATTTTTCTTGCTCAAGGGTCTTTCTGGATTTTTCAAGTTCATGGATGCTCTTTCCGGTCTCACCAAGTTGCTCAGTGAGATCAGAAATCTCCTCTGTAGAGAGAAAATGGTAATATTAATTGCATGATGGACTGTAAGGGTGCGGTAATGTATAGACAAAAAAAATTAATGAAAAAATAATGTGAATTTTCAGAGACCTTGCAAGTTTTTGTTCTCCCTCTTCATAGTCTCCAAGTGATCCAGAGATTCTTCATATGAGTTCTTCAGTTTAAAGAGCTCAGTGCCAAGAGATCTGGCCTCTTTCTGGGAGCCCTCCAACTCAGTCTGGGACTCCTCGTATTTTTGCTTCCACTCAGCCAGGACCTGGGTTAAAGTAGGATTGTTAGTTTCTGACGAGTTAATTAAAATTTAGATATAAAAAGTTGCTATTAAATGTTTACCTTAAATTATACATGATCATATACAATGCAAAAAAACATCCTAACCTTATCAAAGTTTCTTTGCTTCTTGTCCAGGGCATTTGCAGCGGAATTGGACCGCTCCACATCTACCATGAGATCTTCAATCTCATTTTGCAGTCTATGCTTAGTTTTCTCCAGGGAGGAGCATTTGGCATTGACAGCTTCCACAGCTTCCTCTGCATCTTGCAGACGCTGAGCCAGCTTCTTCCTGGATAGCAGAAAATCAGTGTCTCGTGTTAATCAGAATCAGGAACCACTTCATACTTCTGTCTGTAACATAGTTTAGGTTTGGGGGACTCTTACTTGGAATCTTCCAACTCCTCAGTCCTCTGGATGGCATCAGTCTCGTACTTGGTTCTCCACTGAGCCACTTCAGAGTTAGCCTTCGAGAGACTGCGCTGCAGCTCAGCCTTGGCCTCCTGCTCCTCCTCATATTGCTCTCTTAGGAGGTCAGAGTCATGGCGAGCAGACTGCACTGCATGGGCTAGGGCATTTTTAGCCTGAGAGAAAGTTATGATCATATGAAACATGTTAATAGACCCATCACAAGTGCCATTGCATTAATAACAAAGAAAAACTAATTTGATCAAACCTTGACTTCCTCCTCCAATTGTCTCTTAAGGTCTTCAATCTGCTGGGTGTATGACTGCTTGCCTCTAGTTAGCTGAGAGACAAGAGAGTCTTTCTCCTCCAGCTGCCGAGACAGCTCACCTTTTTGATAAAAATCATTAAGGTTGTCATTTTTAATATTCAAGAGTAAAGAGTCATCAAAATACATCATCTTATGACACATATTCAATAGAATGAAAGTACCATTTTCAGTTTGAAGTTTAGCTTTTTGCATGGTGAAGTCATTGATGCTGCGTTGGCCTTCTTCAAACTTGGTTCTGTATTCAGTCATCTGATCCTCCAAAGTCCTGCACATCTTCTCCAAGTTTGCCTTGAATAGTAATAGTAATAGCAAAACATTAACATTTTATTTGAGTGTCTTTGGGAAAATGGATGACCGTTAGACAACCATCCTGACCACATTCATGATTTAAGGGCCTGAATTTTCACTGCTGTACTGCATTTCCATGAATGATACATGGGAACCATAATTCTCTTTCATACAGTGTTCTGAATGTTATTAACACATTCACAACCAAGTCGCGTAAAAATACATTTTACCTCCCATGCATTGGCTCCCAAAACCGTAAAATAACATTTTTACGTTAAAAAAAAAAAAAAAATTGGATTCTGAATCTACACATTCTAATGCACATTCTGTGTGATTTTCGTAATAATGTGATGAACAGAACTGGCAAAGATCATGAAAACACCTACAAAGTCAAAACTCACGATCTGAATATTGCATCATCTGTGCATTTTATTACACACAGTATTTGAGTTTTATTATAGCGAATCAAACCACTTCCTGATCACGTCACGTCACGTCTCCATTTACTTCCTAGAGCATCAAAACATGTCCTGCTAGCTAGCCTATTCCTAAACATATGATGGAAGGATAAGGAGTTTTGCTGCCATCAAGATAGGTGTAAAATGGAAGGTTGTAATGAAAAACAGCATGCAACACAGCAGGAAGTAACCTAATTTTGGGTGAGTACTTTGGCAGGTCTACTTTTATCTACAGAACGAAAACTGCCAGTCAAGTGACATTAGCTAGCTACCATTTCAGATGATGTGACTCTGAACAATAGCCTGACCAGGTGATTTTTGCATCGAAATAGTTTACTTGGAAACTACTGGAGTTGTTCTTCGGGCGTGAAAATGCATTTAGACCCGCAATTTAAACTCAGAGAGTCAGAGCGCACCCGTGACAAAAAAGGCTTTATCTCAGTTTGAATGTTGAAAAACACTGTTTTTACCTAATCCAGTGGTCGCTTAAAGTGGAATAACTTCACAATGGAATAAGCTATATACAGACAGCTGAGTTTTTGGGCTTTCGAACAAACCCTGACATGTGTCTGTGGGTGGAAGACAAAATATTCGGTGGCTGTTCAAAAAATGACAAAAAATGATGAAATTAGCTGGGAGTCTACAGCTAAATTCCAAAAAACGGCTGGTATTAAATGTGTTAACAATTGAAGATTTAGCTTTTTACCTTGTTCTTAGCAACTTGCTCCATGTTGGAAACAACATCATCCAGCTCCAGGCGGAGTTCACTTTTCTCCTTCTCGAGCTTCTGTTTCACTCTCTGAAGGTTATCAATCTGCTCACCAAGGTCAGCTACGCTATCGGCGTGCTTCTTTCTCAGTGTGGAAGCAGTTGCCTCATGTTGCAGAGTGGACTCTTCAAGGTCTCTACGCAGCTTCTGAAACTCAGCCTCCCTCTTCTTGTTCATTTCAATCTGGGCTGCAGTGGCACCTCCGGCCTCCTCCAGTCTCTCACTGATCTCCTCCAGCTCTCTGGCCAGGTCAGCTCGCTGCTTCTCCACTTTGGCTCGGGCAGCTCGCTCAGCTTCCAGCTCTTCCTCAAGCTCTTCAATGCGGGCCTATGTAAAACAACATTTACATTTTTATCTCATGCTCATATAAAACATGGTTAGCCCATTTTACAAGTTTTTATACTGGAATGCTCTTTCTGGTCAACTTAGTCCCAGTTACCTGAAGCTCCTTCAGTTTCTTCTGAAGCTGGGCTGCCATGGCTTGCTCATCTTCAATTTTGCTATTAAGCTGACTGATCTCAAAGTCTTTCCTGTTTTAAAAACACAGCAAATCTGTGAACCCAGTACAATTACGCCTTACTGTAATTTTGTAGGGTTTTTCTGCCTTGAATGATGTATATTTCATGCATACTCTCTGGGTTTAAAATTCTCACTGAAGGAAGAATGACCAGTATTTATGTACAGTATATCACGAAAGTGAATACACCCCTCACAGTTTTGCAGATTTTTGAGTATATCTTTTCATAGGAAAGCATTACAGAAATGTAACTTTGACACAATGATTAGTGACCTTTTAACAACATATTTAACCGCTTAAATTTCTTGTTCACTCAGAAAAAAACAAAATACAGCCATTAATGTTTGAACATGTACTCACAAAAGTGAGTACACCCCCAGATTAAAATCCGGTAGAGAAGGGGCTATGTTGGCTCGAATCGTCTCGAAATGAAACAAAATGAAAAGGGATGACAAGGGAGGTCATCAGTGTGCGTTTCAACCTTTCTTTGCATTGAACTTTTAAATTTTGAGTCTGCAACTGGCTTAAATAGATTGGTGTGAGATTTGACTGCAATCCTATGGAGAATATCATGATCTGCTTCAGTAGTCACAGTACATGTTGACATGCATGTTTCTTTTAGGTGTATTTCAGATTGCCAATGTTGACAGCATTCATGCATCCCCAAACCATGTCAGTCCCACTACCATGCTTGGCTTATGAGAGGATACACCATTTTTGTAAAACTCACTTGTTCACCACCACACATGCTTGACACCATCTAAAGCAAATTTGTTTGTCTTGGTCTCAAGAGAGATGAACAGACCAAGGATATGGATCACTAGAACCATGTCGTGTGATCTGAAGAGACCAAGATAAACAAATTTGCTTTAGATGGTGTCAAGCATGTGTGGTGGTAAACAAGTGAGTTTTACAAAAATGGTGTATCCTCTCATAAGCCAAGCATGGTAGTGGGACTGACATGGTTTGGGGATGCATGAATGCTGTCAACATTGGCAATCTGAAATACACCTAAAAGAAACATGCATGTCAACATGCACTGTGACTACTGAAGCAGATCATGATATTCTCCATAGGATTGCAGTCAAATCTCACACCAATCTATTTAAGCCAGTTGCCGACTCAAAATTTAAAAGTTCAATGCAAAGAAAGGTTGAAACGCACACTGATGACCTCCCTTGTCATCCCTTTTCATTTTGTTTCATTTCGAGACGATTCGAGCCAACATAGCCCCTTCTCTACCGGATTTTAATCTGGGGGTGTACTCACTTTTGTGAGTACATGTTCAAACATTAATGGCTGTATTTTGTTTTTTTCTGAGTGAACAAGAAATTTAAGTGGTTAAATATGTTGTTAAAAGGTCACTAATCATTGTGTCAAAGTTACATTTCTGTAATGCTTTCCTCTGAAAAGATATACTCAAAAATCTGCAAAACTGTGAGGGGTGTATTCACTTTCGTGATATACTGTAATATTGATGATATTGAATTGAAACACAATTGAATTGCATTGAACTTGATACTATTCTTAATACATACTTCTTCAGCCTCTCTTCCATCTGTTGTTTGTCATTCTCTAGGTCCATTATATTCTCCTGAGTTAACTTTAAGTCACCCTCAAGCTTTCTCTTGGCTCTCTCGAGGTCCATACGAAGCTTCTTCTCTTGCTCAAGAGATCCCTCAAGCTGAAAAGGTAAACCAAGAAGACAAATTATTAGTCTGTGTTGATTAAGATTTCAGTGATTAGACATGAAATGTGTTTTGTGTTCTGTTTCTGCTCCAGGGGTCGTTAAGGTATTTTGAGAGAATTAAATAGCAACATAAATGTTCTGATACACCTAATATTTTGAATACTCATTTTTGGTTGCTTACATCATCAACCTGCTGCTCCAGCTTGGTTTTGGCCTTGGTCAGAGTGTTGACTTTGTCTTCTTCACTCTGAAGGTCATCCAGCGTTTGCTGGTGAGCCTCTTGAAGAGCTTTCTTCTCCTTGGTCAGCTTGGCAATGATTTCATCAAGAGCTGCCATCTCCTCAGTCAGGTTTTTAACCTAAGGTGATACAGCAAGAAATATTGGAACATGCCATGTTGGTGGCATTCATTCCATTACATTGCACCCATTTTGTTTTCCACCTACCTTATTTTCAGTGGCATGTTTCTCTTTTTCCACTTTAGCAAGTGTGAGCTCCAAGTCATCAATGTCTTTCTTGAGCTCAGAGCACTCGTCTTCTAACTTCCTCTTCTTACCAGTCAGCTCTGCATTCATCTCCTCCTCATCTTCAAGTCTCTCAGTCAACTCTTTGGCTTTGGCCTCAAGTTGAATCTTGTTCTTAATCAAACCCTCACACCGCTCCTCAGCATCACAGAGACTGTCTTGTTCCTGTAATAATAAGTGGTATTTCATTAACAAAATCTGAAGAAGATGCTAGAGAAGATTGCCTTTACAAATGTACAGCGGGGTGTGAGGTACCTTGCATAAATGATAGCCCTACTTACTGTTTGAACTTGAAGCTGTAGGTCATTCTTCTCTTGGAGAACTGAAACCATTTTCTCCTCAAGCTCTTTTCTCCGGGCTTCAGATTTAGCATAGGCCTCCTTCAGTTTAATGAATTCTTCCTTCATGTTGGCCATCTCCTTCTCAGCCTCAGCTGATTTCAGCAGGGGCTTGATCTTGAAGTACATCTTCATCCAGGGCCAATTCTTGACACCCATAAATGCACGCACGTTCCATTGAATAATAAGAAGGGAATCTCTGAAATGATTTAGTATAAATAAGTACAAGTGTAGAGGTAAAATAATGCCTCTTAAATGCATATGCCATATGTCGTTTGCCATTTCTAGGTAGTCAAATATTTGGCCAATTCTTGACAGGCATGAATGCACGCACGTTCCAGTGGATTACCAGCAGTGTATCTCGGCAACATAATTGAACTTAACAAGTATTCATGTCAGCAATATTTGTATACAGTTTTTTTTTCAATTCTGCTCAGCAGATTTTCTCACCTTCGTTCCACAATTTTCTGGAACTCAATCCTAGCTAGTTCTCCACGTGCCCTAGCCTGAATACCAGTGATGATGAGAGCAAGACGATCGTCTCTCATCTCTTCAAGAACTCCTAGCAGACCAGCCTTGAAGAACACCTGACACATATCAAACATGGAACAGATTACCATCTCTTCTGACCCTCAGCTCTCAAAGGATGTATGTAACATGCAGGTTCAGAGAGCAAATCAACTGTCCAACATGTCAGCGCAAATATTCATTTACCTTAGTATGTCCCAGCTTGTACTGTTCATGGTCTATGTCCAAGGTGCCCAGCAGTTTTTCTGCAGCCTTCTTGTTGTCCATAAACTGTCCCTCTGGGATGGCATTTGGGTTGAGGATACGGTATCTAAAATTCAACAGAAATAATTGTATTTTAATGGTTTGTGATGTGTCTTTGATAATGGGGGCTAACTAATTTAACATTTACCCCACCTCTGTTTAAAATCTCCATACTGGATCCTGTTGGGGAAGCCCTTTCTGCAGATTCTGATGCCTTCCAGCACACCGTTACAGCGCAGCTGGTGCATGACCAATGGATTCTCCATAGCCCCAGGAGTCTTGGACTCGTTGGGGATGATGCAGCGCACAAAGTGGGGGTGAGTTGACCTCAGGTTGGTCATCAGCTTGTTCAGGTTCTCCTGTAGTAGAATATTTATTTCACATTTAGATATGGATTTGTTTACAAGTGGCTACTATGAGTAGTGTGCTTAGAAATAAATACTAACTCTGTGCAGGGCTGACACAGTCTGGAAAGAAGATCCTTTCTTCTTCTTACCACCACCGTCCTTGCCCCCCTTTCCACCACCCTCTTGAGCTGCGAAAGCAGTACAGATCATAGTTTGATAAGCTTGGATTATTTTAGACACAATTAAATGGACATCATTGTCATTTTGGACAGTACAACTGCAAGTACCTTTGTGTAAACTAGTTATGAGCTTTTGCCAGATTTGAACTTATTTACATATACTCTTTTATTTGCATATGTTGTTTTTTATTATTATTAATGTAAATGTAAATATGTAGAGCCAATGATCCCTTCTTAATTTCACTATATGTAAAATGTATGTGACGAATAAAAATCACTTGACTTGACTTAATGGAGAATTTACTTACCAGAGTCAGCCCCAGCATATCCAGCAAACAGGTTAGACAAAAGCTTAACAGTTGATTTCTGGTAGAGACCAACCACAGTCTCATTGAGGGGGTCCTTGTTCTTCACCAGCCAGTTTCCAATGTTGTAGTCAACAGTGCCAGCATAGTGAACCAGGGAAAAATGAGCCTCTGGTCTCCCCTTGACAATTCTCGGCTTCTGGAAGCAGTTGTTTTTGCCCAAGTGGTTGTCATAAAGCTTGGCCTTAAATGTGGCATCACTGGCCTTGGGGAACATGCACTCCTCTTCAAGGATGGACATGATACCCATGGGCTAAAAGGAAGACAAAACAGCAAAACATTTTACTCCCTATGGCCTGCAACCTAATTAGCACCTTTGTGCAGAACTTTGTGTTTGAACCTTATTGTCAAATGGTAATGACCAAGTCTTACTCTCTTACACAAGACTCTGTGTGACGTCATAGCAATGTTGTTATGATGTAGTTGAGCTTTTTCAGTGAATGGGCCACCTGTGAACCCATCTACATATAGGGGCTACAAATTGAAGAAATCAAGTGCTTACTTTTTCAATGAGTTCAATGCAGGCAGCCAAGTCCATGCCAAAGTCAATGAACTCCCAATGAATCCCCTCTTTCTTGTATTCCTCTTGCTCCAACACAAACATGTGGTGGTTGAAGAACTGCTGCAGCTTCTCATTAGTGAAGTTGATGCACAGTTGCTCAAAGGTGTTGAACTGAAAGAAGTTAAAGAGTCATCTTCATCTTTACTGTGTTTGTGTAACCGGGTACCGCAATGTTGGATTTTAAAAAAATAATAATTTTATCTTCAAAACTTACATCAAAGATCTCAAATCCAGCAATATCCAGCACACCAATGAAGTACTGACGAGGTTGTTTGGTGTCCAATTGTTGGTTGATTCTCACCACCATCCACAAGAACATCTTTTCATACACTGACTTGGACAGTGCACCAATAGAGTAGTACACCTAAGATAATAATTGAAGACATGAATAGCTATAGTAAAAAAAAACAAAAAAACATGACCATATAGCCTACTCACTGTATGTATTCCATTACGGTATTCCATGTAAAACTACCCTTAAAGGGACACTGTGCAGGAAATGCTCAAAAAAGGTACTGTAACTATGCTGCTTATTGAAATTGGGCTGCCTATTGCCAAATTTGATCTTTACATGAAAGTTTAGTAAGTATTAAACAAATATTTTCTAGTATGGTCCAAGTACAGGCTATTTTTGGAAATTCAAAATGCCGGACCATGGAGAAGATCCCCCTTTTCATGTATGAAAAGTGCAATTTTTCCAGTCATAATGAATACTTAGACTTTGATGCTGGTGGTAAGTATTCATGGAAAAGGTAACATTAGTGAATTGGCAGCATGAATTCTGGAAATAAACAACTAAAAATTAGTTAAACAACTAAAAATCTCACACAGTGTCCAGTCATAATGAATACGTAGACTTTGATGCTGGTGGTAAGTATTCATGAAAAAGATAAATTAACATTAGTGAATTGGCAGCATGAATTCTGGAAATAAACAACTGAAAATCTCACACAGTGTCCCTTTAAATTAATTGGCGGGTGATCTCTTCAGGTAAAACAAAACCTTTGTGGTGTTAAATTAACTTTTGGTAAACATGCAGCATTCTACCTGCTGGACACTTTGTCCCTTGGTGACCCACTCGTTTCCTACTTTGACCCTTGGGTGGCACAACGCCTTGATGAGGTCAGCAGAATTCAGGCCCATGAGGTATGAATATTTGTCAATATCTGGAAAGAGAGATGATGTTCCATTTATTTCTCAAATGATTTACAGTAATTCTAATATTAAGACATGGTCTATAACACATGGGTGCCACAAGTTATTGCTGTGAAGGTGTCATATTTGAATTTAGAATTGGTACCTTCAGTTCCATCAGCCTCTGCCTGCTCCTCTCTCTGCTTCTGCTTGAACTTTGTGTTGCCAAAATGCATAATGGCACCAGTCAGCTTGTAAATGCCGTTCTTCTCCTCTTGGGTGAAGCCCAGCACATCAAAAGCATCCTGTAAGCAATCATACACATGCGTATCACTCAAATTACACAAACGTAGACATCAAAACTTGGGAAAGCTTGGCAAATATGTGGTATAAGCTCAGTATACTGACATCAGTTGCTTGCAGTTCATCCCCATCATTAATAGATGTTACTTGAATCTCTCCTTGGGAGATGAAGGCGTAATCATAGGGGTTGTTTGTGACCAGTAGCATCTCTTTAAAAAAAGACCACAGCAGAAGAAATGGCAGAGGAATTAAGCAATATGACACGTGGGAGGGGTTTTGGTAATGGATATCTTCCCCAGTGTTTGGGGTTGTGAGCCTAGGCATTGGCAGTGGCATGAAGCCAAGGGCTGAGTACATGTACACTGCCCATGTCTGTTTCGACACAATAGTGTGGTTGACCCAGTGATGAAGGGACAGGGAATGGATTTATTGAGAGATTTTTTCAAACACAAATATAACAAAGATGGCAACAATAATAACATAGGTCATACCTAGCAGTTCTGGTTTCCTCTGAGAGAGGATCTGGTAGAAGATGTGGTAATCTCTCTCAGCCTTGAGCTGATAAGTGACACGGGACTTCTCCAGCAGATCTGTAAAATGAGAATTATTCAAACAAAGCCCAAGGGTTTGCATGGTGTACCAAATATTTGAGAGAAAAAAAATGTAACACACTATTTCTATTTTGGGTGAGGCACTTACATGTTTCGATATCAGCAGAGGCAAGTTTGCCACTAGCAGCGAAATGAATTCTGATGAATTTACCCTGGGAAACACAAAAGTAAATATCCCTTACTTCAGTATAATCTCCACCCAGCATAACTGATGACAAGGTCAAGCACATCTGGGAGATCAGACGTGCAATTTAACATTTGGGTCTTATCTGAGGTAATCACACATGTTAAGGTAAATATTTGAGCATAAAAATGTACAAGTTTCAATATTTGCTGAGGACAGCTTGCCACTGACTCCAAAGTTGATACGGATGAATTTACCCTAGCATGAACAGATCACTCATATAAATGAAAACAAATGTAAAGAAGTGCGAGTGTTTAGATGAAATCAAATTGAAAGTCATCGGATGGCTTACGAATCGGGATGAATTGTCATTCCTGATGGTCTTTGCATTACCAAAGGCCTCCAGGGCAGGGTTGCACTGGATGATTTGATCCTCCAGGGTACCCTAGATGACAGAAACAAGTTATTTAGAGGACCTATTATAGGCACAGTGAAGATGGCTCACACCAAGACTTATCTGTACAAGAGGCAAAAAAGTTTTATGCAAGGTTTTTCAGATGTAAGTTATTCATCATCTGACTTGGGTGTTTAACAGTTGCATATTGATGCATATTAAAGAACTTAATTTACCTTTTTCTCATCCTCCTTGCTCTTCTTTCCAGAGGTTGCTGCAATGCTGGCAAAGTACTGGATCACTCTTTTGGTGTTAACAGTCTTTCCAGCACCAGATTCTCCACTAAGAGTCAAAATTGACATGTTGAATTTTCTTCACAAAGAAGTCTGTCAAGATTAATGACTTAACATTCAATGTGAATTATAAAGCATCATCATACTGTATGTGTTTAAACAGTACTCACGTGATGAGGACAGACTGGTTCTCTCTGTCTGTAAGCAAAACATACAGAATTTTAATAATATAATTATTATTTTCTAAGTAAAAAGAGAATTCAACCTGGTGCTGAGGTGTTGTAAAACAAATCCAAAGTGGTGCTCTTGGGGTAGGGAAATCCACAATAAACAAAGCAAAAGGCACCAGGCACTCCAGAGTATATCCACAGGAAGAAGTGAATTTGTTTAAAAAGCCTTTATTAGAACAGGCTCCTGAATGCCAACATGTTTCGACCACAAATGGTCTTCATCAGGGCAAAACATTTTGGCATTTTTAGTGCCACTTCTAATAAAAGTAAGTAAACATATTCATATAAGTAAACGTATTCCCTTCTTCGTCTGGATATGTTCTACAGTGCCTGGAACCTGTGGCTTTGTTTACCAATAATTGTTAAATAGTGTTTTTATATTCAATTTAAAACTGATTTTCAATATAAAGTTATACCTGACAGCATGTATTGGTAAGCATTGTCAGAGATGGAGAAAATGTGTGGAGGAGCTTCAGTCCTCTTCTTGCCTCTGTAGGCAACAACAACTTCCTGATTGTACACTGGCAACCACTTGTAGGGATTGACAGTGACACAGAACAACCCAGAGTAGGTCTGTAAAGACATGTAAAGACAGATTCATTATGAGCAATTTTATTAAGTCCAACATACCGTAAGTCATCTTTGTCAGTTGTTTTGGTCAGTATGTCAAACTGTCGTTGAATTTAGATTTTTCTACTCACGTAGATCATCCAGGCTGCATAACGCTCTTTGAGGTTAAACAGCACAGCAGGCTCATGCAGGAAGGTGAACATTGCCATGTCCTCAATTTTATCGAACTTTGGCGGGTTCTGGGGGTGTACATCAGTTTCTTTCACGGTGACGGTCTATGGAAGAAAATGTTCAAGTTCAAGTTCAAGTCAAGTTTATTGTCAATTTCTTTACATGCACTGGTCATACAAAGAATTTGAAATTGCGTTTCTTGCTCTCCCATGCAGACATAGACTAATCTAGGTAAGGACATAGACAGTATAGACATAGACAGTACTCATACATGGACATAGACAGTATGGACGTAGACATTGCTCATACAGACATTTAAAGTGCAAGACTGGACAACAGAAGACTTGTAGAGAACATACATTAAGAGGAGGTATTTTGTTGTGCTTTTTCTAAAAGTCCTTTATAGCGTTCTGACATAGCAATAGTAGCATTTGAAGAAATAAATAATTAAAAAAGGTTTTTATTAAATACACCAGCAGCAGTATGTGTGTGTGTGTGTGTGTTTGTATGTGTTTTGTGTGCGTGTGCGTGTGCGTGTGTGTGTGTGTGTGTGTGTGTGTGTGTGTGTGTGTGTGTGTGTGTGTGTGTGTGTGTGTGTTTAGTGCAGGTAGAAAGTGCGGTGTGCGTCTGTGTGTGTGTACCTGTGTATGTGTGTGTGTGTGTGTGTGTGTGTATGTGTGTGAGTATGAGTTGTGTGTCAGTGTGTGTATGTTTGGGTTTAGTGCAGAAAGTGCAGTGTGCTTGTGTGTGTGTGTGTGTGTGTGTGTGTGTGTGTGTGTGTGTGTGTGTGTGTGTGTGTGTGTGTGTGTGTGTGTGTGTGTGTGTGTGTGTGTGTGTGTGTGTGTGTGTGTGTGTGTGTGTGTGTGTGTGTGTGTGTGTGTGCATGTGTATGTTTTGAGTTAGTGCAGGTTGAAAGTTCAGTCACAGATGTAGTAGTGCAGGTGGAATGTTCAGTCGCAGATATGGTGGTGGGGATGAGGGGGGGGAGCGTTGTCAGTGGCCTAGCTGGCTAGAGAATGGATATGCATATTGAAATTTCTGTTCTTTTTCACCTCTGCGAAACATTATTTGCTGTACATCCTAGAAGTTCAAATGTCTATGAAATCTACATATGGTAAGTCCAAAGAAAGTGAACAAGATCTTACAATGAATACAGTAGGGACAGCATCATGACATACACAAAAGTAACTGAGCAAGGTCCAAGTCATACTGTTATGATTAAAGACAGAGATGTTGGGGGGCAGAGTCGAGGGCTCTATGGAGTAGACGTGTTTAGTGAGGGCTAACTAATTTTAAAGACAGATATGTTAGTGCAGTACCTTTCCAAACTCAGTTTCAGTTCCTGCTAGGGCACTTATTTTGTTAAAAAAAGTTTTATTGTACCCACTCACAGCATTGTTACTCAGCAGATACCTCAGTTCTAAAACGGCGACAAACTTACAGGTACACTACAAATGCATTTCATACCTTTCCAAACTCAGTTTCAACACAGACTCTGTCCCCCTCTCTGGCTTGGATCATCCCCTTCACGTACTCAACCTCAGGGTCCACCACAAAGCAGGCCCTCTTGATGTCAAAGGGGCGAGTCTGGGCCTCCAGACGCTCCATATCTGATTTCCTCAGAAACTGAGCTGCTGCCCCATACTCCTCCATTAATGCGTCCCCCATGTTTCAGACTTTGAAAACGAAGGAAAGTCACAATGGTGGGACAGACATTTTACATTACAGACATTTTCCCTGCAGTCATTTTGTAGGTACTTATGATTTTTTTTCCTGAAGCATGATAACCATCTAACACAGGTAGCATATTACCAAACAATTTGTTTTTCAATAGCTTTAAGAGGTTATAGTTGTGTGTCCTGACTCCTTGACAATATTTAAGTCAGTACAAGTGAGTTACCAGGTGCTTGTAGTCAGGCTAACATTAGTATATACTGTATATTGTGAAAATTGGGCTAGGTATAAAATTCTCTAAAGAAAAATGTGCATATACTGTATATGTAGAAGTCCCTCTAATTTAACTATTGCCTCAAGTTAAGAAAAGGTAACAACATTTACCTCTCACAGCAAATGCAAATGACATTGAATTGTAATAAAATATGTATAAAAATATACTGTACTACACCCCATTCTATATTCTATAGCCTACCCTGCACCAATTTGGATTTGTAGTTATTTTTAGCATGTGAATCTCACCTCGTTTGAGTCAACCTTCGAATGTACAATGTTGATTTGATGTTACTTCTGGAAGTGAATAGAGAAGATGCAGTGGCAAGATCAAACACATGCAGTAGTATTCTCAGCTCGGTGTTGAGTAGCCCAGCATTGTTCTTTCCCCACTGCAATATGCACAAATTGTGTCTGTTTCTCTGGTCCCTGATGAGATACAATGCCACCATGCGGTATGTCTGAATGGTGTTTGATACTTTTGATGACCCATTCAATATTTAATTAATTACATAGGCTGACTTCATCTGTCTCTCTCTCTATTTATCGTTTGTGTTAATTTGCAGATTTACTTGATTATTTTCATTAATTATTCTAGCCTTCATCCACTTGTTTCTTATCCTACCTATTTGTCAGCTACCTGCCTGGTAGACCCTCAGTATCATGTAGATGTCAGCTTACCTCTGGGTTGGTCTATGCTGTGTCCACCACCACGACTGAAAGCCACTAATGATTTGCTTCTTTTATAGGGGAGAGTCGATCCCAATATGGAGGTGAGCATCAAGTTGGCCCCGCTCTCCCCATATTTTATAATAGGAAAACCTCTGAATGGCTAAAGAGATGCTCCAATCCAGACATATATGGAATTTGAAAATGATATAGTGATTGACACAGACAGGAGCAAGTGTAAACGCAAATTCAGTTGGGGGAGAGGACAGCAGGACAGGGCAGCAGCATCAACACCTGGACCCCAGACCATATCTAGGAGTTTGCTATTGTCAGATGGAACTCTCAGCCTGTGCACTATTTTAAAATCCTTCTTCTGACATTCCCATAGCCAAGAACAACATGCTGACCTATTGCACTATGCTCAATGAATCTCTACTGGCACACAGTCAAATGACGTTTCAGAACACGTAATCTGCAAGCCTGTATGTCTTTCTGTAAGAATTGTTTTTAAATTTCTTTTTATTTCTTTTTTAACTTCTTTATATTTCTTCTTTTACCCATTTTTTTAAAAAGGTTTTTCGTTTATATATATATGATTCATTTATATATATATATATAATTTAAAATGAACAATGTATCTACTTGTTGTTGTACATGACAATTGATGATTAAATAAAACAATATCTGGTATCACTTTATTTTAATGGTTCACTATTGCAGTGGATCTACCACATTATGTAAAGTGTAATAACTAGTGTAACAATATTTAATACCATGTAATACCAATTTTGTACTTACATCTTGGTGTTAGAGTAAAGGTTAGGGTTGGTACATGCTATTACACTGCTATTACATGGTATTAAATATTGTTACACTGGTTATTACACTGTACATAATGTGGTAGAGCCACTGTAATAGTCAACCATTAAAATAAAGTGTTACCCAATATCTTAATTATTTTCCTGCAAACCTTGATCTGTGATTGTTAATGATAAATGCACAGTCACATTGCTGACACCGAAACAAGTGAGAGAAACTACATTTTATGTGCCCTTTAAACACTTATCAAATTTAACAAAGCTACAGCTGTCAACTTTTGTAGACCAAAGCAAGGTCAGAGCATGGGGGTCCCTGATGTATTGTCACCTTTCTGTTCACGTCCCCCTCAAGTCATGGCCCTTCTCAGCATCTCAGTGGCACGACATTGTTTCCTTGAGGACAGAGATAACTCTGTGAAATTCAGCTCAGGTTCCTCCGTGAGTGACTGTACTGTACTCATATTGATGCACTTGACACGAGACCTTCACACCCCCCTGGGAGTCTGTACAGCAGCTGCCCTCTCATCACCACAACTGTTGCTTTAATATTCAAACACAGACTGTATGCCATTGTTACTCGTGCATTATTATATGGTGTGACGTCATCGGTCGAATGCTCCATTCATTTCAACGGGGCTCCCCAACGTTCGCACGTCTGTTA
Source organism: Engraulis encrasicolus (assembly GCF_034702125.1). Classification (NCBI taxonomy): domain Eukaryota; kingdom Metazoa; phylum Chordata; class Actinopteri; order Clupeiformes; family Engraulidae; genus Engraulis; species Engraulis encrasicolus. Next base: position 46,191,605 of record NC_085865.1, read on the forward strand.
TTTTTCGATAACGGACGGGTTGGTCTATAACAGACCGCTGTCAATGACAACAAGACTTTTCACTGCTAAAGCGACTTTTCAACAAGACTCTAATCAGCTGCTGTGATAGACAACACCTGTTGTCCTGGCTACCTAGCTGTTGCCTAGCGGTGTTCCACAACGGCACTGTTTTGTTTTGCGCAGCAACGATCTTAACATTAAATAGGCCTAAAGAAATGTCCCCGCCATGTGTGAATCATTTAAGTGAATCCATATAGTAAGCGGGTTAACTTTCGGCGAGTCGGTCGCTTTGTGGAATAGCAGCACTTCAGAGAGAACAAGACCCCTCCGCTCCGCGTCGGGGTCTAAAGATTCTCTCTGTCGTGCTGCTATTCCACGGTAGCGACCTTCTCGCCGAACGTTAACCCTTACTTAAAGCACAATTTCAAGAAATGTCGCATTTAAGTCATACATGAGATGAGAAAGAATTTCATAATTAGTTTACAAATGGATCACATCATCGGCAACATGTATTTTTATGGGCATGATGTTAGCTGAAATGCTGTTAAATCAAGTCTACATTGAAATATTGGGTCAATGAATTAGTTGATTATTAATTAATTGATTAATTGATACTGAAACATATTAAGTTATAAGTAAAAACATTCATCATTCAGACAAGAAAAACGTCCGTCACTCGGTTATGAATAACGTTATGAAAACGTTAAGTTTACTGGGAATCTCACTGATGAACTGTCTAATCCTGTAAATCTAGTGACAGTTGTAAAGCTGTTTGCAGACAAGATAATAAAAAGGTGTTGAGCCCAAAGGCCTATATAAGGTCTTGACCTCAGAAGTGACTTGTCTTTGGGGGTCAAGAAAGCTGTTACACACTAAGGAAAGCACCAAGCCTCCCACAATGTGTTAATGCTGCGACTTTAAAATGCACACATGCGTGTGCACAGGGGTGCCGACAAGGGGTTAGCAGAATTGGGTCCTCATTATATTGTATCTATTGGGCTAGTGGGCCCTTTCAGATGACTTTGTCCAAAAACTGTCAGCGCCCCTGCGTGTGCATGACGTGCCAAAAGATGACCTTGCACTTCCAAGGCTGAGCGATCCTCAGTCTCCATACTCACACATCCTTAATTAGCAAGATGTGAGAAGTTACGAATGCCATTCCACCACCCTTTGTGACCCCATAGGGACCAGCAACAGCTGTCCAGAGACCTTGAGCCATCAGCACCCTTCGCTGGGTGCACAGCAACCATCTTCTCCAGTTGAACAATTGATATTATTGGCACGGGAGGATTTGCAGGTTTCTGAAGCTTGTGCAAACATACTGACAGGGGCTTGAACCTTGTGAACAAATGCTTTAGTTGTTCAGTTGTTTTTGTGATCCACAGTATGTAAAGCTGATATCCTGAGCATATCCTGTTACTGTGGCTAGAGACAGAGAAGTGGCAATAAAATTAGGAATTTTCAAGGTTTATTGACAAAGGAATGGAAAGGGTTATTTTTGAGACGCAAAGCTAATACGATACTGTCTTTTACGTACTGTTTGATGTAGGGAAAAAACTGTGCTTACTGTGTTATACTGTAACTTGACTTTTGCTCTTATCTCTACATAACTTTAAAAGTACCACCTTCACTCAATTTAATTTCACTCCAGCTAGAGAGTGAAAGTGGCTCGTGCATCAGGCTGTGATTGAGTGGCTTGCTTCTGTGAAAATGTGACCTTATGACCTCCCAACATGGCCTTACATTTGAAACCACATAAGTGAATTTGAGTTGAAGATATGTTGTATGGCTGTTGTGCTCAGTGAGGTGGAACACAACTGTTGATCAGTCGTGTATCTCAATCACTGGAGTAAAATCATAAAAGCGAAAGAAGTTCAGCGTATTGACAACAATTTAAACTGTCAAGGTGTAATCTCTGTATTGAAGCAATTAAGTGAATTGTTTACTGAGAACAGCCAATTCAAGAAACGAGTGACAAGACATAAAAGGCCTATACTAATTTTCGGTAACACTTTACTTGACGCCGGTGCCATATGCATGTCATTGCAGTGTCATAATAGTGTCAAGGCACAGTTATGCACGTGCCATAAACATTATGTCCATGTCATAGACATGTTATGACTGTTGACCTGAAGTGACATTTGGTTATGGCAAAGAATGTCACTTAAGGCCAACAGTCATGAAATGTTTATGACATGGACATAATGTTTATGACTTATATATATGACTGTGTCATGACACTATTATACATGATGTAAGACATACAAGGTGATTGCTGCTGACAATTCAGAGTTACTTCTAAAACTTTCATCTAACAACCATAATTGAAAATAACCTATGATTTTTATAATATAGTTGTGCAATAGATGTTTTTATTTGTTTAGGGCGACAAAAGATGGAAATTAGCCTTATAGCTATAATCTTGTATATTTTGCATTTGTCTTCAATACTATTAAATGCTGTCAGATATGCTTTCAAAAATTTAATTATTGCTTCCATAAAAAGTGCTGACACAAATTCTTAGGCCATTTTCAGGAAGTGTCATTATGTTTTATATTATACTATGGCATCACATATTTCTCTATCAAACACATATTTTATGTCAATTATTTATACATTTAAACTTAATAATAATTAACAATATATAAAAGGGAAGTCACTTGTGCTCTAACCTTCTTGGTGCTTCCAGTCCAGGACGGTAGAAAATGGAAAGTAAACTGGTCCACTTCGAAAAGACTAGGCCAGGGATGACTGGAGCACTCGAATACTTTTTAGTTATTTTATTGTGGTGCTAACAGAAAGTCTTAATATTTGCACCACAATAAAATAACTAAAAAGTATCCGAGTGCTCCAGTCATCCCTGGCCTAGTCTTTTCGAAGTGGACCAGTTTACTCTCCATTAACAATATATATTTAGTGGAGAGAGGCCCAATGTGTCAGGTGCAATCTCTTTGGGCACATTCAGGCCGAATGACAACCGTGCGGGTGCCCGTTCCCGCACCTAATCGCGAACCGCCCGTTGTGTTCACGCCACAGAAATTAGCGTTGGCGAACTGGTAAGTTGGTTCGCAATGCCAACCGCAAAAGACTTGTTTTTTCTCCGTGAACCATGACGACAACGTGGCCGTCAGCAGGTTCATCCGGGTAACACAGTGACGTGCAGAAAAAGCCCGGTATGAACATAGGCAGTTCGCAGATGAGCAAACGTAACTGGTGCAGGCAATGGCACCGGCTCCATTCTGGTCGGCCTGAAAAACACTATTTGAAGAGTGCCCTATGTACTGTAAAAAAGAGGGCCACTCTGGGATGGGGGGGGGGGGGTGTTTCTGTCCCTCAAGTTGCTAACTAAGTGACGCACAAACCTTAGACACTGTCGCCTCCTTCTATTTGTCCTTGAGTACAAAGATAACCCTGTGAAATTCTTGCTGAATACCAGCTAGACACACACACAGAACTTTTACATGTAAACTTGCAACAGATGGACTTGAAGCACATAAAACACATCTCAGGATGAATACAGTCTTATTCTGATTTCGGAGAAACAGAGTTGTCTGGGAACATTCATTTTGTATCAGGTTGCCTTGTATGTATTGTGATTATTATTAATCAATCATGCTACATACAGATTTCAATAAAATATTCTTGATATTTTAAGATGTCCACTATGGTCAGGAATACGGTTAAGAACTGAACAAAGACCACTTAATGTTCCACTCTAATTGAGGAATACAGTGTCCTATTAGCATTTGTGTCCCACATTACTTAAATACATTCCCCCAAACTACTGCAACCCTGGCTGGCAGGTTGCATGTATGTGGAGTTGAGAGAAATGAGGAGGGGGGTGGGCAGTGTTGGGGTGTTGGGATTATGATTCCATGGCCCCTGGGTCAGACGACAAGAAAGGCCCCACTCAATGAGTGCCCTTAGTGTACAAACAATTCAGGGTTTTAGGCCAGATGTGAAAGTCTATGTTGTTGGTGTGGGGCATAGTCCTCTGAGAACATTTTGAAAATATACTTTAGTTGTTAAAAGCGATTTTAACGCAATATGAGAATGGAAATATAGAGGCTTGGGCTTCAGGGCCCCTTTGACTCTTGAGCCCCTGGGCCTAGACCCAGTAGGCCCATGCATTAATCTGTCCTTGGGTGGTGCATGTCATCTTGTCATCTCCTTCAGGGCCCCTGACCACTGCAGCTGTTCCAGGAAACAGGCTCCTCCCCTGGGTCCAGGCTCCTCCTCTAAGTCCACTGGCCAGAAGCATCACTTTGAGCTACTCGAAGGAGACTTGCTGCTACTTTCAGTAGATGGCCACCTCACTGAGAATCTCTCCGAGAAAGCAAAATAATGGCTCTGTGATTCTTAATCACTCCCCCCAGTTACGTATGGATTTTTTTCATCTTAAATGTTAGTAGTCTAAAACATGGTGTTATGTAGGCTAAGATATGGTGGATAATATAAAAGGATGCTCTAAAACTAAAATTGTATTGCATTTAGAAATGTAGTGCAGAGTCCTTACAGGGTATTTCTCCCTTTCTAATTATACAGGAGGATTTTGTAGCTGAATAAAAGACCCTGGTGACACTCAATGGAAGATGTGCGTTACTCGTTTGAAGTGGAAGCTCACCTATTCAGGTAAATAGCACTTTTTAAAACATGCACAGTGGGTATAATTTTGAAGGTAACATCTTCAAAAAGCACAACTTTTGCAATGACCAAAAGTTCTATTTTGAGAGAGAGAGAGAGAGAGAGAGAGAGAGAGAGAGACATTTTCATTTCAATTTTGATTTTGTTCCATAGGTTGATAATGGCATTACCGGAACATTCAGTCTGTATTATTTATTTCTTAGGTAGCCTATCATATAGTGTTTGCTGGGTTAAATGACCACTGCAGTAAGTTTAACTCTCCTGCTCCACATGAAAACTTTATTTTTATTTTCATAATGTGAATATGTAGACCTTTATCTGTGGTATAATTTTTAGTAGGGTATTCATCTGGCAGAGATGTAAATAGATAAAGTCCACAGAGCATTAAGTAACTTTAAATTAGGAGGACTAGTCTTAAGCCAGGCTCAAACTACAGGACTCCCAATTGTGTGTCCGATTTTGACGTCAGGGTGCACCGCACATTAGAAGAGAATCACAACTGTCAGTCTTATCCCTGCTCGCAACCACCGAGACAATGCCCAACATTCTATTTCCAGTCGCAAATATCAAACAGTGTTTGATTTCTACGATTTGCGATCGGCGACTCTTTGAGCGGCGAAAGTTCTATCTTAGAACGTCGGCCACGACGAGGAAATCTTGCCCGACAATAGTTGTGTAGTTTGAGCCAGGCTTTATTAAGACATAGTGGAGAATGAATATGACTTCTCAAATTGCCGCTGCCTTTGTTGTACGTACCTCCCTTTTAATCTGCCTCCCCATGCCCCCTTCAGGCCACAAGCTCAATGGCTGCATGCAAAGACTGGACAGATTCGAATGGCAAAGCGCGAGCCACAATTGTTCTAGGTCTGCACAAGCTAACCATAACTCAGAGGTGGTAAGATTCTATTTTATCTAACTCTACCCTGCCCTTTGATCTATCTGGAAGGTTTATAGAACTTGGGTCATTTTAAAGTTTTAACCGCCATCATTTCGCAGATAATCATTGGTTTCAATAAGTAGAAGATATTATATTATTCTGTATTAATTTAGTCAGGTATATTGTTGTTCTGTGGGTAGGAAATAATAGTAAGACTTAGTAGTATGACTTCAATGAAGAAGGATTAACTTCAGGTGTTCGGAGCTAGGGTAAGACTGACAGATAAGCTACGATATATGCATTAGTACCTACCCGCGGTACATGGATAAGGAAATTAATAGCCCAATCTTATTTTCCTTAATTTTTTTTATCTATGTATTGCTACGTTTGAATAGGTACTGCATGAATGAATGTCTAATGAAGACATCACTGCACACTTTGCTAGGCCTAGCAGCTAGCTACATAGCTTAGCTGATCTTCTTCCATTTGTCACCTTTGCTTTGTAGGTCTCTAGTTTGATATAACAGGTGCAGATACGGTTTTCTTTCAGTCAAATCGTTTGGCATCTCTATGGGCTTCGCACTCTCGTGCAGACTGTTTGCCGAAGCTCTTTTCAATCATGCCGTTAGGCCAATGAGCTGCGTCATGGGCAGCCCCGCCAACAGCCAAAACTGTACAACCAGCGAATTAGCAGCCATATTGACCTCTCTTTGGAGAGATTTTTGCCCGATCCTGCGACTGAACTGTCAAATAGAACTGTCGGGAAGTGCGTTCGCTAGGCGTCCAGGGTCCCAAAATCTGTCTCGACGAAAGACTTGACACTCTAAGCTGAGTGTCTTTTACGCTGTATCGATACCTGTTTTTTACTTTGACAATCACCTGCGCTGTCGAAATTTCTGCCGAATCACTGACTAGCCAATGTGTCCGCTTGCTGTGTTAACTATCCCTAACTAGCATTTGTCTAGCTCCACTAACCGAACTGGTAGTACCCCACTAGTATTCAATAAAGATGGCAACTGCCTCATTTCAGAACAGGAGAGGAGGCAGCCCTCGTGGGGATTCAACATCGCTGCCCGGGACGCCCACCCCGTCTGCACCGTGTGTCTCGGATACACCTACGGCCTCGAAGGACTCGCCGCCGGTGAATGCTACGACCGCTTGGAGCTTAATGCTAGTACTCGTAAGCGGCGTTTGCCATTCATGGACCACGTGGTTAGCTTACATGCTAAGAGCAGCTATGCTGAGATAGACTGGAATACCCCTCTCATGGAGGGGCTTGATGGGAGTGAAGTCTCCCAATGCCCCTTTATGGCTGGTAAGCCAAAAGACTCACGGACAGGTGCTGAAGCGCCTGTGACTGCATCAGAGGTATCGAGCTTTAACCATGATGGCGATGCCAAAGCGGACGAAATGGGCCTCCCTTGCGCACAGGCAGCTCCACACGAGCCGCCCACCACTCCTGAAGGTCCGTACCTGCACCGGCAGCATGGCTGGAGGTGCCCTGACCCGCACCACCCCTGCCTGAGGAAGATCCCTCTGTTGGATTGAAACGTTGCCGTATGTAAAAATGAAATTAAGTTTATATTTTTGGAGCTAATACCCTCTCTAATTAGCACTTTTGGAGCTAATACTCCTCAACAGTAGACCTCATTCTCAGCCCCTAGTTGAGCGTACTGCCACTATTCCAAGACGCTGTGGAGTATTTGTCCTGGATGAGACAGGATGCCCCCCGGAGAAGAAGATCTCACCCACCACCTCGCGTCCTCCCCGGGTAGCCTCGGCCTCCCCTCCACTGCTCCCAAGCTCCCAGCGAAAGCAGACAGACTCATGTTTTCACTGTGGGAGAAAAGCTACAGGGCTTCTGTACAAGCGGGAAAAGCGGTAAATACACTCCTCATCTTGCCTCCCTGCAGGAGGACATGGCACTGCCCACGACAACGATCAAGCCATGGATGACATGTGGGAGGACATAAGGGACACCACAGACTGGATCCTGAAAACCTCAACCTGGCGGGAGCAGCAGTGTGAGTACTATGACTAGGGCTCACAGCCCTCCCTGAAAAGAAAAGATTTGCCATCATGGACCTACCCATGGCACAGACGGGCCTCTTTGGCCAGGAGACCTCGCTGCAATTCAGGAGCCTGCACTGGAAGCACAAGGAGTCCCCTCCTTCAAGGCGGCTATGGCCCACCGAGCGCACAGAACCGGAGTGCAGCAGTTCAAGCCACCTGCTCCACCCATGGCTCCACAAGCCCACCGTCCCCCCACCGTAGCCAGACCGAGCTCCGCACACTACAGCGCACCCGAAGAGGCTCCAGAGGGCTCCGGTCATCCCAGGTCATGGACCAAGCAATGCTTCGTACCTTGATCAGTGATGGCCATCATCAGTGCAAACGCCTCAGCAGGGGACAAAGCGGGGGGTATAGGATCTGGGCCCACGTCGTTCCACGAGCACCACTGCAGGACACCCTGACGGCCTCGTCATGCATCGACAGCGGATCTGGCAAAGGCCCGGGCATATCGTCTCGTCCCAACATGACTCAGGCCGCACACCTTCCTCTTCCTTCGGTCTCGGATAAGGAGAGACAAAGATGTCACGCCACTGAGCCCAGCTGCCAGGGCCACCGGGCGTACTCAGTGTGGTTACATGGGTAACATTAGAGACAATGCAATCATTGGGACTGTGTCAGATGATAGACTCTCGTTTGGTGTAATAAAAATGTGCAATGTGAACACTGTGCTTCTAAGTGAGATAGTGCTAAGCACCACACACCATCACAGTGATGACTATGCCTTATCTTCACACTGGCCCCGAGAAAGGCATAATAAGGTGGCTACTTCGGTATCCGTCGTCACCCCCCATTTACTCCCAGGGCTCTTTCTCACAGAGGGAGACAGAGTAGCTGTCAGGGGTTCAGAAAGGTCACGTGACCACGAGTCGCTTGCCCTTGACTGCCCTCTCATGCCGTGTCGCAGACACGCTACGAGGGGGAGCCCTCGGACAATAAATGGTAATAGGTCCGGGCAGCAGAGTGGGATATCCTTATCCTCCCCTTATCTGATGATGTGGTGTTTACGAGCCTCCCACGGATTTCCCAAAACGGGTTCTGGGTGCGACTGGCGACTGCCTCTAGGGTGATGTGGGTGCCGTTCTTAGTGAGGAGGCTCTTGGTGAGTTCTACCTGGGCTCTGGGATCAGTCAATGCAATCGAGAGGGATTGTATACACCCCATAGAGATGCCAAACGATTAGACTGAAAGAGAACTTTAGGATATGTATATCCCGGGTTCACCCTGAAGGAGATGAGTGGGGCATCTCGATTTTACTGTAAATAGCTTGTGGTTGATACAAAATATAAAAATGAACGTAAAACCCCTGTCACTGGTATTGGCACCTTTTATTGAATATCTCTGTAGAAACCTAATTTGATAGCTTAGATAGACCCTTATTTGGACCCGCACGCAAAACGGCACAAATGGTCCTTAGGCATTACTGTTTTCAAAAAATATGTGGGCCACTTCATATTCAAGATGGCTGCCCATTTTACGAGATGTCCACCATACAGATATGAATTGGCAACTGTTCAAATGGTGAAAAAAGCACCAAAATTGTCATAGATACCGTACTCCTCTTAGACACACTTCTTTTCAAAAGGCATGCAGGCTGCTTGAAATCCAAGATGGCCCCCCCATTTTAGGTGGCCACCAGGGCCGGTTTTAAGCATAGGCCGGCTAGGCGGTCGCCTAGAGCGCCATGTGAAGAAGGAGCGCCGAAATGGCGCTCTCCGATGCGTATTTTTGCGATATGAAGTTTTTTTTATGAAGTCGCAATCAACAAAGCGTGGCGAAAGCGCTCCTCACGGCAAAGCGCCCCTCAGCCAATAGTAATATCGCTTCCAACTGTCTCAGGGAAGTCTGTGAACCAATAAACAGACAGTTCTGAGAAAGGGGCCGGGACGAGTGACAGCGTCGATCTATTTTGAATTTGGAGACTCACTCGAGAGACAGAGAGGTCAAGCGCAAACAGTGCTCTGCTGGATGGAGAATTGTTATGTTCTCATTAAACCACTCATTGCATGATGCAGGTCTTGCAAAGGGTGTTTTGGAACTATGTGATTTAATCAGCAACCGTTTGTGATTATGGAAAGCCTAATAGTTGTGAGGTTACTATTTGGAATTAGAGAGAAAAAGAGCTTTGTTTTTGATCTGAGAAATCGCTAGTTAGCATGCTAACATTAGCCAAGTATGCCAAGCAATGAAATCCAGTAAAGTAACTGTTAGTAGCCTACTCACTACTCACTAACACCCACCTGATAATACTTGCTTAGGTTGACAAGCAATGTAAAGTAAGAGTGGTGGAATGTTTAAAACAATTTTAGCTGCCATATCTCCTTCCATCCACATGAATTACCTGCTTGTTATAAGCTTAAAAAACATTGTTTCCAGACCAGAATGACATAGCCTACATGAATCATGTAACAGAACCATGCACAGCATGTTTTCATGCTGAGTGATGTACAAAGCGGATTCCAAAAAAGTTGGGACACTTTGTATTTTGTGAATAAAATCAAAACGCTGGCATTTTCAAAACATTCAATATGTTAACAAGGTAGAACATTATGTACAGACAACAAATCAGTTGTTAAAGTCAAGCAGAATTATTGTTTTGAGGTAATTATGTGATCATTTAAAATTTCACCCTTGCAACAAATCCCAAAAAAGTTGGGACAGGGCCAATAAAATGCATTTTATATTGGATAAGACTAAACACAACACAAGGGAGGAGACTGAACAGTTAAATACTTTGACAGATGGCATAATTTTATTCAAAAATTAGATATTTTGATGTGCGAGACATGATTTCAGGAGCTCAACTGATAGGTATGTTCTTCAACTTGTTTACCTTTTATTATGCTGAATATGTGGCATATCCTGACTGCAATAAAACAATTTTGTGACCTGTTTACTGTTATGATGGAACCACACTGTTGGAACATATAGAGATTAGTTATTGCCCCATAATGGTGGCAAATTTCAAAGGCGGTGCTCCAAAATATAATGCCTTGGTAGCTATGTTTGCTGTCTAAAGACATCAACATTCATTTTAATGCTCTGCATGAGTAAGAAGACCTTAACCAAGTCACCTCTGCACCCCCTTACCACCTTATATGCTGTCTTTCAGACTGACCACTAAATCAAGCTGAAGTATTCATTTTCTATATAAACTGGAGGGTGCATGACTCCATAATTTTCAAAAAGGATTACATATTTTCCATTCTGTAATCAGAGGACAGTTTCACATGTCTGCTAGGTCCATAGAATGAGCTTTTCCGCATGCAGCACTGTTTAATGTCTGCATCATGTGCATTAATCAAATGTATCGTTTATGGTCATTTTTTCGCGAGCTGTCATTGTTGGAGTGTCTTAGTTTGCTTATTGACCAAGGGTATGTCACGATCTCATAACTCGTGCAATGATTACACAGAACTCTATATTACGGAAATAGGCCTTATATGCCTGCAATTTTGATAATTCAATCTTTCTGTGTAATAGATAAGTAATTAGTCCCTCAAAATCTTCGCTTTTGAGTGCCACAGCCTCTCTGTGATGGCATTTTATTTGTGCATTCATGTTGACATTCAATAAAGTTCCTTTTAAAATATTCTTCCTTGTGTATTTTTTAGAATTATCCAACTATTACAACATGTTTTGGCCCTGTCCCAACTTTTTTGAGATTTGTTGCATGGGTCAAATTTTAAATGATCACATAATTACCTCAAAACAATAATTCTGCTCGCCTTTAACAACTGATATGTTTTCTGTACATAATGCTCTACCTTATTAATATATTAGATGTTTTTAAGATGCCAGCATTTCGATTTTATTCACAAAATACAAAGTGTCCCAACTTTTTTGGAATCCGCTTGTAGTAGGCCTATTGCAGACAAGTGAGGCTATTTACTATATTTTGTATATTATGAAATTCAATAGCGTGACAGCTCTTCTCCCTTTCTCTCACCCTGTCCCTCCAGTTCAGACAGCACAAAGGTGTAGCTTATTACTCAAACTCGCCTAGGGCACCAAATAAGCCAGAACCGGCCCTGGTGGCCACCATACATATGTGTAAATGGTGCCTGAAACATTTGCTAAAATAGTGATACAAGCATCAAACTTGGTACAAATACTCATTAGACGTGCCAAAAGTTGTGGGCCAATTGAAGTACAAGATGGCTGCTTATTTTTCCAAAATAACACACCACCACTATCATGTAGATCTCTACACTCTCTATAGTCTCTATATGCCTGTTTTAATAGTCAAATATGGTAGCATATACAGTACTTTTAGACGGCACGATAGCATATGCTTTTAGACAACAAGATCTAAATTCATCAAAGGTTTTATGATAATCTCTGAAATGTACTCAAATAGAAATACTGATAGACATCTTTGATTATACAGTACGTGGCCATGTTCTGTTGAAAGTGGGCACATTTTTCAAAAAGGCTAATGTCTAGGAGTTTTTTATATAGTTTGTTTCTTTTATCACAATTTGAACTTTGTTTTCAGGTACGTAACTTCTGCAGTAGGAGAATGGGTGGCCATCTTGAATTTCAAATGGCCCATACACCTTAACAACAGAGTTGCGTCTGAAGAGTATTTGTAACAAGTTTGGTGCTCACATCACTATTTTTTTTTATGATTATAATTTTTATTAGCACTATCAAAAGAATTTGTTCCAGCAAGATATGGCTTAATAGTGCACACAAGAATAAACAAAAACAAAACAAAAAAGGCAGATCAACAAAAAAAAGGGAACATAACAGGGACATCATCATAACAATAGGCTTTAGATGGTTAGAAATTCTAACTTAGAATGTCCTTAATTCTTGAACAAAGGTCCTTCCATGCATTTACTGTAGACAAACTGGCGTTGTTCAGTCGAGCTGTTGTTTCCTCTAATGATGCAATGTCCAGTAAAGATCTGATCCAGTAACATTTTGCACTGATATCAGGTTTGAACCACAGCTGGAAGATTGACTTTGTGGCAGCTCTGAAGCCAGCAAAAACTAGACATTTTTCACGTAGAGAGAGATCAAGTGAGGAATCATCATTCAATAAACAAAAACAGGGGTCTAAAACAAGAGTAATATCAAGAAACATGGATTACATCTCAATAACATACTTCCAAAATATACTTATAATGGGACATGCCCAAAACATATGAAGGAAGTAGGCAGCGGGCCAGAAATCCTATCTTGCAGGTTCGTCGGAGTGATCAGGTGGCAACTTGGTTTTTGCTGATATAAGTACTTGATAGTACATAAATCAATATTCTAGGTGTTGCCATCGTCAAAAGTGGCACATTGATTTAAAAAACAAAGGTTGAAATAGCGACATTTGGTAATGTGGGAATTTAAGTAAAATTGGCCATCCAACAGGAAATGTGTCACCAACTCCTTTTGGAGTACTTAACAGATTACTGTGTATTATGCCTACCAACATTTCTCTGTGTGTGTAATGGCAGTTAGGCATAGCGCCACCATGTGGTAGGTGAATGAACTGCTTGAAATCACTGCAGCTACTGTGTATTTCATATTATGAAAAAAAGGATGAAGTTAATGTGTATATTCTATTAAACATACTTTGTGAAAAGTTTTTTGATGTTGTAAAATAAGAAGATGGCATGGCAACAAAAGTACCACAGGTTAACAATTAATTTGAACTCAACATACATTGCTTGACATTACTGATAATTAGCCCTCTACTGCACACAATATGGCTATGCATGATTTTTTTAGTTCATTTTGAGACATTTTATTGATAAAATATATTTTATTTTTTTGGATTATTTATCCTGTAGGCCCAATATTCTTATTTTTATTCAGTTTAAAATTGAACAAAGCACGCAATTACCTCACGTAAAACAGAGGTGCACAGTGATGGAATGATCATTACTAGGTTTGTGTGTGTGTGCCCTAAATGTCATGTTAATGAGACTGGCTGCTTGGTGTGGTGGTCATATTGCACATTTGGCACCCCGAGGGCCTGTCTTTGAAGCTGGACAAGCAAAGTTATCCCCATTTGCTGGTGTCAGAAGTGGGATTGCTTTTAGATACGCCAGTGGCGAACCGTGAGCTCAACAGCTGGGCCTTCAAAAAAAAAAATCTTGACAGGCTAGCGAACTGCATGATTCCAGCTTGAGAAGTTTACTGAATCTCCATGAATCTTAACAGTCTTGTAAAACTGAAACAGAATTAAATATAGGCTATAGGATAGGCCCTACATTTAGGAAATAAAAGGGAATGCTATTTCCCCTTTACATGCACTAACTTAGTGTTTTCTTTTATAGGTTTTAGGTCAGGTAAGGGCACTGTAAGCTTAGGTCTATTCAGGGGTAAGTTAAAGCAGACAGGCGAATTTTAACATATTTATTTTAAAAGACAACACGCAGGCAAGTTGACAGACAGGACAGTGTAAAGTATAGTCACTAGGAAAGTTTACACGTGAAATACAAAGTAGCCTGCGATTACTGAACACAAACGACGCAATGCAAAGGCTGGTTGACTCCAGAATTAGCCAAACAGCATTGCTAATGATCGCAATTAGCATAATTCACACCTTTAAATGGCGATCTCTCAAGAACTTACATTTAGCATTTTCACCACTACTGTCCACATTACAATGACATTAAACAACAATTGAAACAATATTTAGCAGCAACATACTATTAGAATTGAAGAATCTTTGCTGTTAGTTCCATGGCAAGCAACAGGAAATCAGTAGATTCAATACGAGTGTTCTACCTAATGTTATTATATGGTTGTGACGTCACCTGTCGAATGCTCCATTCATTTCAACGGGGCTCCCCAACGTTCGGACGTCTGTTATTTTTCGATAACGGACGGGTTGGTCTATAACAGACCGTTGTCAATGGCAACAAGACTTTTCACTGCTAAAGCGACTTTTCAACAAGACTCTAATCAGCTGCTGTGATAGACAGCACCCGTTGTCCTGGCTACCGCTGTCAATGGCAACAAGACGTTCACTGCTAAAGCCACTGGCTTGTATACAAGTCAGTGGCTAAAGCGAATGTTTCATATCACTCCGCAGGGGGTCCGGTCTTTTGTCACTCTAATCAGCTGCTGTGATAGACAACACCTGTCCTGGCTACCTAGCTGTTGCCTAGCGGTGTTCCACAACGGCACTGTCTTGTTTTGCGCAGCAACAATCTTAACATTAAATAGGTCTAAAGAAATGTCCCCGCCATGTGTGAATCATTTAAGTATATCCATATAATAAGCGGGTTAACTTTCGGCGAGTCGGTCGCTTTGTGGAATAGCAGCACTTCAGAGAGAACAAGACCCCTCCGCTCCGCGTCGGGGTCTAAAGATTCTCTCTGTCGTGCTGCTATTCCACGGTAGCGACCTTCTCGCCGAACGTTAACCCTTACTTAACACTAGGGGGAATCTAGAGCTCTAAGCCCAGAGGCAGCAGCACAAGAGCCTTCACGAAGGCCAAAAGGTGTGCTTTTTTGTCCCGCCCTCTTCAAATCAAACCGTGATTGGTCAATTTCCCCATCACTCTCCAAACCAAAACACATAGCCAGAGCCAGCTTGGCCTTCGTGAAGTCCTGACCAATTCATGAGCCAGTTAATCTTGCTTCAATAGAGATAGACACTTCTGATTGGATAGTATGGTTCAGTACAGTAACCCTTTCATTGCTGATGTGAATTTGACAGTACACTTAACTTTGGAACATAGATTAGTGAAAATGACTGTAGTAATAAATGTATTGTATTAAATTAAATGAGACTGAGGAGGTTTTAATGTATTCATATATTATTTAATATATTTTTTGTTCTGAAATTTTAAGGCCTTCTCTGAAGGCGTAGAAGGCCCTGAGGGTTCCCCACTGAGATACGCCATTGGAGACACCTCCACTGCATGTGAGCCATAATTCCGTGCAAGTGACTACAAGGATAGGCCTAATCTGTAGGACTCAGGCAGGGCTGGCCCGAGGCATAAGCAAACTATTCAATGGCTTAGGGCCCTGCCACCAGCCCACCCTGGGCAGCAAAGTTCCAGGAAGAAATGAACTCTATACTATATTCCCTAGTCCTAAATTTCTTTCTGAGCCTCGATGGAAACAGGAGCCATTATGCTGTATATCGGGTTACACCTCAATGATGGTGGATACAACGTCCTTTTTCATGTACCACACTTAATTGTACAAACCCTACAATAAATGCAGAATATAACTAAAAGTAATAGTTTTGAAGTGAAACTAAGATATTCCTTTGTGATAAATGGCTTTCTGGGAAATTTTGCTCCAAGAAGTGCAGTGCATAATGGGCACATGATCTACAGACAGCCTGCCTACTGTATGTCCTTAGCTCCTAACCCTCACTTGTGCAAGTAAATGAAGCTTACAAAGCATCTGATGATGAGTAGGTGGTGGTAGGGGCCCCCAGATGAAATTTTGCTTAAGGCCCCATAAAGGCTTGGGCCGGCCCTGGACTCAGGACCCTAGTTATGAGTGAAGCCTAGAATAAATGAAGTATGGCGGGAGTTGTGTGGGGAACACCGTGGGTGTGTAAAGCACAAAAGATGTGCTTCCCAAGCAGGAAGGCAGAGTTGACTAACATCCTGTAGAAAGAGACTATAATATATAGAGACAACAGTTAGTGTGCTTTGACTTTATCAATGAGTCTGATTCTTTAGGTAGGCTCCTACCCAGTACCACTATTGTAGTACCCAGGTGGTCTGAGTTTGAAGCTGGATACGGCAATTCTCCCCCATATTTAGAAGAAGAATAAGCAGTAGTTAATACTCTATTTCCCCTCCTCTACCATAACTCCCTCTCTTCTACATTTAGATGTTCATCAGTGACATTGCTGTCCTACCTAACTTCAGATGAAATTTCTCTAGCATGCAGATCCTGATGCGCTCATCCATAAAGCATTATTACATTAATTTTGTTTGTCAAAATGTGTATAAATTATAAGATATCAGATACGTATAAGATATTTCCAATTTACTTTCAGAACATTTAGTTTTTGTCTTTGCTGGATAAAATATATGTGATGATGTGGTTACACAACCACACACAAACAAAACAATAATAACAAAGTCACCCAAAAAAGTACCCCTTTATCGAACAACGTTGCATTGAGGCAACGCAAAGACAAACAATCACAAAGGGAAACCCTTTTTAAAACCTGATAAGAGTCTTCTATACAGCCTTGTGCACATAAAAGTATTTTTTATGTCATGATTTTATCATGTTTAGTTACACTAATAATGCGAAAGATCTTGTGTCCTTCGCACCCCAAGAGGAAGTCCCGCCTTCAAATACTACAACATAGTGTCATCCAAACCACTCTAAATTGTTCTTTCATGTCTTTTCTAACATTCTGATTGGTTTTGATAATGTAAAGAGACACACACTGGACATGAGGCTTTAAAAAACATTGGGTTGCCAGAGGGCAATGTAGTGCAGTAGAGGGTTAGAAGATTATGGCTTGTCATAACTATGAGCACAAAACAAGTTATCACCACGTCAGTTATTGCATGTTGTCTTTACGTAACCCTTGGACAAAATAATGATAGATACAAGGTGGAATATCCAGTAATAGTGCGCCAACTATGGGTCAAAGGTCAATTTTGGTATCAATAGGCCTACATACTGTCAATTGTATCAATATGTCTTAACCAATAATCTTATAGCCGTGGTCTTTTTATTATAATGATTATTTATAATTATTCAATTGAGAAAATAGTAATTCCAATCTCTGCAGCAGTACAAGGGGCAACAGCAACTACTGTACGTCTACTACTGTGTGGGAACTCAAAGAAATTATCAGGATTATACAAAAAACTTGGAAGTCACTTCTCTCAGTTGCACAATTTGATCAGTTGAGTTATCTTTTCCTTTGTAGGGGAGTAGTACAATAGTTCTAACTAAGAATGTGTGGATGCGTGCGTGAAATGTTTGAATGTGAATATAGGGTTTGTGACTCTAATGTGTGCATCCATATGCTAGATTACAAGGCATGAAACACATTGCAAATGTGTAAACTTTCACGTAGCAGTTAATAAAGTCCATAATTAATACTGGCAAGGGATATGAAAGTTTCAAAGAGGGCATGGCGTTCCAAATGTTCAATGGCGCCCGCATAGGGAGCCATGATGACGCGCACAGAATATCCTGCATCACAGTCATATTTAAGTATTTTCTTCCATCTTGAGTCTAGATTGTAATGTACTGTATATGCAATGCATGTTGTTCTATAATTCAACCAATCAACTGTCATGTTTGGAGAAAAACATGGCTTGAAGTAAAGAAATGGTCCAAAACTTCATGGAAAATGTTGTTACAAAGCAATCTGTAAAATGTTATTACTGAACAGGAAGGAAAACTCTAAAACTCTGTTTCTACCCATAAATAAGCAAAAATTAATATAGCGCCCCTTGTGGTGGCTAAATGTGCAGGCTGACGCCTTGGCAACAGGCAGATTTGGATTCAGCACCCCCAAATTGATCAAGAAAACATGTTTTGAAGTTGCCAGTAAACGGTCACAACGAAACTCATTTTCTAGATGAGCTATGATTCTTGGCCCACTGCCTAAAGGTACCTGTGGCATTCTGGCAAAGTATACATTGTGGACTTTGAGAGATACTCATTTTGAAACGTATGTATGGTGTTGTATAGGCCTTATGGATACTTTTATAGGAATTAGTTGGTGTGCCCGGCACTTAGATGTTAGTGGTAGATTATCTCATATCTCCTCCCAGCCTGGTACTGTCACAGACTGAGCTGTGACGCTCACGCAGCCAATAGCGTTCAGGCAGCAATTAAGCCAGCATTTCCAACATGCTGCACTGACGCCGACTGTGTTTCACTTTTCACCCATGTATGTACTGTTTTCATTCCCCGGTTCATTGTCAGTCATTAACCACCTTCATTTGCCATAACTTTTACCTAGCATTGTAACATGGAGTGCAGGGAAAGGCCTACCGGCATTTCTTATGTTTCAATGATCCATTTTTACCGCGTTTCAAAATGCGTAGTTCATAGCGTTATACATTTCTCAATTCTCATCTGGTTAGCGATTTCTAAGGTTAAAGAATCACCACATTTGAAGTGAAGTTTATTTAGTTAAAAGATTGTAATGCAAAGATTTCTGATTCAGTGTAACTCAACTTGCCAGCAGCAGTCACTTCCTTGGTTAGAGAACAAGAGTGAATGTTCCACTGTGTCTAAATAGTGGGGTGGCTGAGGTTCAGCGGGGCAAACCATTTTTAACGGGGGAGTTTTAACAGGGATTGTTTGAAATGTATTTTATGAGGCTTAGAAAGAGTTTTGGCTAAAGAAAATGATTTTGGTTGTTTTTGTATTATGTATGCATTTCTTTGGTTTGTTATTTTGGGCTTCAAGTATTGTTCTTGAGTTGATTGATTTATGTGGTGAATGGGGTTACCTGAGGGGAGGGGCTGTTTTTGTTTTTGACTTAAATATGGTAAATAACAAATGGGAATCACCTTTGATATACTACTTTTGTCCATAGGACAGTAATTCGCCAATGAATGGTGATATTTGTGTTTTAAAAATCCACCTATTACACCATCTTCCTCTTTCACAAAGGTCAATACAGGAGCTATCTGGGGACATCAGAAATACTATTATTTTCAAAAGCAAGACCTCAAAATAGAAAAAGGTCACCTCATATTAATATTAATTTCAGCTTTGTGTTGAGTTGTTCAGAAAACTGCCAAACATGGAACTGTAAAGAACCTCCTTGGATGTGGAGGTAAGGGAAGTGGCAGTGGCAGTGCCCCCATTTATTAATCAATGACCCTGGAGAACATGCTATGCGCACCCAAATATGCCAGGAAAAGAGTTTCAAGGTTGACACCAAATATCTATTTATTTAAAAGGATCCTGTAGGGCTGGGGGGTAAGAGTCAATCAGTTCTTGGTCCATTACATGCAAGTCCAGGGTCACTATTTCGTCCAGGGAGGCCACGGGCTCTTCCGAGGGCGAGCGGGTGGGCGGACCTTCAGCGAGGGAGGGAGCGTCTTCACCCCTCCTCCTGTCTTCCATCAGAGCGGCAGATACATCTGCACCCGAGTCACGGCCTTCGGCCTCTCCGCCGTCACGCTTCCGCCCTGTCCATTTGCAGGCTGCCTTGTCCAGATCCTTAGGATCTTCTGTTCCTTTCTGTCTTGGTCAAGCTCCTGTGCTGGCTACCGGCTCACACCCATTCCCATCCTGCAGCAGCTTCCTAGCGTGGATGGCTTCTCTCTCTCTCAGTGTTCTCTCTCTCTCTCAGTGTTCTCTCTCTCTCTTAGTGTTCTCCCTTCACCTCTCGCAGTCTACTTCCTCTGCCGGTTCCCCCCATTCCGTCTTCTTCCTGTGAATAGAAACATTTCCCCCAACCAGTGTGGCCCAATCACGATTCCCCTTTTCCGCCCCAAACCTGTAATCATTTGTCTTAATCATCCCAGAGTTAAATGTGTCCAACCCAATGCATTTTCACTTATGTGTACATCCCCATTCTGCCACTAAAATGCGCCTTTAAGGAAACAAACAATACCATTTTTAGTTCCCTCCCTGACCAAACCTTGTCACCTCGTGACAGAAGAATATGTGATAGAAGTGTACGGAAGTTGATGCAAATAGTGAAAAAAACACCAGGGCTAACATATAGAGACCTGAACGTAAACTTTGAATCGTTTTGGGTAGTTTTTTTTCGATAAGCACCACATGTTAAACACTACACAAAGCAGTGCTTTTAGTGTATAGACCAAGACATACCCCCTTGCTCAACAAATGTCATAAAAGGGAACACCTGATGTTTGTATAAGAGAACACGGGCAAAGCACAGTCCTTTTAAGAATGTTTTATGGTCATATGAAGCAATAGTAGAGTTTTTTGGTAATGCACACAAACAGCTTATTTGCTTACTCAACAAAAAAGTCTTTAAGGAAAAGAACACCCTACCAAAAATCAAGCATGGTGTCCGATCCATAACATTATGTCACTGAAATACCAACAGAGAAGTGCAAGAAGCTTGTTGATGAATACAAACACGTGTGGAGGCTCTCATTGCTGTCTAAGGGTATGCAACCAAATATTAAGCCAATATTGTCAATGCCAATATTTCTCCACATGCCATTTTTCTTGTTTTTCTTTGAAATTACAAAATCCATTTGGAAAACAAAATATTTTCTACACTAGCCACTTGGGGCTCGAACCAACGACCTACCATTCTACGCACCTGTTTGAGCATGGGAGGCACAGCATGATAATGCTGAGCTAAAGTTGCAGACGATAGCTCAGCGCTACTAATACTGTAGGAGTTTTCGGGAGGGAGGTTTACTAACATTCTACGTCAAACTCTGCTAGTTGGCATCCGTTACATTAATATAAACCAAGTATCACCCCAATAGTAATTGCTGTATTGTAAGGTGTCTGCTAATGCTGCATAACTTTTGGGTGATATTTGTATGTTCAGGCATAAAATATGGTAACAAACCCATGTCCCCACTAGGATAGCCAGGATCTCAAAAAGGGCAAACAAATTGTGTGGTCAGTACAAGTGAATGTTGAAATCGGCAAGAATTTTCCTTCAATATATAATATATCATTGTGATGTTGATGTTGTTTTAGATGTGTCATTGTGTTGTTGTATGAAATTGAGAGATGAGCTGTTCAATGTGTGTAACCTTGAGCTAAACATGCTTGAAATTATGGGTTCAGGCAGAGACATTCACTTAAAATAATCAATTGAAACGAGGCCAGAGTTGCTTGTTGCATTTTCATTTATTCTACATCACTACTAGCCTGATTATCATCAACTTTCAAATTTCTTGAAGACTTTGTCTGACCAAGAACATACAATTAACATTTCCCAAATGGCATGGTTGACCCACCTCCCTTGGTTTGCTACTGGTTGTTTGCTTCCCGACAAAGTGGGAGGAGTTCCCGAATTTTTCCGGAGCTCAGAAACAATATTTGTATTGCTCCTGGCCTGACTAGAAGCAACGCTGAAGGTGTTGCGTCACTAGGAGGGTGTGGCCTGGCTACATCACTACAGAAACCTCAGAGGCCAGAACACAAGGATCTAGGAGATCTTCAGGAAGATCTTCACTCCTCAACTTGTCCTTTCTGTAATGGAAATGCAGAATATCGTTATATGTATTACTAATAGATGTAACTTCCATGTGTACCATACCTTTACTGAATGTTACAGCTAATTTGCAGGGGTTGCATCCTTTAAAGTAGCCTTCAAATATCATGTCTATGAGGCCCTGTGCCACTGTGTATAAGATTTTAGGGCTTAGTTTTGCAGTTTGTCAAAGAATGTAGCTCTTTGTGGATGCAGACGTTCAAAGCAGATTAGCTCAAGTATTTTCGGCAAGTATGTTTGAACCATGGCAAAAATTCAATGACCTGATTATACTATAAACAAGCTTGCAACCAGGTAAATTAATGGATTAACAACTTTTGAAGGTCACATGGACAGACAGTACATTAAAGTTCACTTCACGAAGGTGATGCCGAAATAACCAGATTTCCTAAACCTACAGCATATATTACATGTTTACTAAATATCCAATATACTGTATGTGGAAAGTGCCCTGATTATTTAAGATTTATTTAAGTGGAAAATAAAGCATCGTATCGAAGGATTATTCAGAATGACCTTGCCACCAGCATCACGGCTCTTGGGTATTGAGTTTTACTTGAAAAATGGTTGCTTCTCTTACCTTGCCACCTGAGTCACGGCTTTTGGCTCTAATCTTGTTGACCTGAGACTCAGCTATGTCAGCTCTCTCCTCAGCTTCATCCAGCTCATGCTGCAGCTTGCGGAACTTGGTCAAGGTGCCATTGGCCTGCTCCTCCTGAAAAAGACAATCAATGACATACTGTAGCTGAAATTCTTCTTACAATATAGATTGCTGATATGGTTGCCATTGCTACATAATTGATGACTTACAGCCTCCTCTGCTGTTCTCTTGTAGGATTTGACCTTCAGCTGCAGCTTGTCAACCAGATCCTGAAGACGATGCAGATTCTTCTTGTCCTCCTCAGTCTACAGATAAAAAGGTTGGTCAAATCTTATGGAACCTAAGTAAATGCAATGATATAGAAAGACAAGCAAATGTCCTCATAATTAGGGGTAGAGTGGTGGTCTTTAGTACCTGGTAGGTGAGCTCCTTGATGCGACGCTCATATTTACGGATCCCTTTAACAGAGTCACCTGCCCTACGTTGCTCCATCTCCACTTCAGATTCTAGCTCCCTCACCTGTGTAGAAATGTTTACAGACCAGAATAAGATGACGATTGACTTTTTGGCTAAGCGCTGCCCCGATATTTAGTTATTCTTTTCAGACAGATTATATATATGAAATATTTTGTAGGGCTTTTTTGCCTTTCATTTGTGACAGGACAGTTGAGCAGAGACAGGAAATGAGTGGGGAGAGAGAGACGGGGAAGGATCGGAAAATGACCCGGGTCGCCGGCGCAGCAACCCAATGCCCCACTGTCAGGACACGGCAGGGCCTCTTTTCAGACAGATATGATATGCCTTTGATTATTGGCCACATTTCAGAGAGTAGTGGACAGAAAGGATTATTGTTTGCAGTTGAAAATCATAACTAGTAGTGTCAGAAATTGGTTAATACAGGGTGAAGGCATCTCATTGAAAGACAGTTTGACACACAGACACACAAGCACAAATGCCATCGTAACTTTTATGGACATAGTGGTATGATTATGAATTGTGTTTGTGTACTTTGGGAGTATCAACATAGGAGGGTGGGGTGCTGTATAAACTAGAGATGTACAGGATCCAAGATCCGGTTCCGGATCCAGCGGGATGATAGGGTTTTTCAGACTATCCGGATCCGGCAGGATCTTAAGCAGTGGATCCGGTGTCCGGCAGTTCAACATGATCTCCAAAAATTCTGTGCTCCTGGACACGGATGTTAAGGACACAAAATCCGTGTCCAGGAGCACGGATTTTGCCAAAATTCCGTTCTCCTGGACACGGAATTATTTTCCGTGATGGACACACAGAAGTGCTCTCTCTATACTCCCACAACTCTATGTTTCCACAGTCTCGTGTTTTCTCAGGATTTTTCTCATTTCAAATATTTTGTCTCTAAAAAACATTTCTTACTGACAGGTTAGGGTTAGGGATTGTTTTGGTCTGGGCACAGCTAGTTTTCTTTCATTCATTGAGTTTGATAGCCTAGCAACCAACTGGAAAAGGTATTTCTCCAAAATATTTCTTTAATGAAAGGTTAAGGTTAGGGAATGTTTTTGTCATTGCACAACTGAAATTGCTAGAGCATTATTTTGTTTAGGATTAGCATTTGGTATGTATTTTCTAATGATAGAGTTAACACAGTGCTGTGGTAATAGCCTATAGAAAGCACTTCCGTGTGCCCATCACGGAAAGCAATTCTGTGTCCAGGAGCACAGAAAACTATTCTGTGTCCAGGAGCACGGAATTTTGTCAAAATCCGTGCTCCTGGACACAAATTTCGTGTCCTTAACATCCGTGTCCAGGTGCACAAATTTTTTGGAGATCAGGCTGGGCAGTTACCTAAAAATTAGGATCTGGGGCATCTCTACTTTCTACATAGCCAACACTTTTCAGTCAGTCTTTCACAACCCCAATCACTGCATGGAGTGAAAGCCCTTTGGAAGAAGCCGTTGAAGGCAGTGTGGCAGTAAGCCAATGAGTCTTAAAAATAGTTTGCGCCAAAGTAATAAAAAGGGCAGACGTGTGGGAGTTGGCTATGTGTTTCAAATCTTTCGTAGGATCCGGTATCCGGTTCCGGATCCGGCAGGATCTTAAGCAGAGGATCCAGTATCCGGCAGGATCCTAAAAATCAGGATCCGGTGCATCTCTAGTATAAATAAATGTTGTTTTACTCCTTGACATTTACCTGCCAGCGAGGTCGTTCACATTGTTTGAATCCACACTCGGCACTTTTCATTGTGGGCTTCGGAAATGGAGAGAATCTCCTTACGGAGCCTCCAAACTTGTTGGGTGTCTATTATTGGATTTACAAATCCATTCTTCTCTTTGGAGAAGGTAGTTTGCAGTGACTGACTTAGCATAGTAATAATTTCCCTGATTGGTCAGTTGAAGATGTTGATGATGATTCTGGCTTCCGAAAGGTCCATTCAAATACATTGAAATACCATACAGCAATAAACTCAATGCAGTACTCACCCTTGACTCCAACTTCTGAATCTGCTTCTTGCCACCCTTCATGGCGATTTGCTCAGCTTCATCCAGGCGATGCTGCAGGTCTTTGATGGTTTGCTCCATATTCTTCTTCATTCGCTCCAGGTGAGCACTGGTGTCCTGCTCCTTCTTCAGCTCCTCTGCCATCATAGCAGCATCAGTGATGGCCTTCTTGGCTTTCTCCTCAGCATTCCTGGACTCTCCCACAGCCTCCTCCACCTCATTCTGCAGCTGGTTTGTATCACCCTCCAGCTTCTTCTTCTGATTCAAAAGGCTGGTGTTCTGTGTGAGAAGTAACATTGATCATTATTTTCTTCTTCTTTTTCTTCTTATTTCTCTATATACTATTTCAGAGCTATGATGACTGAGTATTAAATTATAGTTAGTTTTATACCTGAGAGTGGAGCAGCTGCACTCTCTCGCTGACATCAAGCAGCTCCTGTTCAGCCAGTTTCCGGCCTCTCTCAGTCTGCTCCACCAAGGATCTCAGCTCATCCAGTTCAGCCTGCAGCAGATTGTTGCGTCTGTCCACAATCGCAATGTTCTCTTTGAGATCATCGTTAGCACGCTGGGATTCATCCAGGTGCAGTTGAGAATCCTGTAAAGAATGCCGGTACACAGATAAATTTGAAATATAACTCAGACTTAAAATGCATTCTTTAAAGTTCTAATGTCTTATTGTTATGAACCTTCAGATGCCCATGGAGACCCTTGAGTTGCTTCTGAGCCTCAGCTGCCTGCCTGTTGGCTTGGCTAAGCTGGATCTCCATCTCATTGAGGTCTCCCTCCATCTTCTTTTTCACTCTGAGAGCCTCATTCCTGCTGCGAGTCTCAGACTCCAGGGAGCTCTGCAGGGTGTCCACCACTCTCGCTTGGTTCCTCTTTGCCTGCTCCATCTCCTCATCCTTCTCAGCAAGCTTACGTTCAATGTCAGCTTTGACTTGATTGAACTCCAGCTGAGCTCTAAGGATCTTCCCCTCCTCATGTTCTAGGGAGCCCTATTGAAATGAAGGGGTAGAATTGTTACATTGCAACATTTTTTCATTGACTTAACATCCTGGGATCTAGAGTTATAATAAAAGTACAGTGGTTGTCTGATTTAAACTTGTATGTATGTACAGTACCTCTGCTTCCTCCAAAGCAGTCTGCATCTCAGCCTTTTCTTGCTCAAGGGTCTTTCTGGACTTCTCAAGTTCATGGATGTTCTTTCCAGTCTCACCAAGTTGCTCAGTGAGATCAGAAATCTCCTCTGCAGAGAGAAAATAATTGCTTGATGGACTGTAAGGGTGGGAATGTGAAGACAAAAAATATTAAATAATGTGAATTTTGAGAGACCTTGCAAGTTTTTGTTCTCCCTCTTCATAGTCTCCAAGTGATCCAAAGATTCTTCATATGAGTTCTTCAGTTTAAAGAGCTCAGTGCCAAGAGATCTGGCCTCTTTCTGGGAGCCCTCCAACTCAGTTTGGGACTCCTCGAACTTCTGCTTCCACTCAGAGAGGACCTGGGTTAGAATAGGTTTGTTAGTTTATGCCCAGTGAATTCAAATTTAAATATAAAAAATAAATGATACATGATCACATACAATTAAAAAAAAATCTGAACCTTATCAAAGTTTCTTTGCTTCTTGTCCAGGGCAGTTGCAGCAGCATTGGATCTCTCTACATCTACCATGAGATCTTCAATCTCATTCTGGAGTCTATGCTTAGTTTTCTCCAGCGAGGAACATTTGGCATTGACAGCTTCCACAGCTTCCTCTGCATCTTGCAGACGCTGAGCCAGCTTCTTCCTGGATAGCAGAGAATCAGAGTCTTGTGTCAATCAGAATCAAGAACCACTTAATACTTCTGTCTGTAACATAATTTAGGTTTGGGGGACTCTTACTTGGAGTCTTCCAACTCCTCAGTCCTCTGGATGGCATCAGTCTCGTACTTGGTTCTCCACTGAGCTACTTCAGAGTTAGCCTTCGAGAGACTGCGCTGCAGCTCAGCCTTGGCCTCCTGCTCCTCCTCATATTGCTCTCTTAGGAGGTCAGAGTCATGGCGAGCAGACTGCACTGCATGGGCTAGGGCATTTTTAGCCTGAGAGATAATTATGATCGTATGCAACATGTTAATAGAATCATCACAAGTGCCATTGAATTTATAACAAAGAAAAACACATTTGATCAAACCTTGACTTCCTCCTCCAGTTGTCTCTTAAGGTCTTCAATCTGCTGGGTGTATGACTGCTTGCCTCTAGTTAGCTGAGATACAAGAGAGTCTTTCTCCTCCATCTGCCGAGCCAGCTCACCTTTTTGAGAAAATTATTAAGTTTGTCACTTTCAATATTTAGGAGTAAAGAGTCATCAAAATACGGCATCTTCTGACTACATATTCAGTAGAAAGAATGTACCATTTTCAGTTTGAAGCTTAGCTTTTTGCATGGTGAAGTCATTGATGCTGCGTTGGCCTTCTTCAAACTTGGTTCTGTATTCAGTCATCTGATCCTCCAAAGTCCTGCACATCTTCTCCAAGTTTGCCTTGAATAGTCATAGTAGTAGTAGAACATTATAATTTTATTTGTTTCGAATCTTTGGGAAAGTTGGTGACCGTTAGGCAACTACCCTGACCACATTCATGATTCGTGTTATGGAGGATCTGAATTTTGATTGTGTGCTGACATTATAAATACTGTAGTGTACTGCATGTTGATAAATGGGAATCATAATTCTGTTTCATACAGTGGTCTAATTGTTACTAACTTATTTAAAGTTTTTGCTTTTTACCTTGGCCTTAGCAACTTGCTCCATGTTGGAGACAACGTCATCCAGCTCCAGGCGGAGTTCACTTTTCTCCTTCTCGAGCTTCTGTTTCACTCTCTGAAGGTTATCAATCTGCTCACCAAGGTCAGCTACGCTATCTGCATGCTTCTTCCTCAGTGTGGAAGCAGTTGCCTCATGTTGCAGAGTTGACTCTTCAAGGTCTCTGCGCAGCTTCTGGAACTCAGCCTCCCTCTTCTTGTTCATTTCAAGCTGGGCTGCAGTGGCACCTCCAGCCTCCTCCAGCCTCTCGCTGATCTCCTCCAGCTCTCTGGCCAGGTCAGCTCGCTGCTTCTCCACTTTGGCTCGGGCAGCTCGCTCAGCTTCCAGCTCTTCCTCAAGCTCCTCAATGCGGGCCTAAGCAAGAGATATCATCCTGTAACTTTTCTGAAACTTAGAAAGACTTATTTTACAACTTAAAGAGTTATTTTTTTAGTTATTGTTTCCTAACCTGAAGCTCCTTCAGTTTCTTCTGGAGCTGGGATGCCATGGCTTGCTCATCTTCAATCTTGCTATTAAGCTGACTGATCTCAAAGTCTTTCCTATTGTGTATGAAACAATATTAATAATTAAAGATGAACGCATCATCAACCTTTACTCTTAAATGATCTGTTTTAAACTTACTTTTTGAGCCTTTCTTCCATTTGCTGTTTGTCATTCTCTAGATCCATTACATTCTCCTGGGCCAACTTTAAGTCACCCTCAAGCTTTCTCTTAGCTCTCTCAAGGTCCATCCTTAGTTTCTTCTCCTGTTCCAAGGATCCTTCAAGCTTTTATGAGAGAAAGGAATTATGTAAATATCCCAATTCACCAAATTCACTGAATACTCAGTCAACCTTTAATATTTTGAATACTAATACCACATTGTTTTGGTTGCTTACATCATCAACTTGCTGCTCCAGTTTGGTTTTGGCCTTGGTCAGAGTGTTGACCTTGTCCTCCTCACTCTGAAGGTCATCCAGCGTTTGCTGGTGAGCCTCTTGAAGAGCTTTCTTCTCCTTGGTCAGCTTGGCAATGATTTCATCAAGAGCTGCCATCTCCTCAGTCAGGTTTTTAACCTAAAAGGAACATCCCATAATGATGTTATTATTTAGGCAAGGCAAGGCGTTTTTATTTCTAAAGCGCATTTCATACACAGAGTAATTCAATATGCTGTACACAGTGATAAAAACCATGCAAAAAAACCCTGAAAAACAAGAGAGAAAAGAGAAGAAAACAAAAGCATAAAAGCGTAAAAACAATAGCAACATAAGGTGTGCGGTAAAAGATAATACAAGCACAAGGCAGGGTAGATTAAAACAAGATGAAAGGCGCAAAGAAGGCGCAAAGAATACAATAAAGAATAAAAGGTAAAATAACAAAAAACATTAAATATTTAAATCAAGCCATCTTAAAAAAGCTTTACCTTTAGTTAAGTTTTAAAACTTGTATTGTTGGGGCACTTTTAACATCATCGGGAAACTGGTTCCAGAGCCTTGCAGCATAAAAACTAAAAGCAGCCTCCCACGCTTTGTTTTGATTCTAGGTAAAACCAGGAGGTTATGTTCAAAAGACCTAGCGTGCCTAGCCAGTGTGTATAGTAGAAACATATCCCTAAGGTAGCTGGGCCCCAACCCGTTTAAATACTTGAACACACGTAGTGCCTTAAAATCAATTCGATAGCTCACCGGGAGCCAGTGCAGGGACCTTAAAATCGGTGTGATGTTGTCAAATTTTTTTGCTCTTGTAAGGAGCCTTGCAGCTGCGTTCTAGATAGGTTGGAGAAATGTAATAGTTTTCATGGGGAGGCCTGTAAAAAGGCTCTTGGAGTAGTCAATCTTACTTGAGATGAAAGCATGCACTAGTCTTTCCATATCCTGCATAGACATACGACCCCTAATCTTAGAAATGTTTTTGAGATGATAAAATGCTGACTTAGCAGTGGCTTTCACATGACTGAAATTTAGTTCAGTATCAATAATGTTGCCAAGGTTTTTGACAGTATCCTTTGCTTTAAGCCCTTTAGTTTCCAGCATAATGGCAATCTTTCCCCTTTCCTTCTTTGATCCAAATACAATTAACTTTTGTCCTTGTTCAATTGGAGAACATTTTCAGACATCTAGTTGTTTATTTGGTCAACACAGTCATGAAGCGATAGAAGGGGGCATAGTCATTAGGTGACAAGGCCAGGTAGATTTGTGTGTCATCCGCATAGCTATGCTAATTAACAGAGTATCTGTTAATAATTTGCCCTAGAGGCAGCATATAAAGGTTAAAAAGCAGTGGCCCTAAAATGGACCCCTGGGGGTACCCCACAGTTCAAGTACATCAGTGATCAGGTATGGCTACCTATTGTGACAGAGAAACATCTTTGTTTCAGGTAGGACTTTAACCACTCAATAACTGCCCCTGATATACCCACAGCACTGGGCTCAAGTCGATGCAGCAGTATGTCGTGATTGACTGTGTCAAATGCCACGCTAAGATCCAAAAGCACCAAGACTGATGAATTGGCAGCATTAGCGTTAATGTGAATGTCATTTAAAACTTTAGGGCTGTTTCAGTGCTATGGTTAGCGCGAAAGCCTGATTGAAACTGATCAAGGTTGCTATTACATGACAGAAAGGCACTTAATTGGCTAAATAATAATTTCTCCATTATTTTGCCTATGAATGGTAGATATGGATCTGTAATTATTGAGGACGGAGGCATCAAGGTTATTATTTTTCAAAAGGAGTTTAATAACTGCTTTCTTCAGGACTGAGGGGAAAATTCCAGTCTGTAGAGAGTTATTGGTAATGTGAAGTACCTCATCTGATTTAAGATGGAGAATAGATTTGAAAAAAGTAGTAGGAAGGATATCTAGAACAGACAAAAAGGAACTGAGACTTTGTACAATTTTCTTGAGAGTGTCAGAGTCAAATAAAACTTGCATTCCAGTACAGGAAGTAGACCTCAGTGAAAATTATCTGTGTATTAGTATGACATAAACTTGTTCTGACCTTGTTCTCAGTAGCATGCTTCTCCTTTTCCACTTTAGCTAATGTGAGCTCCAAGTCATCAATGTCTTTCTTGAGCTCAGAGCACTCATCCTCTAACTTCCTCTTCTTAGCAGTCAGCTCTGCATTCATTTCCTCCTCATCTTCAAGTCTCTCAGTCAACTCTTTGGCTTTGGCCTCAAGTTGAATCTTGTTCTTGATCAAACCCTCACACCGCTCCTCAGCATCACAGAGACTGTCTTGTTCCTGTAATAATAAGTGGTATTTCATTAACAAAATCTGAAGAAGATGCTAGAGAAGATTGCCTTTACAAATGTACAGCGGGGTGTGAGGTACCTTGCATAAATGATAGCCCTACTTACTGTTTGAACTTGAAGCTGTAGGTCATTCTTCTCTTGGAGAACTGAAACCATTTTCTCCTCAAGCTCTTTTCTCCGGGCTTCAGATTTAGCATAGGCCTCCTTCAGTTTAATGAATTCTTCCTTCATGTTGGCCATCTCCTTCTCAGCCTCAGCTGATTGCAGCAGGGGCTTGATCTTGAAGTACATCTTCATCCAGGGCCAATTCTTGACACTCATGAATGCACGCACGTTCCATTGAATAATAAGTAGGGAATCTCTGAAATTATTTAAGACAAAGTGGACATTAGAGTGTAAAGGTAAAATAATGCCTCTTAAATTCATATGCCATTTGCCATGTCTAGTGAGTCAAATATTTGGCCAATTCCTGACCAATATGAATGCGCACACGTTCCACTGGATTACCAGCAGTGTACCTTGGCAACATACATAAATGCACTTAATAAGTATTCATGTCAGCAATATTTGTACATGTTTTTCTTTTTTCAATTCTGCTTAGCAAATTTTCTCACCTGCGTTGCACAATTTTCTGGAACTCAATCCTAGCAAGTTCTCCACGTGCCCTAGCCTGAATACCAGTGATGATGAGAGCAAGACGATCGTCTCTCATCTCTTCAAGAACTCCCAGCAGACCAGCCTTGAAGAACACCTGACACATATCAAACATGGAACAGATTACAATCTCTTGTGACCCTCAGCCCTCAAAAGATGTGCGTAACATGCACAGTTTGTTTCAGAGAGCAAATCAACTGTTCAACATGTCAGCAAGAATCTTAATTTACCTTAGTATGTCCCAGCTTGTACTGTTCATGGTCTATGTCCAAGGTGCCCAGCAGTTTTTCTGCAGCCTTGTGGTTATCCATGAACTGTCCCTCTGGGACAGCATTTGGGTTGAGGATACGGTATCTAAAATTCATCAGAAATAATAGTATTTTAATGGTGTTTTTTTTCTTTGATAATGGGGGCTAACTAATTTAACATTTATCCCACCTCTGTTTAAAATCTCCATACTGGATCCTGTTGGGGAAGCCCTTTCTGCAGATTCTGATGCCTTCCAGCACACCGTTACAGCGCAGCTGGTGCATGACCAATGGATTCTCCATGGCCCCAGGAGTCTTGGACTCGTTGGGGATGAGGCAGCGCACAAAGTGGGGGTGAGTTGACCTCAGATTGGTCATCAGCTTGTTCAGGTTCTCCTGTTTTAGAATACTTATTTAGCATTTAGGTATGGATTTGTGTGGATTTGTGTACAAGTGGCTACTATGAGTAGTGTGCTTTGAAACAAATACTAACTCTGTGCAGGGCTGACACAGTCTGGAAAGAAGATCCTTTCTTCTTCTTACCACCACCTTCCTTACTTTCTGCAGCTGTGAAAGTAGTGCAGATCATAGGGTGACAAGCTTGGCACTATTTAAGACTATTTAGACTATTAAATGGACATCTTATTTGTCTTATATGGACAGCTTATTTATGTAACTGTAAATATTCAAAGCGGCTGACCCCTTCATCATTTCACTTCATGTAAAATGTATGTGACAAATAAGAATCACTTGACTTGACTTAATGGAGAAATAACTTACCAGCATCAGCCCCAGCATATCCAGCAAACAGGGCAGTCAAAAGCTTAACAGTTGACTTTTGGAAGAGCCCAACCACAGTCTCATTGAGGGGGTCCTTGTTCTTCACCAGCCAGTTGCCAATGTTGTAGTCAACAGTGCCAGCATAGTGAACCAGGGAGAAATGAGCCTCTGGTCTCCCCTTGACAATCCTTGGCTTCTGGAAGCAGGCATTTTTGCCCAAGTGGTTGTCATAAAGCTTGGATTTAAATGTGGCATCACTGGCCTTGGGGAACATGCACTCCTCTTCAAGGATGGACATGATACCCATGGGCTAAAAGACAAAAACAAAACATTTTACTCCCTATGGCCTGCAACTTAATTAACTCCTTTGTGCAGACCAAGTTTTAATCTGTTACACAACACTCTCTGTGACGCCATAGCAATGTTGTTATGATGTAGTTGAGCTTTTTCAGTGAATGGGCCACCTGTGAACCCATCTACACATAGGGGTTACAAATTCAAGAAATCAAGTGCTTACTTTTTCAATGAGTTCAATGCAGGCAGCCAAATCCATGCCAAAGTCAATGAACACCCAATCAATCCCCTCCTTCTTGTATTCCTCTTGCTCCAACACAAACATGTGGTGATTGAAGAACTGCTGCAGCTTCTCATTAGTGAAGTTGATGCACAGTTGCTCAAAGGTGTTGAACTGAAAGAAGTTAAAGAGTCATCTTCATCTTTATTACGCTTGTGTTGCAGGGTACAGCAATGTTTGTTTGTTTTTTTAATTAATTTCATCATCAAAACTTACATCAAAGATCTCAAATCCAGCAATATCCAGCACACCAATGAAGTACTGACGAGGTTGTTTGGTGTCCAATTGTTGGTTGATTCTCACCACCATCCACAAGAACATCTTTTCATACACTGACTTGGACAGTGCACCAATAGAGTAGTACACCTAAGATAATAATTGAAGACATGAATAACTATAGTAAATAAAAAAAAAACATGACCATATAGCCTACTGTATGTATTCCATTACAATATTCCATATAAAACTACCCTTAAATTAATTTGCGGGTGATCTCTTCAGGTAAAACAAAACCTTTGTGGTGTTAAATTAACTTTTGGTAAACATGCAGCATTCTACCTGCTGGACACTTTGTCCCTTGGTGACCCACTCGTTTCCTACTTTGACCCTTGGGTGGCACAACGCCTTGATGAGGTCAGCAGAGTTCAGGCCCATGAGGTATGAATATTTGTCAATATCTGGAAAGAGTGAAGATGTTCCATTTATTTCTCAAATGATTTACAGTAATATTAAGACATAATCTATAACACAAGTTATTACTGTGAAGGTGTCATCTTTGAATTTAGAATTTGTACCTTCAGTTCCATCAGCCTCTGCCTGCTCCTCTCTCTGCTTCTGCTTGAACTTTGTGTTGCCAAAATGCATAATGGCACCAGTCAGCTTGTAAATGCCGTTCTTCTCCTCTTGGGTGAAGCCCAGCACATCAAAAGCATCCTGTAAGCAATCATACACATGCTTATCACTCAAATTACACAAACGTAGACATCAAAACTTGAGAAAGCTTGGCAAATCTGTGGTATAAGCTCAGTATACTGACATCAGTTGCTTGCAGTTCATCCCCATCATCAATAGATGTTACTTGAATCTCTCCTTGGGAGATGAAGGAGTAATCATAGGGGTTGTTTGTGATCAGCAGCATCTCTTTAAAAAAGACCACAGTAGAAGAAATGTCAGTGGAATTAAGCAATATGACACGTGGGAGGGGTTTTGGTAATGGATATCATCCCCAGTGGTTGTGGTTGCGGCCATAGGCATTGGCAGTGGTATGAAGCCAAGGGCTGAGTACATGTACACTGCCCATGTCTGTTTCAACACAATAGTGTGGTTGGCCCAGTGATGAGGTCACAGGGAATGGATTTATTGAGAGATTTGTTCAAATAAAAATATAACAAAGATGGCAACAATAATAACATAGGTCATACCTAGCAGTTCTGGTTTCCTCTGAGAGAGGATCTGGTAGAAGATGTGATAATCTCTCTCAGCCTTGAGCTGATAAGTGACACGAGACTTCTCTAGCAGATCTGTAAAATGAGAAAAATGTAAACAAACCCCAAGGGTTTGCAAGATGTACCAAACATTTGAGAGAAAAAATAGGTAATATACGATTTCTATTTTGGGTGAGGCACTTACATGTTTCAATGTCAGCAGAGGCAAGTTTGCCACTAGCAGCGAAGTGGATTCTGATGAATTTACCCTGTGAAACACAAAAGTAAATATCCCTTACTTCAATATAATTTCCACCCAGCATAACTGATGACAAGCTCCAGCACATCTGGGAGATCAGAGGTGCAATTTAACATTTGGGTCTTATCTGAGGTAATCACACATGTTAAGGTAAATATTTGAGCATAGTAATGTACAAGTTTCAATATTTGCTGAGGACAGCTTGCCACTGACTCCAAAGTTGATCCGGATGAATTTACCCTAGCATGAACAGATCACTCATATAAATGAAAACAAATGTAAAGAAGTGCGAGTGTTGAGATGAAATCAAATTGAAAGTCATCAGATGGCTTACGAATCGGGATGAATTGTCATTCCTGATGGTCTTTGCATTACCAAAAGCCTCCAGGGCAGGGTTGCACTGGATGATTTGATCCTCCAGGGTACCCTAGATGACAGAAACAAGTTATTTAGAGGACCTATTATAGGCACAGTGAATATGGCACACACCAAGACTTATCTGTACAATAGGCAAAAAAAAGAAAAAAGGTGTTTATGCAAGGTTTTTCAGATGCAATTTATGTATCATCTAACTTGGGTGTTTAACAGTTGCATATTCATGCATATTAAAGAACTTAATTTACCTTTTTCTCATCCTCCTTGCTCTTCTTTCCAGGGGCTGCTGCAATGCTGGCAAAGTACTGGATCACTCTTTTGGTGTTAACAGTCTTTCCAGCACCAGATTCTCCACTAAGAGTCAAAATTGACATGTTGAATTTTCTTCACTAAGAAGTCTGTTAAGATGAATGACTTAACATTCAATGTGAACTATAAAGCATCATCATACTGTATGTGTTTAAACAGTACTCACGTGATGAGGACAGACTGGTTCTCTCTGTCTGTAAGCAAAACGTACAGAATTTTAATAAAATAAGTATTGATTTCTAAGTAAAAAGAGAATTCAACCTGGAGCTGAGGTGTTGTAAAACTAATCCAAAGTGGTGCTCTTGGGGTAGGGAAATCCACAATAAACAAAGCAAAAGGCCCAAGGCAGGCACTCCAGAGTATATACACAGGAAGAAGTGAATTTTTTTAAAAAGCCTTTATTAGAAGAGGCTCCTGAATGCCAACATGTTTCGACCACAAATGGTCTTCATCAGGGCAAAACGTTTTGGCATTTTTAGTGCCACTTCTAATAACAGTAATTACAAATATTCCCATCTTCCTGTGGATATACTCTGAAGTGCGTTGGACCTATTTCTTTGTTTATCAATAATTGTTAAATACTGTTTTTTATGTTCACTTTAAATCTTATTTTCAACGCAAAGTTTTACCTGACAGCATGTATTGGTAAGCATTGTCAGAAATGGAGAAGATGTGAGGAGGAGCTTCAGTCCTCTTCTTGCCTCTGTAGGCTGTAACAACTTCCTGATTGTATACTGGCAACCACTTGTAGGGATTGACAGTGACACAGAACAACCCAGAGTAAGTCTGTAAAGACATGTTAAGACAGATTCATTATGAGCAATTTTAGTAAGTTCAACATTCGAGTACAGTAAGTCATCTTTGTCAGTTATTTTGATCAGTATGTCAAACTGTCTTCCAATTTTGATTTTTCTACCCACGTAGATCATCCAGGCTGCATAACGCTCTTTGAGGTTAAACAGCACAGCAGGCTCATGCAGGAAGGTGAACATCGCCATGTCCTCAATTTTATCGAACTTTGGCGGGTTCTGTTGGTGGACATCAACCTCCTTCACGGTGACAGTCTGCAAGAAAATTAATACGCATTGAAATTACTGTTCTTTTTCATCTCTGAGATTTTTTTTTCTGTCCATCCAAGAACTTGGATTCAAATGTCTGTGTAATCTAGTCCAAATATCCAATGTCTGTGTATTATAGTGTAGGCAAGTCCAAAAAAAAGGAATGAGATTTTAAAGTAAATACTGAAGGGACGGAAGCATGGCATACACACAAGTAACTGAGCTGAGCAATGTTCAACCCAGACTGTTATGATGACCGAAATGTTGAGCGGCGGAGTCGAGGGTTGACGTACTTAGTGAGGGCTCAACAAAACTTTGATTTTAAAGACAGAGATGTTAGTGCAATACCTTTCCAAACACAGTTTCAGTTTCTGCTAGGGCACTTAGTTTTATTGTATGAACTTTTATTGTTACTCGGATTCAGCAGATACCTCAGTTCTAAAAAAGCGACACACTTACAGGTACACTAAAATGCATTTCTTACCTTTCCATGCTCAGTTTCAACACAGACTCTGTCCCCCTCTCTGGCTTGGACCATCCCCTTCACATACTCAACCTCAGGGTCCGCCACAAAGCAGGCCCTCTTGATGTCAAAGGGGCGAGTCTGGGCCTCCAAACGCTCCATATCTGACTTCCTCAGAAACGGAGCCGCCGGCCCAAACTCAGCCATCAGTGCATCCCCCATGGTTTAACCTTATCCTAATTCAACCATCGGGAAAAAAGAAATCTCCTACATGAAAGCATCCCCCATAGTCAATCACCTACATTTTGTCATTGAAAATTTTGAAATAATAATTTATTTAAGACTGTAGAACGGACTGTCAAACAGACCCGCTGCCCCAAACTTCACCATTAATGCGTACCCCATAGTTCAGACTTAGAAAACCAAGGAAAGTCACAATGGTAGGACAGACATTTTACATGACAGATATTTTACCTGAAGTCATTGTGTAGGCACTGATTAATTTTTGCACAGGTCCTGAAGTATGAAAATAATCTAACACAAGTAGCCTATTACCAAACAATTAAGAGATTATAGTTGTGTGTCATGACACCTTGACAATATTAAGGTCATTACAAGGGATTTACCAGGTGCTTGAATGTAGGCTAAGGTTAGTATATACTGTATATTGTGAAAATTGGGCTTGGTATAAAATTCTCTTAAGAAAAATGTGCACATATTGTATGTAGAAGTCCCTCTAATTCAACTCTTGCCTTGATTTAAGAAAAGGTAACAACATTTACCTCTCACAACAAATACAAATGCCTAGCCTGGACAGATTTGGATTTGTAGTATATTAAGCATGTGAATCTCACCTCGTTTCAGTCAACCTTCAAATGTACAATGTTGATTTGATGCTACTTCTGGAAGTGAATAGAGAAGATACAGTGGCAAGATCAAACACATGCAGTAGTATTCTCAGCTCTGTGTTGAGTAGTCCAACAATGTTCTTTCCCCACTGCAATATGCACAAATTGTGTCTGTTTCTCTGGTCCCTGATAGCCTGGGAAATCCCATGCTGCTTTGCACAATCATTTCGATCTGAAAGACAGCATCAAATCTATCCTTCAGTGAGGGTTCCTGATCATGATCTCCAATTATAGAGCAGGGAGGCGTGGAAAGGCGATGAGTGCAGTTTGTTTGAATCAAGGAGGTAGTGTAAGACCTGGAGAGTGAATAAGTCCCGCCCCCAGTCATTTCAATGGGAAATGCTAGGCTAGTGAATTCAGCCAAAATTGAGTTTCATGGAGCTCATTTCCGGGACCAGTTTACTCAGCCAACTACGTGTCATGTTACTGACTGTTTCTGGTTGACCAGAAAGCTATATGGAAGACGGGCATAGGATGCATGGAGGTATTATAAGGTGCCCAACCACAGACCTATAGAGGTCTGATTGCCCAACGCTAAACTCGCGCACCCACCAATCATCTTGAGCGAAGTGGTGTCGGAAATGAGCATATTTGTGAAAATGGCGACGAGGAAGTGCCTTGCTAATCGGCGAAGCTCACCAGCCAAATCCTGACCCCCTTGTTTGAATAGATACTACTGACACGATTGGCTATGGGCTACGTATGCCAAATGATACCCATTCGTGATGCTCAATAAACAGCTGTTGTCAGTCGTAAACCACACACCCCCTACGGGATTTACAGTACACAGGTCTACAGACCTTATCTCACTTGTGATTAGGTCTGGTGATAACCAGGCAAGGTCCCTGATGAGATGCAGTACCACCATGTGGTAGATATCTGAACGGTGTTTGATACTTTTGTCAACCAGCCTGCCCATAATGACATTCAATATTAAATGAATTACATAAACTGCCATCTGTCTGTCTGTCTCTCTATGTATAGTTTGTCTTGATTTACAGTTTTACTTTATTATTTTCCTTAATTATTCTAGCCTTCTTCCACTTGTCTATTTTCCTACCTATTTGTCAGCTACCTGCCTGGTAGACCCTCAGTAGCATGTAGATGTCAGCTTACCTCTGGGTTGGTCTATGCTGTGTCCACCACCACGACTAAAAGCCACAAATGATTTGCTTCTTTTATAGGGGAGAGTTGATCCCAATATGGAGGTGAGCATCAAGTCAGCCCCGCTCTCCCCATATTTCATAAAAGGAAAAACTCTGAATGGCTCCCATCCAGACATATATGGAATTTGATATGGTGATTGACACAGACGGGAGCAAGTTTATGTGCAAATGCAGGTGGGGGAGAGGACAGCAGGACAGGGCATCAGCATCAACACCTGAACCCAAGACCATATCTAGGAGTTAGCTATTGTCAGATGGAACACACAGCCTGTGCACTATTTTAAAATCCTTCTTGACATTCCCATAGCCAAGAACAAAATGCTGACCTTGTGTTCAATACATATGCTCAATGAATCTCTACTGGCACACAAACGTCAAATGACAAATATATATATAAGTACAAATAACCATATATATCTACTTTTGTAAAT
Organism: Engraulis encrasicolus; assembly: GCF_034702125.1. NCBI lineage: Eukaryota > Metazoa > Chordata > Actinopteri > Clupeiformes > Engraulidae > Engraulis > Engraulis encrasicolus. The sequence goes on from NC_085865.1 coordinate 46,231,077, forward strand.
GACAATTGATGGTTAAATAAAACTATATCTTAATTATTTTCCTGCAAACCTTTGTCATTGTCAATGAAAAATGCATGGTCACCTTGCTGACAATAAGACTAGGGAGAGAAACACTACATGTTATGTGCCCTTTAACAGTTAGCAAATTTAACAAGGTCCAAAAGATAGCTACAGCTATCAACTTTAGTAGACCAAAGCAAGGTCAGAGCATGGGGCCCCTGATGTATTGTCACCCTGTTGTTCACATCTCCCTCGAGTCATGGCCCTTCACAGCATCTCAGTGGCACCACATTGTTTCCTTGAGGACAAAGATAACTCTGTGAAATTCAGCTCAGGTTCTTTCGTGAGCGACTGTACTCATATTGATGCACTTGACACGACACCTTCACACCCTCCTGGGAGTCTGTACAGCAGCTGCCCTCTCATCACCACAGCTGTTGCTTTAATATTCAAACACAGACTGTATGCCATTGTTACTCACAATTACAAGAAATTTCACATTTAAAGTTAACAATAGTTATTAATAGTTAAAAGTTAACAAGTGAGCAATTAGTTTACTAGTGGATGACATTGGCAACATTTTTTTGAGTGATATTGGCTCAAGTCCACATTGAACCATTGAACCACACCAACCAATGCAGAAACCTAGCCAACCTTCGGCCACTACAATCAAACACAACTTCAATCACCTCCTTCTCTGTTGGTCTCTGGAACTGCCAGTCAGCTGTCAACAGAGCTGACTTCATCTCTGCCTATGCTAGTAGTCTCTCTGTTGACCTGCTGGCACTAACAGAAACCTGGTTGAAACCTGAGAACACTGCCACGCCAGCAGCACTCTCATCTAACCACTCCTTTTCACACACCATCATGATGTGTATGTAGGTACTCTAATAACTCTAACCCTTCTTTGCATCTTCACTTGTTCTGTATTGCTGTGCACTTTGTGCTAGTGTTGTCTATGGTAGTGATGGATATGATTATGTCCTCGTTTGTAAGTCGCTTTGGTCATAAAGCGTCTGCCAAATGCAATGTAATGTAATTAAGTTAAAACGTGCTTCATCCAGACATGAAAAACGCCTGTCATTCCAGTGAAAACATTACGTTTACTCAGAATCCGCCCGCTGACCTGCCTAATTTTGTGGATCTAGTGACACTTGTTAAGCGGTTTGCAGAAAAAATGTCAAAAAGGTGTTGACCCCAAAGGCCCATAAGCTCTTGCACTCAGAAGTGACTTAGAAGGGGGGTGGGGGGTGGGAGCCAAGAAAGCTGTGACACATTAAGGAAAGCACCAAGGTGTTAATGCTGTGACTTTAAAACGCTGACACGCGTGTGCATCACATGCCAAAAGAAGACCTTGCACTTCCAAGGGTGAACGATCCTCAGTCTACATACTCACACATCCTTAATTACCTCCACCAAGGAGGTTATGTTTTCAGTCACGTTGGTTTGTCTGTCTGTCTGCATGATAACTCAAAAAGTCATGAACGGCTTTGGATGAAATTTTGTGGAGTTCTTGGAAATGGCAATGAGACGAGGGACAGAAACAATACATGTTATGTGCCCTTTAAACATTCAGAAAATTTAACAAGGTCCAAAAGATAGCCACAGCTGTCAACCTTTGTAGACCAAAGCAAGGTCAGAGTATGGGGCCCCTGATGTATTGTCACCCTGTTGTTCACATCTCCCTCGAGTCATGGCCCTTCACAGCATCTCAGTGGCACCACATTATTTCCTTGAGGACAAAGATAACCCTGTGAAATTCAGCTCAGGTTCCTTCATGAGCGACTGTACTCATATTGATGCACTTGACACGAGACCTTCACACCCCCCTGGGAGTCTGTACAGCAGCTGCCCTCTCATCACCACAACTGTTGCTTTAATATTCAAACATATGATTTGCCATTGTTACTAATTCATGAAAGCACAATTTCAAGAAATGTCACATTCAAGAAATTGCTCAAATGCTGTTAAGTCAAGTCCACATTAAGTCCACATCAAGTCCAAATATCGGCTTCATTAATTAAAAAAAATGTATACTGAAACATATTAAGTTGTAAGTTAAAACCTGCGTCATCCAGACATGAAGAACGCCTGTCATTCTAGTGAAAACATTAAGTTTACTCGAAATCCGCCGGCTGACCTGCCTAATCCTGTGAATCTAATGACACTTGTTAAGCTGTTTGCAGACAAGATGTTGAGAAGGTGTTGAGCCCAAAGACCTATAAGGTCTTGCACTCAGAAGTGACTTGCCTGGGGGGGTGGGGGGGGGGGGGGGGACACACTAAGGAAAGCACCAAGTCACTCACAAGGTGTTACTGCTGCGACTTTAAAACGCTCACACGTGTGTCTGTGCATCGCATGCCAAAAGATGACCTTACACTTTCAAGGTTGAGCGATCCTCAGGCTCCATACTCACACATCCTTAGTTACTCTCTGGGTGCATTTCTAGTTTTCTTTGAATTTGACATGGGGACTAAGAAAACCACCCATTTGCATGTTGAATCAGTTTAACGAATCACCAATAATGTGCATACATTTATATTCAGGCTCTCAATTATAAATAAGCAAACAACTACCATGTAACTACTGCAAGTCCATAATGATTTTCTGAATAAGCTGTCCTTGTTGTGAGGCTTCTTGGATATGTTTGAGGCTCAAATGGTCTTAGAGTTATTCATATAGCTCATCACATTGCTCCATTTTATCCTCTGCACATTGTCCTCAGTCAAACATATTTATTTATTGTGTAATGATGTGACCTCTGGTCAGGTTGTTTATGTTGCATTTGAATGTCTGGAAACGACACAATCTGAACGGCCTTTGAGTGTTTAATGACTGCATATTTCCTCTAACTATATTCTCTGATTGGATATCATGATAACAGTAAAAGAGATTTCAGATACTGCTCAAACGGTAACCTTAGAAGTGAACTTACATCTTGTCCTCAAGTGATAAGCTGCCTGCACTACACCTGATGCGTATCCTCAACACTGCGACAACAGATGTCTAGCAGATAGCCACTGACTGTTCTCAATCAAAGACAGGCACTCAGAATTGTCATACGAATGTCACAGGGCTATCTTTGTGCTTAAGAGAGAAGGCTAAGGAAACAGAGATGTGTCAGTGAGGCATAATCTGTCATCGGCTACCAGCCGCCTGACCTTGGCCTTGAAAGAAAGTAGCTGGTCTGTTTAGGCCCAAGGACAGACGACAGCACATGCGGTATTGACAGCATGCACCAGGGCCATTGTAAAACTGTAAACCTTCTTCCAAGGTTGCTGTCCCTCAAATTGCTAAGTGACGCACAACCTTCAGCACCGTCTTGTTGACCATACACTGTCGCCTCCTTCTATTTGTCCTTGAGTACAAAGATAAGCCTGTGAAATTCTTGCTGAATACCAGCTAGACACACATAGAACGTTTAAGTGTAAACTTGCAACAGATGGACTAGAATCACATGAGACACATCTCAGGATGAATACATTCTTATTCTGATTTCGGAGAAACAGAGTTGTCTGGGAACATTCCTTTTGTATCAGGTTGCCTTGTATGTATTGTGATTATTATTAATCCATCATGCTACACACATATTTCAATAAAATGTTCTTGATATGATTGCTAATGCCAGCCATAGTGCTTAGGAATATATTTTGTTTTGAGATGTTCACTATGGTCAGGACTACGGTTAAGAAATTAACAAAGACCACTTAATGTTCCACTCTATTATCTAATTGAGGAATACAGTGTCCTATTAGCATTCGTGTCCCACATTACTTAAATACATTCCCCCAAACTACTGCAACCCTGGCTGGCAGGTTGCATGTATGTGGAGTTGAGAGAAATGAGGAGGCGGGTGGGCAGTGTTGGGGTGTTGGGATTATGATTCCATGGCCCCTGGGCCAGACGACAAGAAAGGCCCCACTCAATGAGTGCCGTTAGTTTACAAAATAAAACAATTCACGGTTTTAGGCCAGATGTCATATGTGAGAGTCTATGTTATTGGGGGTATGGGGGGCAGTGTTCTGTGAACATTTTGAAAATATAGTTGTTAAAAGTGTGATTTCATCGCAATATGAGAATGGAAATATAGATGCTTGGGCTTCAGGGCTCCTTTGACTCTTGAGCCCCTGGGCCTAGACCCAGTAGGCCCATGCATTAATCTGTCCTTGGGTGGTGCATGTCATCTTGTCATCTCCTTAAGGGCCCCTGACCACTGCAGCTGTTCCAGGAAACAGGCTCCTCCCCTGGGTCCACTGACCAGCAGCCACCTTTGAGCTACTCTGAGGAGCCCGGCTGTTCCTTCCAGCAGATGGCCACTTCATTGAGAATATGCCCAAGGAAGCAAAAGGATGGCTCTGTGATTCTTAATCACTCCCCCCCCCAGTTATGTATGGATTTATTTCATCTTAAATGTAAGTAGCTTAATAAACCAAGACCAGTTATGTGATGTGGTGTTATGTAGGCTAAGCTATGGTGGATAATATAAAAGGATGCTCTAAAATTGTATTGAATTTAGGAATGTAGTGCAGAGTCCTTATAGGCTATTTCTCTCTTTTTTATTATACAGGAGAATTTTGTAGCTGAATAAAAGACCCTGGTGACACTCAATGGAAGATGTGCGTTACTTGTTTGAAGTGGACACTCAGACGTCATTACCTGGTTTCAGGTAAATAGCACTTTTTAAAACATGGACAGTGGCTATATTTTTGAAGGTAACATTTTCGAAAAACAACTTTTCCAATGCCCAAAAGTAATATTTTGAGAGAAAGAGAGAGAGAGATTTCCATTCATTTTCATTTAAATTGTGATTTTGTTCCATAGGTTGCATTACAAACATTCAGTCTGTTTAACTTTCATAATGTGAATGTGTAGGCCTAGATGTGTACACACAGGCTATATCTGTTTTATCATTTTTTATTGTAGGGTATTCATCTGGCAGACTTGGAAATAGACAAAGTCCACAGAGCATAGAGGCACTTTAAATTAGGAGGAATAGTCTTAGTAAGACATAGTGGAGAATGTATTTGACTTCTCAAATTACCCCAACCCATACCTGAGAATGGCATTACTGCCGCTGCCTTTGTTTTCCGTACCTACCTGTTAATCTTCCTCCCCATGCCCCCTCCAGGCCACAAGCTCAATGGCAGCATGCAAAGACTGGACAGAAAGAATAGAGTGGCAAAGTGCGAGCCACAATTGGCTCGAGCCAACCATAACTCAAAGATTGTAAGATTCTGTACCCTTTGCTCTAACTGGAAAGTTAGTAGAACTCAGGTCATTATGAAGTTTTAACCGCCATTCTTTTGCAGATAACTGTTTGTTTAAATATGTAGAAGATATGATATTATTGTGTATTAATTTAGCCAGGTATATTGTTTTTCTGTGGATGGTAAATAATAACACGCTGACCCAAAGATTACATCAGTGATGAAGGATTAACCTCAAGTGTCTGGAGCTAGGGTAAGATTGACAGATGTATTCCGAATTGAAACGTTTGAAAAGGATGAATGAAAGAACTCTGGCAAGCCCGCTTAATGAATGAATAACTGTTTAATGAAGACATCACTGCACACTTTACAAGGCACACTTTACTGATCTTTTTCCATTTGTCACCTTTGCTTTGTAGGTCTCTTGTATGATATGACAGGTGCAGATAAGGTTCTCTTTCAGTGGAATCGTTCGGAATCACTATGGGGTTTGCACTCTCTCTTTTCAATCACGCCGTTATAGGCCTTGAGCCAGAACCCAAAAATTGACCTCTCGCAATCGAACGGGTGGGCAAGTTCTAATCTGTTTTTTTGACTTCTTGGACATCTCAAGTTAACAGTTTGGCATGATAACCATTGCAAACAGGTAGCTTTTTGGTAGTTATCATGTGTTGAAATGGTGGACCAGTAAAATGGAAATGTGAAAATCGGTATTGTGGTTCTTTGCTATTATGTAGTTTGTTGAGCACACAGGGTGCTTGAATTACCTCAGGGATGCTTTCCCTTCTATTAAGACCCTACAGGGGTTGTTAGAGCACACTAATAGGCCTAATAGAATCACCTCAGCAATATGTGAATGACAAAATATGATAAAAAGGATAACATATGAAATCCGTTTTTTCCCTTCTTTTTTACTTTTTTTACTTTTCCCACAACAGCAAAACAACACCAAAAAACATAATGACCAAACACATACTAACATGTGATAACCATATACTGTACATTAATATGGCATGATAACCATTGCAAAGAGGTAGTTAGTGAAAGATCATGCGTTGAAATGGTGGACCAGTAAAACGGAAATGTGAAAACTGTATTGTTGTTCTTCGTTATTATGCAGTTTGTTGACCACACAGGGTGCTTACATTTCCTCAGGGATGCTTTCCCTTCAATCAAGACCCTAAAAAGGTTTTAGACCATACCGATAAACCTAATAGAATCACCTAAGCAATATGTGAATGACAAAATGTGATAAAAATGTGGGTTTTTTTAATGTATTAAACTTGTCCTGCAATAGCAAGAATAACATGAACAAATACACATTAACCATATTAGAATAAACTAAAGAGCATTATTTCAGTCCTTAAGATCTGACTCAGTCCAGTAAGCATCTGTAAATATGTCACCATGATTATCCTCTTCATGCTGAGATACGCATGTCTGAAGTTTTTAGAGGGTTGTGCATTTTGAGCTAATTCTCAGACATTGGCAATCTGGCCGTTTACATTGATGGCTGCACTTGCAAGACATCAGTTGTAGCACTGCCTCAGGGGCTGGAGGTTGCCGCATCCACTGTATAGTGAGCTGGTCATTTTCATAGTTGGCCCAGCCATGGTCAAGTGGGCTTGGGATTTGTGGATGCTGCTGAAGACTTGCTCTCAAGATGCCAGCCTGATAGTTGGCAAACACAGCATGCATGAGGATGCAGTCCTCACATGTTGAAAGTTGGCTTGATTCACACTCTCCATGCTAAGTGTAGAAAAGCTGATTGCGGGTTGTATTTATGTTCTACGTATTTGTCGATGCAATGTAGAGTTGGCACCTAAATGCTTCATGAATACATCCATGGACAGCTCCAAGTCCTGTCCCAGCGTATGAAAAACTGTTTGAAAGAGCTCTGATCTCATCGTGAGCTTTAAGGCTCTGAGCTTTCCACGGCCTGCACTGTCCTTTTGTGTTTTTATGATTAAGTTATTTTTTGTATTTACTTTACATTATTTTTCTATTGTAGCCCTAGCCTCTTCCCCCTTACATTAGAAAATTTGTATTTCATGTTAAGATATTCCCTATCACATAACCTGGTGGCTCGGTGGTACTCGCACTGGGTACAAAGTAGTTCAAGAAAACTGTCACTGTCACGTGGTGTACCCCGGCTGTCATGTGGTGCACCTCGGCCGGCTGGCTTTAAGGTCGTAACGCAGTCCCTCTGTTATAGCCTTATTGTCACCAAATAGTAATGGCCAAGTCTTAATCGGTTACCTAAGACTTCCTGCATTGTTAGCAATGTTGTTATAATGTAGTTGAGCGTTTTCAGCCAAGAGTGAATTGGCCTGTCGCTAGGCTCATTTGCAGTAGGAGGCTATCAGAGGTGGAAAGAATACTAAAAAATTTAATTGAGTAAAAATAGAAAAATACCATTACTTGGTTCAAATTCTACTCAAAGTAGAAGTAAAATTACCTCTTTAAAGATCTACTTGAGTAAAAGTAAAACAAAATACTTAAAAAAATGTAATTTGAGTACAAGTTAGTTACTTTCAGTTTGTCTTTCTATCGCTTTCCTTAAATAGCACCCTTCGTGACCTCTGTCTATCTCTACACATGTCATCTTCCAATAATCTGGCGATCGTGACAACAAAATTCTGTGTGCCCTGGTGTGGCAAAGTTGCAGGCCTAGGGTCAGTTCATTGATACAACAGCCCATTACTGTGAATTTAGGGGTCTGGATTTCATTGTGTGTGGGTCTGGGACCTTCAATTTCAAAGGCGGGGAAGCCTACCAAAGGAATAGTCTGGTAGATTTCATTTAATTCCCAGTTGTGAGATTAAATTCATCAATAAGTTTTGTTAATAAATAAGAAGTCTTGTATATCTTCTAATAAACAGTTTTCAGGCTGCGTTGCTACTCCCTCAGATCTAGTCCCTGATGTGTGCTTTACTATTCTCAGCCAGTTGCTTGCAACTCTATTGTACTGTCTATGGGCTGTCTGACTAATGCTATGGGGCCGGCGGGCCCTAGAGAGTCATCCAATAGATAAGTCCAAAATGGATAATTTATGCTAAATGGTAATTGAAATAAAGGGGGAAATCTGTCAGACATGAAGGTACATTGTGTGTTATTTAACACACAATTTCCCTTCATGTCTGACAGATTTCCCCCTTTATTTCAATTTTGCCTTCCTCAGTACTCAAGGTAGATGTAAGTAAAATACTTGGGCCAAATTGTAATTTGAGTAAAAATAAAATCACCCATTTTAATAACTAATTTGGAAATTACAAGTTACTCATCAAAATACTCAATTACAGTAATTTGAGCAAATGCAATTACTGGAGGTTAAAGAGCTTAAAGGGACAGTTTGGTCAATTTCAACATGCAGATGTATTGCTCACGCTATCCTTGACTTGCCAGTACCTGGTGATGCCACATTTTTCGGCTCAGCCCTTTCCGAGATATGAGCAATTCTAATGGGGGCAGCGTTTGTTTACATTTTTAAAAAATGAAATACAGGCCAACTCCAAATAGTTTCCCAAAAGGTACTGCTGTTTGCTAGTTGTCTGCTGATGTTTTATAACCTTTTGGATGTTTTTGGGAATAAATAAAAATGTTTTTTTGAAATGTAAACAAAGAGCTGCCCCCATTACAATGACCAGGATCTCGGAAACGGTTGAAGAAGAAGAAAAAAAAATCTCAGGCACTGACAAGTCCAGGGTAGTGTGAGCATTACAACTGCATGTTGAAATTGACCAAACTGTCCCTTTAAGTATGAGGTGCCCCCTTGTCAGTATATCAGGAATATACACATCACCACTAAAAGTGTATAGGCCTTTTCCTCACATGTGTTATGCTCAAGAATGCATGTACAAGAAAAGGTATTGTATAAACTTGAATTGATGTCTATCCCTGATATTGTCTAAAGGGTGCCTCATACTTAAGTAGGTACTACTTATTACTACTTAAGTGTTTTTGGGAAACTCAGCTGAAGACGATATTATAAGAGTTACCAGCCGGGACAGCCAGATGAAGGTAAATATTTGAGCAGAAGGAGACAAATGCAAGCAGAATCATAGAGTCAACTCCATCTATCAGGCACAGACACACAGCCACTGCCACACCAACACGCATGCACATTTTGTGTTTTCTCTGGGTTTCTGGTAATGTGTGGAATGATCAAAATTTGAGAATAGCATAACATATGAATCTAGAAACCACCACTTATTTTTACATAGTAAATGTACTTTGATTACCAGACACTGAAGCAGTAACTGTAAGGGAATGCAACTCTTCAATTATTTGATTGTTAATAATGTAATCGTGAAACATGTAATCTGTTATTCCCCGTTACTGGTCTGCTCTCTGGACTCTTCATACAGTATGTTGCTTGGAAGGTGGGGTGATCCCTCACCCCCACTACTTTCAGTTCAGAGCGGGTCAGTCTGTTGATTTGGGACTTTACGTTTACTGATCATCTACGGTAGAAGTTCTTGAGATCAAAAGTATGTGACAATTCCCCCTGATATAATATAGTTTATAATACAAGGGTGGGGAATCTAACTTGTGGCTCAAGGGCTGTTTACGGCCCCTGATGTAATTTTAATCTTATGCAGTTTCACATGGAATTTGACATGCTTTGTAAAGAACTCTCAGAAATTTAATTTGCAACACAATTAAGTTATGTTTTCAGGGGACCTAGTGGAGGTAGGGTCTGTTGTGAAGGTGCCCACCTTCAATATAGGCCTAAACAGCAGGGGGAAATCCTGATTTGTGTTCATAGTGCAGCCTTTTATAAAATTTGAAATGGCCCACGAATGAAAACGGCTCCCCACTCCTGCTCTAACCTAGCAAGGAAACAGGAAGTTCCACATGCCCCCGCCCCCACCTTGAGCACCTGCCCCCAAAAATGTCTGTGCATGCCACTGGATTGTATAGTGTAGTACACTCTCAACAACAGCATGGTACAAAAAGTGACTTTATCCTCTCCAAACACCCTTAGTCGGTGTAAAAAGTGTAGTCTCTGCTTCATCCAATAGGTCTTTGTCTACATATCAAATTCGAGTGTGTATGTAAATTAGTTCACATTTAAGTACATTACACTTTGTTTGGATAATGAAAGATAACTTTTAAGGACACTTGTAATACAAAACCCACCTGTATTGAAATGTACTGGGAAAATTGTGTGGTGAGGCATAGAAGTTTTATTTTTCCCCCCCAATCTACCAGTATTTTCACTCTTGAGAAATAAACCCTCATTTTTAAATGAAAGTCAGTGAAAATGGGGGCCTGAGCTAAATTAAGTGGGAAATATGTGTAACGTGTCCTTTGAACTATCTAAGAATTTTGTATAACAACTTTTCCTATAAATATATTTACCTCAGTCATTTTTATGCTCAATTTATCAAGATATTAGGAAATTAGCCTAGGCGTTTTTAGTGTAAAATGGTTCAAATAAGAAATGCATGATAAATATGATAAAGCTACTGTTCTGCAAAGGTTATCATACCAATTCATAAACTGGACATATGTAGCAATAATAAAATACCAACAAGACTTTGCCCACCCTTTCGATTGCGATCGGTGGTCTGGCTCATGCACTATTAGGCCAATGAGCTGACTAGCCAACGTGTCCGCTAACTGTGTTAGCTATCCCGTTACTAGCATCTGTCTAGCTCGGCTAACCGTACTGGTAGTACCCCACTAGCATTCAATAAAGATGGCTACTTCTTCATTTCAGAACCAGAGAGAACCCTCGTCTCTGCCCCTCTGGATGTGGATTCAACATCCCTGCCCGGGACCCCCACCCCGTCTACACCGTGTGTCTCGGATACTCGCCGCCGGTGAGTGCTATGACTGCTTGCAGCTGAACACTAGCACTCGTAAGCTGCATTTGTCATTCATAGACCACATGTTTAACTTACATGCTAAGAGCTGCTATGCTGAGATAGACTGGGCTACCCTTCTCAGGGGTATCCCCGGTATGCCCCGTTAAGGTCAGATTAGACTTCAGCAACTGCGAGCGTGAAAAGTCGCGTGGGAGTGGCCACGAACCAATTTTGTATTCATGCATCTGCGAGCTCTGCGAGGTCCGAGGTCTCGTTGCCAGCCACATTCGAAATTGCGCGATTAGGCTACTTTCACTACATTGTAAGCACTGCGGTCATTATTAAGCAATGTTGCTTTCTATCCCGGTTAGCTAGGTATTTTCACACAAATTGCAAAGGCAATGCAGTGGTATCATTATTTGACATACCCAGTCTGTTTTCACGAGCAGAAAATGCAGGCATGTAAAGACAGTTGATTCTGCCGATGTGTGTTTACATTCGGTGGAGGAACGGTAGTAAAACCGCAGGCATTGTGCCACGAGTGTTCAACTGATGCATTGTTTGTTACTTAGCTTAGCTTCGTGTATTTACACACATTTACACACAAGGCATTAATAAAGTTTTTAACAGAATACAGCTCTGCTCTCGCAAACTACTGGCATTGCGCTGCCACAAGAACAGAACAAGGAAGTAGCGAGACGACCAATCATAGTGCCTTTTTGTCTGCGTACTCCGCGTCCGTCCGACGGATAGTTAGAATTTTTTCGAGGCGCTAGACGACGGGCGCAGAGCCTCTGAGAGGGGGGCGTGGACTCGCATAGACAGAAAACGGACGGACGCAGATTCTATGCGAGCGAAGCATAAATCTAGCTTTATGGCCGGCAAGCCTAAAGACTCGCAGACAGGTGCTGAAGTGCCTGTGACTGCATCACAGGTCTCGAGCTCCAATCATGATGGCGACACTGAAGCAGACGACATGGGTCTCCCGCCTCGTGCACACTTATTACTGTAAACATGTCCAGGGATCTCACAAATGGCTGTTAAAAAAAGGTGGCATCGTCGAATTGGTTAACTGAGCTTAGTAGCATAAGTAATACATACATGTGCGAAGTTGGCACTCCATATGTTTAGTAAATATGAATGTAAATATGAATATGAATGTAAATATCTCCAAGATGGTTTGTGCACAAACACTCATTTTGCCTGCACAATCGGGCACACACTAAGCAAAAAAGATTCCAACCATTTTCGAGTCGTTTGAATGTTGAGGGGGTGCTGAGTGACCTACTTGAAAAAAATTAAAAGTTAAATAACATAAAAACGATTCGTGCACAATTGTAAATTTTGCCTGCACAAACTTGCACAAACAAAGAAGCCATTTGTGAGATCCCTGGCCATGTTTACAGTAATAAGTGTGTGGTGTAAGTAACTGAGGTCATCTGCACTACTTCACCAAGCAAGGCTCGAACCCGCTACCTACCACTCAACTCTCCAGCTCGGGCATGGGAGGCCCAGCACCATACCGCTGAGCCAACGCTTTGGTTAGGGAGGGAGGTTTACTATTTTAGGACATCCTCATCCTCAGATATCAGACTCAAACATAAGTCACTCAATCTTAAGAAAACCTCTGTCATCTTCAGAAATATTCACTCAGAGTCAGAGTTGGGTGTCAGCATCAGAGTAAGGTGTCAGACTCAAACACAAGTCACTCATACTTAGGAAAACCTCTGTCATCTTCAGAAAAAGAGCATCATGTCTCATCCTCAGGTGGCAGACTCAAACAATAAGTTATCAGAGCTGCAAGAAAACACTTCGTCTTAAGAAAACCTTGGTCAGAGTCGGTAGTCAGATTCGGGTGTCAGAGTCAGGTGTCAGAGTCAGAGTAAGGTGTCAGAGTCACATGTCAGTGTCCGAGTCAGGTGTCACTGTCAGAGTAAGGTGTCAGTTGCATGTCTAAGGTGTCAGAGTCGCATGTCAGTGTCAGAGTCAGGTGTCAGCGTCAGAGTAAGGTGTCAGAGTCACATGCCAGTGTCAGAGTCAGGTGTCAGTTTCAGGAGTCAGCATCAGAGTAAGGTGTCAGAGTTGCATGCCAGTGTCAGTCAGGTGTCATTGTCAGGAGTCAGGTGCTAGGGTCAGAGTCAGGTGTCAGAGTAAGGTGTCCGAGTCAGGTGTGAGCGTCAGGTGTCAGCGTTGGGTGTCAGCGTCGGCGTCAGCGTCTGGTTTCAGAGTCGGGTATCAGAGTCGGTTGTCAGAGGCGGATGTCAGCATCAGCGTCAGGTGTCAGTCAAATGTCACTGCTTTTATTTTGATATTTTGATGTTGAGAGTGACTTCTGGCTCTGAGAATGACAAGTGTCAGAATCATCCTCAGAGTCAAAAGTCACTCTCACATGAAAAGTTGTAGTAGGGTAAATTAGTGGAATATTTCAGGAACATTTTTCAAATGTGTATAAAATCATGAAATCTGGCAGGTATAAGTTACTCTCCAAGGGTCTCTGATTGGGGGAGAAAAACTTCTAAAAAACACCAAAAAATTCTAAATGGTGGCCATTTTTCAAGAATAATCTTATTCAATCATGTTGAATTTTTCAGTGTCCAGAGCCTTTTCTCAAAACAGTGGCTCTCACAGAGTATTTCTGCAAAAAGCACGATTGAACACCAAAGTTAACAGTTTTCACACCTAACCTTTTTGTAGCAACGGTGGCCATCTACAAAATTGCCACCATATTGAATTTTTGAGTGGCTATGGACTTTTATTAAAATCAATCACTCTCAGATAGTACTACCAAAGGCAATTGATGAAATGTATTTAAAAAGGCCTGCCATCTTGAAAAATTGCCACCATATTGCATTTTTTACAAAGCAGTGGCCCCCAGAGAGTAGGCCTATTTCTGCCAATAGACAATAGAGCATTTCTGCAATTTTTCATACTTCTATATCAAAGTTAATTTATTTCATTCATTAGCAATAGAAGCCACCTTTAAAAATGGCCACCGTATTGAATGTTTGAGTGACCTTCCCTTTTTTCCAAAACAGTGCCCCTAGAGAGTATTTCTGCAAACATTCAGGATTTTATACGACTGCTAAGGATTTTTGCACTAACCATTTAGCAATGGTGGCCATCTTGAAAAATGCTATTTAATTAGTGTGTAGCTAGGAACAAATCAGTGGCCACCAGAGTACGGTGGCCCATTGGTGACATGGAGGGATTTTTTTGGAGGGGGGAATGTATGCACTGGAGACTTTTGCGAGATAACGCAAACCATTTGCGAGATAGCGCAAGTATTTTGTGTGATAACGCAAATATTTTTGCGAGATAACGCAAATTAAAATTTACATCTGCGGGTTCATCACTTTGATTTGCAGCACACTTTTTGGTCACCGGGGTCTGAACCAACACGAGTACGACTTTGACACGCCACAGTTGTAGGGGTAGGCTATTCAATTCATGTTGGATAACAGCGAGAGGGATGCTGACAGTCAAAAACATTACTACCGCTGGAAGGACGTGTAAGGATACCGTTATTTTTATCCATTGTTTTATGTTAAATAAACAACAGATTTTGAGAGACACCGTAGCACCTTGCTTTGCGAACGGACACAAGGGGAAATATAGGATTTGTTGGACGACACGTGTCTGCAATGCAGAAGCTCTGTATGACAGAATTAAGGAAGGCAGATAGGACAACTGTTTACTGAACGGTTATTTTCAAAGATAAAGGAGCATATGAAAATCATTTTGTCACATCAAGACCCACATGTGAATTATGTAGGCCTAATTTTAACATAGGCCTCGACGTTGAGGCAGCACGCTGTATTCTTTCTTTCTTTTTCTTGAAACTTTCAACGCAATGTGTCATTTGTTGCGGTTCTCCCCTTCTAATTTATAATAGGCTAAATCAAGTAGGCTATCACTGCTTAGCCTTGCAGAGAGCTTAGACTTGTAACAACTCCGACATTTGGAACTATCCAAAGAGGGCATTGGTTAGTAGTTTTCTCGGTCATTAATGTTTCTTAACGCATGACATGATGGCAGATCACGGAACTTCACGCAGTAGCTCAATGATGGAAAGCGACATATTTCCTTCCTGTGGTAGAAAATTCCTCCTGTAATACATGACGGATCTTAGGTAAATGGAGGAAATCAAATAGTTATTTGCTTTTAATTGTGAACCAGTTTTACAGTGATGGCTTTTAGCGAACACAAAAATTACTTTTGGATGTAACTCGTACCGCCGCGTGCCCCATGGTGCCATGGTTTCCGACCCTGTAGCACTGAGAGATCTCGCTGAAATCTAACGCAGAGCTCACAGAGATGACTAACAACTGTCAAAAATTCATGGAGAAGTGTCAAGTTTGGCAGTAGGGCGCACTGGCATTGATGATCTGGCTTTGTTGTAAGCAGTCCAAAATCATAACGTAACGGGCGTATAGGGCCGTAGCCTAACGCAACCTTGCGCAAACTAAAAGTGAAAGTGAAAGCCCATTGGGAAACTCCAACTCCCATTGTCATTGTGACACAGCACTCCACAGCACACAAGTGAACACTGCACACTGCACACAACGAAATTGCATTTATGCCTCACCCGTGCAAGGGGGCAGCCCTCAGTGGCGCCCCATGGGGAGCAGTGCGGTGGGACGGTACCATGCTCAGGGTACCTCAGTCATGGAGGAGGATGGGGGAGAGCACTGGTTGATTACTCCCCCCACCAACCTGGCGGGTCGGGAGTCGAACCGGCAACCTCTGGGATGCAAGTCTGACGCCCTAACCGCTCACCCATGACTGCCCAAAACACTGACAGGACGTTTTTTCCGAGGTGTGGCGGGACACAGTACACACACACACACACACACACACACACACAAACACACACACACACACACACACACACACACACACACACACACACACACACACACACACACACACACACACACACACACACACACACACACACGCCATAGCCCTCCCATTCCACCCCTTCATTGATCACCTTATAGCCCCCTATGCCCACCCCGTTCAGAATCCTCTGCACCCCACACACGCTAATAGTTCTCAACGTTAGCACTATAACCTCTTTGGACAGCCCTAGTTGAGAAGGATAGCCGATAGGGTTGGTGCTTATTGCCATCGGGGGTAATTAGTCCATTATATTTTTTTAAACCAAGGGGCACTGGGAGGGATCAAGGGGGGATTGGGAGGTTTATGATGAGGTTCAGGGGGCGTTTGTTCAAAAAATGGTTGAGAACTACTGCTCTACCAGTATGACACAGACTGGCGCTCCCCCCAGCACACACGCGCGCGCACACACATGCACCTCATCCACCATTCTACATCAATGCACATCAATACCTGAGAATTTCACTCCGTTGTTTACCACTGGTTTTCAACCTTTTTTGAGCAAAGGCACACCTTTTATCGAGGGAAAATGCCAAGGCACACCACCAATGAAAATGTTAACTGAAGCCCCCCCCTCCCCCCCCATCGCTGTGGTTGAAAAACTTGAGCCACTGTGGTCTCTATGTAATCATATGGACGCGACAAAGTTCTCACCTGGATCTGTCCCATGCAGCAAAACTGGATAAGGCTTTTGTCCAGAAAACCACCATCAAAGAACCCGTGTTCTCTGAGGTCCGCCAGGAGTGACAGCCAATTTCGTGGAGTTTGGTCTATGACTGGGGTGCGACTGTAAGCGCGGCCACATTTGGTTCACTAGGCCAACTTCGAGTTCGTACTGGTGTTATAGGAACCAGGCTTTTTGCGCCCTTTGCCCGGCGACTTCAAGACAGTCGGTCGCTGTCCGTGGTACCCGCGGATCCACCTGTTGGTCTGTCTGCGGGCTGCTGTTTATATTGGAGAGTGACTGTGTGTGTGTGTGTGTGTGTGTGTGCGTGCGCGAGTGTGTGACGTTTAGCCCTTTGCTTTCAGTTCTTATTTTGTGTGATTTAGGAGAAAGTGAGAGTTCTCTGTTTGTTGTTTTGTTTATTTATATCATTCTTTTGTTTATTTTTGGTTCACCTCACACCGCTTGGGCTGCCCAGTGTGCGGGTTACCCCTAAATAGATCTCGTTTGCTGTGCGTAAAAGTAAAACACAAGTGTGCAGTGGTATCGATGTGGGTTTGCCGTGCTTTGTATTTTCATTTCATTACTTAATTTTGGTTTGCTGTGCTGTTTACTACTAGTGGGGAAAACCTTGGCATCCTTGACGCATGTGGGGGGTGCGGGTGTCCAATAGCCGTTAGGCCTAATCTATTTTAACAGTTTGTACATTTTAAAAAGAAAGTGTAAAACAATAACGGAAAAGTCATTTGAACCCTGTCTATGTGGACCTCAACGAACATGTGCTGCTGGGTCAGTTGAAGTCTAAATAAATTCTGGGGGCAAGATTCCCTCAGTGGCGTAGTCGTGCAATCATCTGTTTGAAATTGGTAATTATTATTTTAATGAATTGACGGCCCAGAGTCACGGATAGTCTAACTAGCCAAAGATGATTTAATTCATTTAAATTTTAGATCGTCTCTGGTCTAGCCTTCCTATCCTAACTCCCAAACTTTTTTGCCATTGTTGACCTGGCATTGTTGACATCATGAGAATGAATGAGAGCAGTGGTTGCTCTGAAGTGTGTCAAAGTCGTAGGCCCTATATAGCTACTTGTGTTGGTTCAGACTTTCTGCGTTAACCCTTTGAGGAGTAAGGAATTTCTAGAGGTTCTTCTAGAATTTTACTGGAACACTCTACAGCTCCTATAGACGTCTGTGTTAAAAATCTTGCAAAGACATTATGACATCATAATGAGAACTCAAAATTTGGGCAACATTCTAATCACATATTTGTGATGGTACTCCTCAAAGGGTTAAGAAACATTAATCCAAGTCTGACATCCAATCCAATCCAATCCAAGTCTGTCTGAGAAAACTATTAACCATGAATGCCCACTTTGGATAGTTCCAAATGTCGGAGTTGTTACAAGTCTAAGCTCTCTGCATGGCTGTGATAGCCTTGATTTAGCCTATACATTAAAAGGGGAGAGCCGCAACAAACGACTTCAACGTTTCAATAAAAAGAAAGAAAGAATACAGCGTGCTGCCTCAATGTCGAGGCCAATGTTAAAATTAGCCTACATAGGCCTAATTCACATGTGGGTCTTGATATGACAAAACGATCTTCATATGCTTCATCATCTTTGAAAATAACCATTGAGTAACAGTCGTCCTGACTGCCCTCCTTAATTCTGTCATGCTTCTGCAGTGCAGACATGTGTCGTCCAAAAAATCCTATATTCCCTCTTGTGTCCGAGCGCAAAGCAAAGTGCTACAGTGTCTCTCAAAATCTGTTGTTTATTTAACATAAAACAATGGATAAAATAACGGTTTCCTTGCACGTCCTTCCAGCGGTAGTAATGTTTTTGACTGTCAGCATCCCTCTCGCTGTTATCCAACAACTGTAGTGGTGAATTGAATAGCCTACCCATACAGCTGTGGTGTGTCAAAGCCATACTCGTGTTGGTTCAGACTGCCCACCAGTGACCAAAAAGTGTGCTGCAAATCAAAGTGGTGAACCCGCAGATGTAAGTTTTAATTTGCGTTATCTCGCAAAAATATTTGCGTTATCACACAAAATATTTGCGTTATCTCGCAAATGGTTTGCGTTATCTCGCAAAAGAGTTGCGTTATCTCGCAAAAGTGTTAGTCTCCAGTGCATACATTCCCCCCTCCAAAAAAAATCCCTCCATGTCACCAATGGGCCACCGTACCAGAGAGCATTTTCCACCCAAATGTCAAGCTTTTTTCAAAGTAAATGACTTTTACACTTTTCATTTATCAAAACTGGCAGCCATCTTTAAAAATGACCACCATGTTGATTTTCTGACTGACCAGGGTTTAATTCCAAAACAGGCCCTTAGATAATATTTAAAGATAAGTAAAGATTTTTACATTCAGCATTTAGTAGCAACGATGGCCATCTTGAAAAATGGCTGCCATGTAACATTTTATCTGGCCATGACCTTTTTCCAAATCAGCGGCCATCGGAGAGTATTTCTACCGAATTCTGGGCATGACCTTTTTCCAAATCAGTGGCCATCAGAGAGTATTTCTACCGAATTTTATCTTATCCCAAAGTGAACAATTTTTACACTAACTGCATAGTAACAGTGGCGGCCTAGCCAGGCTGTGCCCTCCTAGTGACGCAACACTTTCAGCATTTCAACTAGTCAGGTCAAAGCAATGCAAGTACTTTCTGAGTTCCCGCAAATACGGGAACTCCTCCCACTTTGTCGATAAGCAAACAACCATAAGCAAACCAAAGGAGGCAGGTTAACCATGCCGTTTGGGAAACGTTAATTGTAATGCTCTCGGTCAGACCAATTCTTGAAGAGATTTGAACACCGATGATAATCAGGCTAGTGGCGGCCATCTTGAAAAATGAATGTCATATTAATGGCACCCAGAGAATATTTCTGCCAAGTTTCATAGTTTTATACCAAAGGTAATTTATCTCATTTATTAAAAAAGGCGGCCATCTTGAAACTTTGTCACCGTATTGAGAGACCTTGCCTTTTTACAAAACAATGGCTGACTTTTCTCAACATGGCCACTTTTGCTGCTAAATGGTTAAAGTGTATGGTGTAAAATGGTGTAAAATTGTATACTTTGGTATGAAAGCCTACAATTTGGCAAAAATACTCTCTAAAGGTAGTCGAGTACATCTATGGCCAAAATACACCAAACCCCCTAAACATTGATAGGCTACATGAGGTTTTTCAACTGATTTCTATACATCCAGGTGTCCTTACTAACATATTAAAAATCTAAGAAAATCTAACTTCAGGGAAAGTATCATTTACAAGATCAAAGTTTTTAAAATAAAGGTTATTACATGATAATTTAATTATTAACTAACTACAAAAGATCATTTCTTTTATATTGGAAAACCCAGAAATGTGTATGTTAATATGTTTTTGTCAGCAATATATATTTGTCAAAATTGCCAGATGCTAACTTCCTCGTATTGTTCAAAAACATGAATTGACATGTTTTCAGGATCTGTTTGGTTTGAGTGCTGTTAGGGTGGATAAAGACACTACTGCTATGGTAATATCCATGTGCTGTTTGTCAGGGCACATCATCAGTGATGAATCATGGTGTCGCTAGGTGTTTGGGTCTTTCAGCAGCTGAACTGAACAGACAGGAGCCACTGCTTGTGTAAGTAGAGGGCAAGGGGAAACGGTTGGTACTGGAGAAAGACAATGTCCTGAAAGGAACATGGGGCTTTAGCATAGCTTTCAGGTAAGCCAGAGTAGTCGCCTGTTGTAGCTTTATAGGCAAGGGTCAGGGCCTTGTATTCAATTTGGGCATGAAAAAGAGGAGTGGCATGCAGTGACATTTGCAAAGGTCTTATTGCAAAAGCTGGAAGATCAGTCAGCAGGGAGTTGCAGTAGTTCAGGTCTGATGGACAATTACCAGAAGTTGAGTCATTTAGGTCAGATACAGTCTGATTTTATGTATTGAACAGTGAGAAGCAACATGACTGGGAAACTGAGGCTATGTGCTTTGCCATCTCACACATCCTTAATTACCTCCGCCAAGGAGGTTATGTTTTCGGTCCCGTTGGTTTGTCTGTTTGTCTGTCTGTCTGTCTGCAGGATAACCCAAAAAGTCATTCAAATTACATTTGAATGTCTGGAAAAAGAAAACAAAATAAAACGACACAATCTGAAAGGCCTGTGAGTGTTTAATGCCTGCATATATCCTTGGATGTCATGATATGAGTAAAAGAGATTTCAGATACTACTCAAATGGTAACCTTAGAAGTGAACTTACACCTTGTCGTCTAGTGATAAGCTGCATGCACTACACTTGACACGTATCCTCAACACTGCGACAACAGATGAGTAGGAGATAGCCACTGACTGTTCTCAATTAAAGACAGGCACTCACAATTGTCATAAGAATGTCACAGGGCTATCTTTGTCCTTAAGAGAGAAGGCTAAGGAAAGAGATATTTGTCACTGAGACATTTTCTGTCATCGGCTAGCAGCCGCCTGACCTTGGCCTTGAAAGAAAGTAGCTGGTCTGTTTAGGCCCAAGGACAGACGACAGCACATAGACATTGAAAGCATGCACCAGGACCATAGTAATACTGTAAACTTGTTGCTAAGTGACGCACAACCTTCAGCACCGTCTTGTTGACCATACGTACACTGTCGCCTCCTTCTATTTGTCCTTGAGTACAAAGGTAACCCTGTAAAATTCTTGCTGAATACCAGCTAGACACACACAGAACGTTTAAGTGTAAACTTGCAACAGATGGACTAGAATCACATGAGACACATCTCAGGATGAATACATTCTTATTCTGATTTCGGAGGAACAGAGTTGTCTAGGAACATTCCTTTTGTATCAGGTTGCCTTGTACAGTATGTATTGTGATTATTATTAATCCATCATGCTACAGATTTTTTTTGATCAAATTTTTTTTTTGATCAAATGTTCTTTATTTCTCAGATAAATATGTACAATACAAGGTACCATCAATAAGATATTCTTGATATCATTGTTCATGCCACCCATAGTGCCTACAGGAATATTCTGTTTTGAGATATTCACTATGGTCAGGAATACGGTTAAGAAATGAACAAAGACCACTTAATGTTTCACTCTATTATCTAATTGAGGAATACAGTGTCCTATTAGCATTCGTGTCCCACATTACTTAAATACATTCCCCCAAACTACTGCAACCCTGGCTGGCAGGTTGCATGTATGTGGAGTTGAGAGAAATGAGGAGGGGGGTGGGCAGTGTTGGGGTGTTGGGATTATGATTCCATGGCCCCTGGGCCAGACGACAAGAAAGGCCCCACTCAATGAGCGATGAGTTCCCTTAGTGTACAAACAATTCAAGGTTTTAGGCCAGTGGGGTATGTGGGTAGTCCTCAGTGAACATTTAGAAAATATAGTTAAAAGTGAATGGAAATATAGAGGCTTGGGCTTCAGGGCTCCTTTGACCCCTGAGTCCCTGGGCCTAGACCCAGTTGGCCCATGCAGTAATCTGTCTTTGGGTGCACATGTCATCTTGTCATCTCCTTCAGGGCCCCTGACAACTGCCGCTCTCCCAGGAAACAGGCTCCTCCTCTGGGTCCACTGGCAAGCAGCATCATTTTGAGCTACTCTGAGGATCCCGGCTGTTCCTTTCAGCAGATGGCCACTTCATTGAGAATGCCAGAGGAAGCAAAAGGATGGCTCTGTGATGGTTAATCACGCCCCCCAGTTACATATGGATTTATTTCATATTTAATGTAAGTAGCCTAATGAAACCATGTGATGTGGTGTTATGTAAGCTATGGTGGATAATAGACAAGGATGATCTAAAATTGTATTGCATTTAGAAATGTATTGCAGGTCCTTATAGGCATTTTTTAATGTAACATTTTCGAAAAACATAACTTTCGCAATGCCCAAAAGTTATATTTTGAGAGAGAGAGAGAGAGAGAGAGAGAGAGAGAGAGAGAGAGAGAGAGAGAGATTATCAATGTCTTATTTAAATGTTTTTTAGTGAAACTGCACATTGGAGACTGGTCAAACACAATTTCAAACTTCTGTGCTAACCCTGTTACATCAGAGATTGTAAGATTCTATTATCTCTGACTCTACCCTGCTCTTTGATCTAACTGGAAAGTTTGTAGAACTCGGGTCATTTCTTTCCCAGATAACTGTTGGTTATAATAAGTAGAATATAATATATTAATTTAGACAGGTATGTTGTTGTTATGTGGATGGTAGATAATAACACATTGACCCGAAGATTATTTCAGTGAAGGATTAACTTCAGGTGTCCAGAGCTAGGGTAAGATTGTCAGATATGCTATGATAGATGCCTTAGTACCTACCCGCGGTACATAGATAAGGAAATTAATAACCCAATCTGATTTTTCTTTGGTTTCTTTATCTACAGTACAGGCCACAAGTTTAGACCCACCTTCGCATATAATTACCGTAATGATGGCCCCACACGTTTCAACAAGTTTATTTTTCTGTCTATTTTTAAGTAAAAACACCAAGTCAGTCAAGTAGATCTTAAATTGATACAAGCAATACAAGCAAGATTTTCTTGATCTGATGATGGGTCACTTGCTCTAACATAGCTGGTTATCTAGGTGGAAAAGTGGTATAAAAAAGTAAAAGTGAAAAACCCTGCCACAGATTCCCTTCAACACAGGTTTGACCTCTCCAAGTAACTGTCTGTGACTCAATATCAGATCAAGAAAATGTCTGTAAAATGCTTGTATTGGCAAGTGCTGAAATGTGTGGGGCCATCAGTTGTGCCGGGTTGACGTCTGGTGGATAGACAGCTGGCATTGCTGTTGGACAACAGCTGGACAACAGCTGGAATTTATATTTTTTGTTGCTCTCATGTGTTCATGCACAGTTTTGATGTCTTCCATGAAAATCCACAATGTACTGTAAATAGCAACGAATATAAAGAGAATGCATTAAATGTGTCCAAACTTTTGGCCTGTACTGTAGGTATCGTGACTACCATGTTGTTGAATAGGGACTGCATGAATGAATGTCTAATGAAGACATCACTGCACACTTTGCTAGGCCTAGTAGCTAGCAAAATATGTTAGCTGATCTTTTTCCATTTGTCCCCTTTGCTTTGTAGGTCTCTAGTATGATATGACAGGTGCAGATAAGGTCCTCTTTCAGTACATTTGTTCAGCATCTTTATGGGGTATGCACTCTCGTGCAGACTATTTGCCAAAGCTCTATTCAATCACGCTGTTAGGTCAATGAGCTGAGATGTGGGTGGGCCCGCCAATAGTCAAAATTGTTTCGTCCAGCAAATTGCAGCCACATTGGCCTCTCTTCGCCCAAAGACTGCTAGCCAGTTTGGCGGGGGGAGTAATTAACCAGTGCTCTCCCCCAGCCTCCTCCACGACTGAGATACCCTGAGAATGCTACCGTCCCGCCGCATTACTCCCTTGGGGCACCATTGAGGGCTGCCCCCTTGCACGGGTGAGGCATAAATGCAATGTTACATCCATGTTGCATTTTACATCCATTCCATTGTGCTTTTGGATGTGTGCTTTGGGTTTTTGCCTTGCTGAAGTGCACATGATATTCACATCGAACCAAGTGTTCTTGCACAGGGTTAAACATTGCCCTGTAAACAATGATATCTGTGACGCCTGTCATGATACCTGTGATACTGTCAAGGTCTCCAATACCAGATGCAACAAAGCAGTGACATAATGTTATGGATCGGTAGGGTGTTCTTTTTCCTTAAAGACTTTATCCAGAGATCGCAAACATGTTGTTTGTGTGCATTACCGAAAAGCTCTACTATTGCTTCATACGTCATTCATATTGTTAAAAGGACTGTGCTTTGCCCGTGTTCTCTTATACAAACATCAGGTGTCTAACTGCTTTGTGTAGTGTTTAACATTTGGTGCTTGTTGAAAAAAGTTCAAAGTTCAAAGTTTACCTTCAGGTGTGTAGATCTTAGACCTGTTGTTGTTTTTTCACTATTTGCACTAACGTCTATACAGTTCTATGATAAATTCTTCCCTAACCCCCACACCCAAAGAGGTTCTTTACAGTTCCATGTTTAGCATGTTTATTTCTGAATCACTCAAATTAATCAAATTAATATCCATAGTTCTGCTGCCAACATGATCTCTCAGAATTCCGTGGAATGGACATGTATCTTTGGGACACAAAATCGGTGTCAGTTTCACAGACTTTGCCAGAATTCCGTGCTCCTAGACACAAAATTGTTTTCTGTAATAGGAACACGGACGTAAAAAAAAAAAACATTGGAGAACAATAATGTGAACTTGTACAGTATATTGTAACTTGTGAATTAAGTCTCCAGTAAAAAAAAACCTTGTGTGCTTTCTTTACATGTGTTTACACAGTTACTATGTTTACACAGTCTTGTGTTTTCTCAGGATTTTTCTAATTTCAAATGTTTTTTTTTTTTTCCTAAAAAAGCATTTTATACTGACAGGTTAGGGTTAGGGATTGTTTTGGTCTGGGCACAGCTAGTATTCTTTTGTATATTACATGAATTCGATAGCCTATCAACCAACTGGAAAAGGTATTTCTCAAAAATATGTCTTTACTGACAGGCTATGGTTAGGGATTGTTTTGGTCAGGGCATAACTTAAATTTCTTCTTTTATTCTTTTATTTAGTATTAGAATTTGGTATCTATTTTCTAATGACAGACCGAACACAGTGCTGTGGGAATATAGAAAGCACTTCCGTGAATCAATCACGAAAAACAATTCCGTGTTCAGGGGTACGGAATTTTGGCAAAGTCCGTGAAACTGACACGGATTTCGTGTGCAAAAGATCCGGTCTATTCCACGGAATTCTGATAGATCAGGCTGTATTTTGAGGTGACTTTTATCATTTGGAGGTCTTGTTTTTGAAAATAATCGTTTTTCTGGTGTCCCCAGACAGCTCCTCTGGCTTCATCTTTGTGAAAGAGGAACAAGATGTAACAGGTTGCTTTTTAAAACACAAATATCATCATTCATTGGCTAATTCCTGTCCTATGGACAAAAAGCAATCTATCAAAGGTTATTCCCATTTGTTATTTACCATATTTAAGTCAAATTAGGTTTCCACAGTGATATCCAATGAAGGGTGCCAGTGACTCCAGGAGTTATACGTTTTCCAATTTTTTTCCTCTCATAGTTTAGTTTTTACATGTTGTTGATACGTTTTATAATTTATTTATAAATTATACGTTTTATAATTTATAATTTATTTATTGGTATAAACCAAAGCTATCGATAGTAAAATCGAGATTGACCTTATTTGTTGTCGTATGTCCCAGTATGAGCTTAAACTTCAAAGGTGCCAATAACTGGCAGCGCTGTATGAAATTGATTATAATGATATTGAATTGAGAGAGGAACTGTTCAGTGTGTGTAACCTTCAGCTAAACATGCTTGAAATTATGGGTTCAGGCAGGGACTTTCACTTAAAATAATCAATTGAAACGAGGCCACAGTTGCTTGTTGCATTTTCATTTATTCTACATCACTACAAGCCTGATCATAGTCGACTTTCAAATCTCTTCAAGACTTGGTCTGACCAATAAAATAACAATTAACATTTCCCAAATGGCATGGTTGACCCACCTCCCTTGGTTTGCTACTGGTTGTTTACCTCCCGAAAAAGTGGGAGGAGTTCCCGATTCTTTAGGAGCTCAGAAACAATATTTGTATTGCTCCTGGCCTGACAAGAAGCAACGCTAAAGGAGTTGCGTCACTATGAGGGTGTGGTCTGGCTACATCACTACAGAAACCTCAGAGGCCAGAACACAAGGATCTAGGAGATCTTCAGGAGGATCTTCACTCCTCAACTTGTCCTTTCTGTAATGGAAATGCAGAATAGTGTTAAATGTATTACTAGGTGTAGCTTCCATATGTACCATACCTTTTCTGAATGTTGCATCTAATTTGCAGGGGTTGCATCCTTTAACCCATTGATGCCAAAAGCATCTGCAAAAAACGCCTGCTGAATGCCTAACCGGGCAAATACACCGGCCGCGACGCGATCGAAGCTACAGAGAATCGCTTCTGTGCAGCAGCAAGCGATACGAGCGATTGAAGCGACTAGTCTGTCCGTTACAAGCAGAACGCAAGCATTCGAACATTCCCATTGGCTGTGGTCACTGACCTCTATACAGTCATTGGCTGTCCCGGGTTGTCGCTGAACCACGTCATAGCTTATTTGCAGAACATTCCCAGGAGTTCAACTACAAACTCTTGCCCTCGTCGCGCGAATCGCCTCTAGTCTCCAGAATCGCTTTTGTCGTGCGACTCAGTACAAAGTCAATTACTTCCGTCGCTCGTCTCGCTCTTGGCGCGGCCGGTGTATTTGCCCGGTAAGACTTTTTTGGGAAACGTTGCCCTAAGCCTATAAAAACCTAAATATCTCAGCCTTTGAAGCACATAAAAACATGAAATAAGTTGCATTTAAACGCTAAGACGCCCATCTTGCATTATAATGTGTTGATACAACTCTAACATGCCAACATTTTTAATGAAAATATCTCAAATCTCATGACCCTGACTGCTGTGTCATGCAGCTCCAGGCACCAAAGGTCAATGTTGAGCAACATCCAGCATCAATGGGTTAAAGCAGCCTTCTAAGACCATTCAAAGAACAACTTTTGAAGGTAGCATGTACAGACAATACATTACATGCCTATTAAAGTGCCCTGATTATTTCAACTTTATTTTAGTGGAAAATAAAGCATTGTATTGAAGGATTGTTCTGACTGAACTTTCCACCTGAATCACAGCTCTTGTGTTTTGAGTTTTACTTGAAAAATGGTTGCTTCTTACCTTGCCACCTGCATCACGGCTCTTGGCTCTAATCTTGTTGACCTGAGACTCAGCTATGTCAGCTCTCTCCTCAGCCTCATCCAGCTCATGCTGCAGTTTGCGGAACTTGGTCAAGGTGCCATTGGCCTGCTCCTCCTGAAAAAGACAATCAATGACACTGTAGCTGAAATTCTTCTTACAATATAGATTGCTGATTTGGTTGCCATTGCTACATAATTGATGACTTACAGCCTCCTCTGCTGTTCTCTTGTAGGATTTGACCTTCAGCTGCAGCTTGTCAACCAGATCCTGAAGACGATGCAGATTCTTCTTGTCCTCCTCAGTCTACAGATAAAAAGGTTGGTCAAAACTTACGGAACCTAAGTCAATGCAATTAAATTGAATAGAAAGACAAGCAAATGTCCTCATAATTATTGGTAGAGTGGTGGTCTTTAGTACCTGGTAGGTGAGCTCCTTGATGCGACGCTCATATTTACGAATCCCTTTAATAGAGTCACCGGCCTTGCGTTGCTCCATCTCCACTTCAGATTCTAGTTCCCTCACCTGTGCAGAAATGTTTACAAACCACAAAAAGATGACGATTGACTTTTTGGCTAAGCACTGCCCCGATAGCAACTGTTGTCAGTCAGCAACATGGTTTCCACCATTGAAATGAATACAAATCAGGGTATATTTAAGTCATATTTTATGTATTTAGCTGTTCTCTTCTGACAGATAAATAATATATATATAGAGATGGACCGGATCCTGATTTTTAGGATCCTGCCGGATACCGGATCCACTGCTTATGATCCTGCCGGATCCGGAACCGGATATCGGATCCTACGAAGGGGTTGAAACACATAGCCTACTCGCACACGTGGGCCCTTTTTATTACGTTGGCTCAAACTATTTTTTAGACTCATTGGCTTACTGCAACACTGCCTGCACTGGTCCCTTTCAAAGTTCTTTCACTCCATGCAGCAGTTGGGGTTGTGAAAGACTGACTGAAAAACCTATGCTAGAGATGCACCAGGTCCTGATTTTTAGGTAACTGCCGGATACCGGATTCACTGCTTAAGATCCTGCTGGATCCGGATCCTGTGCATCTCTCTCTATATACAGTCCCAGGAAAAAGTTTGTACACCCTTTGAAATTTCTTACATTTCTGTCAGAATTGATCATAAAACATGGTCTGATCTTCCCGGAAATTTCAAGAAGGAACAATCAGAGTCTGCTTTAATTAATTCCACCCAAACATTTACAAGTTTTCATATTTTTATTGGTCATAAGGCCACAACATTCACAGGAGAGCAGGGCATAAGTAAGTACACCCTTGCATTAAGTAGGTTTTAACCCTCAGTTAGTTGCAATATCATCAACCAGACTTGTCCTGTAGTTGCAGATCAGATTAACAAAACAATCTGTTTGTATTTTGTCTCCCTCTTCTTTAGAGAACTGCCTCTCGTCAGCAGTGTTTGTGGGATGTCTGGAGTGCATAACTTTCTTGACTTCATGCCATATAATCTCAATTGTTTTTTTGTCAGGGCTTTGACTGGGCTATTTCAGAATGTGTATTTCATTATTATGAAGCCATTCTAAAGTCGATTTGCTTCTAAAGTATGGGTTGTTGTCACATTTCAGGACCCATCCTCTTGTGTGCTTCAACTGTGTGACAGACTTCCTCACGTTTTTTCTGTAAAATATCACAATACACTTGAGTTCATTGTTCCACTGATAATAGCAAACTGTCAAGGGCCTGAGTCAGCAAGGTAGCCGCATATAATGATGCTCCCGCCACCATACCCAGAAGAGGAGATGTAACCAAGAATAGCTAAAAATGGGATTCATTCTGCCAATCTAAAATGAATGGGGTTTCTGTCCAAAACAAATATTGCTGCACCTTTGAGGTTTGCGAAAAAGCATTCATATGCTTCATAGAATTACTGCAAAATATTCTGTAGACCAACGTTGAAACCAAAGTTGAATTGTTCAGGGGAACACACAATGTCATGTTTGGAGGAGAACTGGAGAACCACACCTTCACCAAAACATCATCTCCACCTTTGAGTATGGTGGCGGGAGCATCATTATATGCGGCTACCTTGCTCCCTCTGGCTCTCTTCAGTTTGCTATTATCAGTGGAACAATAAACTCAGAAGTTTATCAAGATATTTTACAGAAAAAAAGTGAGGTAGTCTGTCACACAGTTGAAGCACACAAGAGGATGGTTGCTGAAATGTGACAACAACCCATACTTTAGAAGCAAATCGACTTTAGAATGCCTTCATAATAATGAAATACACATTTTGGAATAGCAAAGTCAAAGCCCTGACAAAAGGCAATTGAGATTATATGGCATGAAGTCAAGAAAGCTATGCACTCCAGACATCCCACAAACCTTGCTGACGAGAGGCAGTTTTCTAAAGATGAGGGAGACCAGATACATCCAGATTGTTTTGTTAATCTGATCTGCAACTACAGGAAACATCTGGTTGAGGTTATTGCGACTAACTTAGGGTTAAAACCTATTGAATGCAAGGGTGTACTTACTTATGCCTTGCTGTCCTGTGAATGTTTACATCTTATGGCCAATGAAAATATGAAAACTTGCAAATGTTTGGGTTGAATTAGTTAAAGCAGACTCTGGTTGTTCCTTCTTGTGATTTCCGGGAAGATCAGATCATGTTTTATGACCAATTTTGACAGAAAGGTAAGAGATGTCAAAGGGTGTACATACTTTTTCCTGGGACTGTATATCTCTTTTTTTAGGGCTTTTTGCCTTTCATTTGTGACTGGACAGTGAAGCAGAGACAGGAAATGAGTAAGGAGAGAGAAACGCGGAAGGATCGGCAAATGACCCGGGCCGGAATCGAACTTGGGTCGCCGGCGCAGCAAACCAGTGCCCGCCTGTCAGGCCACGGCAGGGCCTCTTTTCAGACAGATATGATATGCCTTTGACTAGTGGCTATATTTTAGAGAGTAGTGGACAGAAAGGATTGTTGTTTGCTGTTGAAAGCTATATGCATGCCATAACCTGCAGTGTCAGAAAATGGTAAATACAGGGGAAGGCATCTCATTGAAAGACAATTTGACACGCACACACACGCACAAATGGCATCGTAACTTTTATGGACATAGTGGTATTATGACTATGACTATGAACTGTGTACTGTGAACTTGTGTACTTTGGGAGTATCAACGTAGGAGCATGGGGTGCTGTATAAACAAATGATGTTTTACTCCCTGACATTTACCTCCACATTGTTTGAATCCACACCCTGCACCTTTCATTGTGGGCTGTGGAAATCTCACTCCGAAGCCTCCAAACTTGTTGGGTATTTGCTAATGGAATTACAAATCCCATTCATCTCTTTGGAGAAGGTAGTTTGCTTTGCAGTGACTGACTTAGCATAGTAATACTTTCCTTGATTGGTCAGTTGAAGATTTAAGTTTTTTGCTCCTGAAAGGTCCATTCAAATACACTGAAATACCATATAGCAATAAACTCAATTCAACACTCACCCTTGACTCCAACTTCTGAATCTGCTTCTTGCCACCCTTCATGGCGATTTGCTCAGCTTCATCCAGGCGATGCTGCAGGTCCTTGATGGTTTGCTCCATGTTCTTCTTCATGCGCTCCAGGTGAGCACTGGTGTCCTGCTCCTTCTTCAGCTCCTCTGCCATCATAGCAGCATCAGTGATGGCCTTCTTGGCTTTCTCCTCAGCATTCCTAGACTCTCCCACAGCCTCCTCCACCTCATTCTGCAGCTGGTTTGTATCAGTCTCCAGCTTCTTCTTTTGATTCAAAAGGCTGGTGTTCTGTTTGAGAAATAATATTGATCACTATCTTTCTTCTTCTTTTGATGACTGAGTATTAAATTATAGTTAGTTTTATACCTGAGAGTGGAGCAACTGCACTCTCTCGCTGACATCAAGCAGCTCCTGTTCAGCCAGTTTCCGGCCTCTCTCAGTCTGCTCCACCAAGGATCTCAGCTCATCCAGTTCAGCCTGCAGCAGATTGTTGCGTCTGTCCACAATCGCAATGTTCTCTTTGAGATCATCGTTAGCACGCTGGGATTCATCCAGGTGCAGTTGAGAATCCTGTAAAGAATGTCGGTACAGCGGTAAATTTGAAGTATAAGTCAGACTTAAAATGCATCCATTAAAAGTTCTAATGTCTTATTGTTATGAACCTTCAGATGCCCATGGAGACCCTTGAGTTGCTTCTGAGCCTCAGCTGCCTGCCTGTTGGCTTGGCTAAGCTGGATCTCCATCTCATTGAGGTCTCCCTCCATCTTCTTTTTCACTCTTAGAGCCTCATTCCTGCTGCGAGTCTCAGACTCCAGGGAGCTCTGCAGGGTGTCAACCACTCTCGACTGGTTCCTCTTTGCCTGCTCCATCTCCTCATCCTTCTCAGCAAGCTTACGTTCAATGTCAGCTTTGACTTGATTGAACTCCAGCTGAGCTCTAAGGATCTTCCCCTCCTCATGTTCTAGGGAGCCCTATTGGAATGAAGGGCTGGAATTGTTACATTGCTACATTTTTTCATTGAATTTACATCCTGGGTTCTACAGTTATAATAAAAGTACAGTGGTTGTCTGAATTAAACTTTAGTGTATGTACCTCTGCTTCCTCCAAAGCAGTCTGAATCTCAGATTTTTCTTGCTCAAGGGTCTTTCTGGACTTCTCAAGTTCATGGATGTTCTTTCCGGTCTCACCAAGTTGCTCAGTGAGATCAGCAATCTCCTCTGTAGAGAGAAAATGGCAATATGAATTGCTTGATGGACTGTACGGGTGGTAATGTGAAGACAAAATATATTAAATAGTGTACATTTTGAGAGACCTTGCAAGTTTTTGTTCTCCCTCTTCATAGTCTCCAAGTGATCCAAAGATTCTTCATATGAGTTCTTCAGTTTAAAGAGCTCAGTGCCAAGAGATCTGGCCTCTTTCTGGGAGCCCTCCAACTCAGTCTGGGACTCCTCATATTTCTGCTTCCACTCAGCCAGGACCTGGGTTAAAATAGGATTGTTCGTTTCTGATCAGTGAATTCCAATTTACATATAAAAAGTGTTCAATGTTTACCCTAAATAATACATGATCATATACAATAGAAAAAAAACATCTGAACCTTATCAAAGTTTCTTTGCTTCTTGTCCAGGGCAGTTGCAGCAGCATTGGATCTGTCCACATCTACCATGAGATCTTCAATCTCATTCTGCAGTCTATGCTTAGTTTTCTCCAGGGAGGAGCATTTGGCATTGACAGCTTCCACAGCTTCCTCTGCATCTTGCAGACGCTGAGCCAGCTTCTTCCTGGATAGCAGAAAATCAGCGTCTTGTGTCAATCAGAATCAGGAACCATATAATACTTCTGTCTGTAACATAGTTTAGGTTTGGGGGGACTCTTACTTGGAATCTTCCAACTCCTCAGTCCTCTGGATGGCATCAGTCTCGTACTTGGTTCTCCACTGAGCCACTTCCGAGTTAGCCTTCGAGAGACTGCGCTGCAGCTCAGCCTTGGCCTCCTGCTCCTCCTCATATTGCTCTCTTAGGAGGTCAGAGTCATGGCGAGCAGACTGCACTGCATGGGCTAGGGCATTTTTAGCCTGAGAGATAATTATGATCGTATGAAACATGTTAATAGAGCCATCACAAGTGCCATTGAATTTATAACAAAGAAAAACACATTTGATCAAACCTTGACTTCCTCCTCCAGTTGTCTCTTAAGGTCTTCAATCTGCTGGGTATAGGACTGCTTGCCTCTAGTTAGCTGAGAGACAAGAGAGTCTTTCTCCTCCAGCTGCCGAGCCAGCTCACCTTTTTGATAAAATTATTAAGCTTTTTTACTTTTAATATTTAAGAGTAAAGAGTCATCAAAATATGGCATGTTAAGACTACATATTCAGTAGAATAAATGTACCATTTTCAGTTTGAAGCTTAGCTTTTTGCATGGTGAAGTCATTGATGCTGCGTTGGCCTTCTTCAAACTTGGTTCTGTATTCAGTCATCTGATCCTCCAAAGTCCTGCACATCTTCTCCAAGTTTGCCTTGAATAGTAATAGTAATAGTAAAACATTAAAACGTCTTTCATTCAAATCTTTGAGAAAGTGGGTGACCGTTAGACAACCATCCTGACCACATTTATGATTCATGAAATGAAGGGCCTGCATTTTCACTGCTGTGCTGCATTTCCATGAATGATAAATGGGAACAATAATTATCTTTCATACAGTGTTCTGAATGTTAACAATTTAAGTTTTAACTTTTTACCTTGTTCTTAGCAACTTGCTCCATGTTGGAAACAACATCATCCAGCTCCAGGCGGAGTTCACTTTTCTCCTTCTCAAGCTTTTGTTTCACTCTCTGAAGGTTATCAATCTGCTCACCAAGGTCAGCTACGCTATCTGCGTGCTTCTTCCTCAGTGTGGAAGCAGTTGCCTCATGTTGCAGAGTTGACTCTTCAAGGTCTCTGCGCAGCTTTTGGAATTCAGCCTCCCTCTTCTTGTTCATTTCAAGCTGGGCTGCAGTGGCACCTCCAGCCTCCTCCAGTCTCTCACTGATCTCCTCCAGCTCTCTGGCCAGGTCAGCTCGCTGCTTCTCCACTTTGGCTCGGGCAGCTCGCTCAGCTTCCAGCTCTTCCTCAAGCTCCTCAATGCGGGCCTAAACAAGAGACATCACCCTGTAACTTTTTTAAAACTTAGAAAGACGTATTTTACAACTTTGTACAATATTTTTTCTCTTACCTGAAGCTCCTTCAGTTTCTTCTGGAGCTGGGCTGCCATGGCTTGCTCATCTTCAATCTTGCTACTAAGTTGACTGATCTCAAAGTCTTTCCTGTTATGTATAAAACAATATAAATAATTAAAGATGAACACGTCATCACCTTTTACTCTTAAATGATCTGTTTTAAACTTACTTTTTGAGCCTTTCTTCCATCTGCTGCTTGTCATTCTCTAGATCCATTACATTCTCCTGTGTCAACTTTAAGTCACCCTCCAGCTTTCTCTTAGCTCTCTCAAGATCCATCCTTAGTTTCTTCTCCTGTTCCAATGATCCTTCAAGCTTTTATGAGAGAAAGTTATTATTATGTAAATGTCCCAATTCACACAAATATTTTGAATACTCAGTTAACATTTTTTATTTTGAATACTAATACTACATTTTATTTTTTTCCTACATCATCAACTTGCTGCTCCAGCTTGGTTTTGGCCTTGGTCAGAGTGTTGACTTTGTCCTCCTCACTCTGAAGGTCATCCAGCGTTTGCTGGTGAGCCTCTTGAAGAGCCTTCTTCTCCTTGGTCAGCTTGGCAATGATTTCATCAAGAGCAGCCATCTCCTCAGTCAGGTTTTTAACCTAAAAGGAACACAGGTATCATTCTGTCCTATAATGTTATTATGAATTAAACTTGTATTCTGGTACAGGAAGTAGACCTCAGTGAAAATTACTCAGTAACACTTTATTTTAGGGATACATCTTTTATCACTAATACATACAATGTGCCTTTATACCGTTAAAGTTCCATATAATAGCCGAGTTCCAATTAGCGGCCGGGTTCCCTTTAAGGGCCGGGTGCATGAGGATATTTGGACAGATAATGGCCGGTTCCAAATAAAAGCCTGGTCTAAATATTCATTAAATGAACCAAGGAAGAAGGCTTGACCACCGGCGCTGCATGTTTCCCCCCTTATATTGTTTTGTTTAGTTTTTAGGATGTGTCGCATCTTTGACCATCAACCAGTGAAGCGAAATGTCAGAAATTTTGCAATCTAAAACTCGGGGGAAGCAGCGGTGTTTCAGGGTATGGTTTTACGCTGTAATTGGCTACGCGTTAATGTGGATAAAATCCACATTTAGAACGAGTAGCATGTAATGAGAGAAAATGACATTTGAGACAAGCGTCCAACGAAATGAAATGTAACGTCAACACGAAATATGCAGCCCCTCTGCACTCTGATTCTCCTCCCTTCGCACTAAACTGGCAAACATTTTCTCTTACAATGCTTTTAATGTTTTGTGCACTATATGGACACATGAGACATTGTTGACATGTTGAAGTGAACTTTCTTCAATGTGCATGGCGGAGCACGCTCTCACACACACCCTGCACACACTGAACTGATCAACACACTTTAATCAAGCATCAATCTGCAAGGCGGAAGCGCACACCGTTGCAGCTTTGACTTTGGGGAAGAGATTGTTTAGTGAGATGTGAATTTAAATGCTTTTCATTTTCATTTGCTAGCTTTACATTTTTTTTTTTGTATGGTAGCCTATTAATATGTGGCATCTGTGCAGATGGAAACCGTTTTGTGTTAATTACCTTACCTTGCCTTAATTCGGCCTAGGCTACTTTTAATTAACCGCCGGGTAAAGGTCTTTGCATGGAGAAATGAAATGGTAATTGAATAATCGTTTGCCAGTATTGCAGGGTGTATTAAACCCAGTGTACACTGGTGTTTGGAAGAGCAAGGAAGAGAGCGGCATCTGTGATTAACCGCTTCGAAATGTGTGCGTAAAACCAGCTGTTAACCAGTGGGATTTGTGAATCTTGAAGTGTTGCCACATTAAAAAAGCATTGTTTGATTTCGTGTTTGTATTTTACTTTGACGCTACCTATAGTCCTGACCTCCTACACATTTTCTTTCTGTAGGGTATTGTAAATAAATCGACCGTATTTTGATCATGTTGATTTCGGACTTAATTTAGCCCTTCCATCACCCCTCTCCAATTGCAAACTTTACCCTGGTAGAAGGAGCTTTCGCTGCCCTGCACATACTCGTTAACCCCTTAGCGCAGCATTATGGCTCTCTGTAATGTCACAGCAATGTTGTTATAATGTAGTTAAGCATGTTCAGCAAGTGAATAGGGTCGCTGGCGACCCCTGCTGCAGTAAGAGGCTACTCACTTATTGTCTGACTGATTTTGGCTGCTGCGAATAAGGTATCTTTATATAAAAAAGGGCCTGTCACCGTTTTGGCTGAATGCTGACACCACGGACCAGATGGCCATTGCGGTCTTGCCGCGGGTCTTGAACAGTGCACACTCTTTCCGATTCAGATTGCTTCTTCTGAGAAGGCAACTGGCGCAGGAGAGGGGAAAGGTGGCAATATTATCCACAAGCTTGTTGGATAAATTGTGTTTAGCCTATCGCAGATGAGTTTCTTGAATATGTTTTAGTACATGGTACATTGACAAGGAAAGGTAGCTATGATATCCTCGTGAATAGGTCTTCGACTTTTCAAAATGCCTCCTCAACATTCAACATGTAAATTGGTTATTCTGGTTAGTCCAACGCTATCCTGGCAGGAGAATCATTAGTCATTTGTCTGTTGGTTTTTGTCAGCTGCAAAGTAGGATAGACTAGACCTCCAGGTCTTCATAAAAATCATCTACCACTGCTGTGATAATTTGACTACAGACACCGCTGAACATTTAACAGTTGTTTAGGCTACTGTATTGACAATTGCAGTCATGCTGCTTGTCTTGAACTACGCGCTCTCTTCCAGTTCCAGATGCGTGATAGCCAGATGAGAAGCGCAAAGGTGGGGGCTATCCGCGGTCGCGGAGGAAAGGTGTCAATATCCACAACCTCAATGAATAAGTAGCCTAACCCTTGAACTGTGCAGCAATTACATATTGCTTAGGTTCTCGAATACTTTCTAAAGCATGGAATTAATTTTCCATTAATAAGGAAAAGTGCAAGATTTATCCTCAATCCTCCCTGATAATGTTCTTCGAGTCTTCAAAATTGTGCATGTCAACAACACCTGCTGTGTTAACTGTTAGTCTTAAATTTAACAATAACATAGCCTATAGGCCTACTATTGCTTAAAGCAATTGAGTACCATATTTTCCCAGCCCGGGCTATTATTTGGAAATTTACGGTGAGTAACTTGTAAGGCATGTACAAAGCAAAATCAAACATTTGTTCGGGATGTATTCGCAAATGTCTTGTTCATGCACAATAAGGGATTTATTACCAATTTAACATTAGTAAGGACCTAGTAGGCCTTAGCGTTTGCTTAGTACATGCCTTACAAGTTACTTATCCAGGCATTAACACTGGATGTATTAGTGCTAATAGATGTATCCCTAAAATAAAGTGTTACCAATTACTCTATAGAATAGTTTTCTCTGTGTACTAGCTTGACTTAAACTTGTTCTGACCTTGTTCTCAGTAGCATGTTTCTCCTTTTCCACTTTAGCTAATGTGAGCTCCAAGTCATCAATGTCTTTCTTGAGCTCAGAGCACTCATCCTCTAACTTCCTCTTCTTAGCAGTCAGCTCTGAATTCATCTCCTCCTCATCTTCAAGTCTCTCAGTCAGCTCTTTGGCTTTGGCCTCAAGTTGAATCTTGTTCTTGATCAAACCCTCACACCGCTCCTCAGCATCACAGAGACTGTCTTGTTCCTGTAATAACATGTAGTATTTCATTTTAAAAATGAAAGAAGAAAGAAAGATTGAAGAAGATACTAAGGAAGACTGCCTCAACAAACGTATGGCAGAGTATGAGGTCATGAGCTACCTTGCATAAATGATAGCCCTACTTACAGTTTGAACTTGAAGCTGTAGGTCATTCTTCTCTTGGAGAACTGAAACCATTTTCTCCTCAAGCTCTTTTCTCCGGGCCTCAGATTTAGCATAGGCCTCCTTCAGTTTAATGAATTCTTCCTTCATGTTGGCCATCTCCTTTTCAGCTTCAGCTGATTGCAGCAGGGGCTTGATCTTGAAGTACATCTTCATCCAGGGCCAATTCTTGACACCCATGAATGCACGCACGTTCCATTGAATAATAAGTAGGGAATCTCTGAAATTATTTAAGACAAAGTGGACATTAGAGTGTAAAGGTAAAATAATGCCTCTTAAATTCATATGCCGTTTGCCATGTCCAGTGAGTCAAATATTTGGTCAATTCCTGACCAATATGAATATACGCACGTTCCACTGGATTACCAGCAGTGTACCTTGGCAACATACACGTACGTAATTGCACGTAATAAGTATTCATGTCAGCAATATTTGTACATGTTTTTCTTTTTTCGATTCTGCTTAGCAGATTTTCTCACCTGCGTTGCACAATTTTCTGGAACTCAATCCTAGCAAGTTCTCCACGTGCCCTAGCCTGAATACCAGTGATGATGAGAGCAAGACGATCGTCTCTCATCTCTTCAAGAACTCCCAGCAGACCAGCCTTGAAGAACACCTGACACATATTAAACATGGAACAAATTACCATCTCTTGTGACCCTCAGCTCTCAAAAGACGTGCTTAACATGCACAGTCTGTTTCAAGCAAATCAACTGTTCAACATATCAGCGAAAATCTATGTCCAAGTATGTCCAAGCTTTTACTGTTCATAGACTATATCCAAGGTGCCAAGCAGTTTTTCTTCAGCCTTCTTGTTGTCAATAAACTGACCACACAAAGTTGCACATAGCTTTTGAAATATTGATGCACTCTATATGCACTCTATGGGAACAACAGAATAAAGCACCTTAGTGTGTCCGAATCTGTATTGCTCATGGTCAATGTCCAGAGATCCCAAGAGTTTTTCAGCTCCCTTCTTGTTGTCTATAAACTGTCCCTCAGGGATAGCAGCAGGGTTCAGGATACGGTATCTGGACAGATAGATTCGTAATACTTGAAGGAAATAATCTCATAGCTATTTTCTTTTTTTATTATTGTATACAGAAGATAAAAGAAACAAAATAGGCCTTAGCCCTTAACCATCTGTACCTCTGTTTAAAGTCTCCATACTGGATCCTGTTGGGGAAGCCCTTTCTGCAGATTCTGATGCCTTCCAGCACACCATTACAGCGCAGCTGGTGCATGACCAATGGATTCTCCATGGCCCCAGGAGTCTTGGACTCATTGGGGATGATGCAGCGCACAAAGTGGGGGTGAGTTGACCGCAGGTTGGTCATCAGCTTGTTCAGGTTCTCCTGTAGTAGAATATTTATTTAGCATTAGACAAGGATTTGTGTAAAAGTGGCTACTATGAGTAGTGTGCTTAGAAATAGATACTAACTCTGTGCAGGGCTGACACAGTCTGGAAAGAAGATCCTTTCTTCTTCTTACCACCACCTTCCTTATCTGCAGCTGTAAAAGTAGTGCAGATCATAGGTTGACACAGCCTGATCTCCAAAATTCCGTGCTTCATTCCGTGCTTCCAAGTTTCATGCGAAAAGACCTGAGCGGTTTCAAACATTGTATCAAAGCATATCGGCGTTTGGGACGCTCCGTGGACTCTCCGAATGTGCTCATTTGTTTATTAGACAAACCGTGCGCAGCGTCATTGCTACTGCCCCGGCTATGCCCATCGTGGCCTTTTGCTTGCATGCCAAGGCACCACACCACTCACCGGTATCAGCTACTCTTTTTCTCCGTCTCTCTCTCTTTCTCCCTCTCCATCTTCCTCACTCGCA
Source organism: Engraulis encrasicolus (assembly GCF_034702125.1). NCBI lineage: Eukaryota > Metazoa > Chordata > Actinopteri > Clupeiformes > Engraulidae > Engraulis > Engraulis encrasicolus. The sequence goes on from NC_085865.1 coordinate 46,270,870, forward strand.
ATTGTCCACATTAGTTATAGAACTCCCAACACATTTTTGTGTTCCCTTTCGGGACTGAGAGCCTATCCACCATTAGACCATTTGCTAAGTCGCCACTGACTACAGCAGCCCTCTGAGGTCTGAGTGCCCTTCAGAGGGCAAGTTGTCTCCAAAAACAAATCTGTAACTCTGTGAGTTTTTGTCATTGAAACATATAAGTCACACCATTAGAAACCTCAGATCTTCCAGGTTCCAAATATATACAGTATATATGAAATGAAAATACTTGAAAATGTCAGGGTGGTGCAAGCAGCCTAAAAGCCTCTGAAAGGCCTTAGACCTCAGAGGGTTAATTGTTTGGTGATCTGCAGCTGATGCTACCTTTGTTAGCATTGCTACACTCCAGATGAACAACGCCATCTTTTGTCTCGTAGCAACGAGACCAGCACTTTGTCTGCCTTACTCACACACACACACACACACACACACACACACACACACACACACACACACACACACACACACACACACACACACACACACACACACACACACACACACACACACACACACACACACACACACACACACACAACCAAACACACTCACGTTCCCCTTTCGTTTACAATTCCCCCTTCTATTCTTGTTTTTATACTTGTGCCTTATAATCGTGTATTACTCCATTGATCCGACTTTGAATGTAATGCTTTATTGGATTATTTAGTAGTTAATAAAAGCTAATCATTTGATTGCATTTTGTTGTTGGGAAACAACATACTTGAATTCCATTGCCTTCAACCGAGCTTTATGCCCGTGTGTGTTTTGGCTGACATAGTGACACAAGAATTATTGCATACATACGTATGTACAAAGTACATCCAGATTCTAACTCTTTCATAGATACTCTTTTATCTACATATGTTGTTTATTACTATTGTTTATGTAACTATAAATATGCATAGCTGATTAGCCATTCATAATTTCACTACATGTAAAATGCATGTTACAAAAATCACTTGACTTGACTTAATGGAGAAATAACGGTAACACTTTATTTTAGGGACACATCTATTAGCACTAATACATAAAATATTAATGCATGTGTAAGTAACTTGTGAGGCATGTACTAAGCAAAATAAGACAGTTGTTAAGCATGTATTCACAAATGTCTTGTTCATGCACAATAAGGGATTTATTACCAATATAACCTTAGTAAGGACCTAGTAGACCTAGATTTCTATTTATGTGTAAGCACTAAGGGCCAGAATACAATGTGTATAAGCTCCTGGTACACTGTGTGAACAAACCCTGAACAGTGTGAAAACAGATGTGGAATAAGGGTCCCTATTCTAAAGTGATGCATTGCTCAGCCCAGATGGCTTAGGGCCCCCGCACTACCTAGGGCCCCCACTGTACGGTGGGTGGTGAGATGTCATTTTTTCATACACCAATTAGTTTTAATTGTAAAAACCCTACAATAAATGCAGAATATAACGATGAGTAATAGTTTGGAAGCGAAACTAAGCTATTCCTTTCTGATAAATAAGTTAATGTTTGAGAAAACTTAGCTACAAGAAGTGCAGTGCATGATGGGTAGGCTACGCCCTTAGTCAGAAATGCAATGCATGGCCAATGCAGCAATGATAATATTTCTGTTGTTACGTACATGGCAAATTGTTTGGATAGCAACTAAATTTCACAAGTGAGGGGAGGAGCTAAGGACGTAGGCTCAGAGCTGGGTAGGTTGTCTGTTGGCCTAGATTGCGTACCCATCATGCACTGCACTTCTTGAAGCTAATGTTCTCAAACATTCACTTAATTATCACAAAAGAGTAGTTTAGTTTTGCTTCAAAACTATTATTCTAATGTTCTGCATTTATTTTGGGGTTTTTTACAATTAAAACTCAGTGGTACATGAAAAAAAATTACATCTCACCAACCCACCGCCATTGACAAGTGTACGTTCAATCCTTGCTATATATAGGCTCTTGTTACCTCCCTCTCATTGATATGAACAAGAGAAAACTAGATGACTCAGCTGGGTAAATATTAATTATTTGATATACCCTTACACTTTGTAGATCGGGGGGGCTAGGTAGTGCAGGCCTGGGTGGTGTGGGGGCCCTAGGACTTTGGTAGTGCAGAGGCCCTGAGCCATCTGGGCTGACCAATGCATCACTTTAGAATAGGGACCCTTATTCTGCATCTGTTTTCACACTGTTCAGGGTTTGTTCACACAGTGTGTCGGGAGCTTATACACATTGTATTCTGCCACTTACTACTTACTAATAAATAGAAATATAGGCTTACTGGTCCTTACTAAGGTTATATTAGTAATAAATCCCTAATTGGGCATGAACAAGACATTTGTGAATACATGCTTAACAACTGTCTTATTTTGCTTAGTACATGCCTTACAAGTTACTTACACAGGCATTAATATTGTATGTATTAGTGCTAATAGATGTGTCCCTAAAATAAAGTGTTACCGAAATAACTTACCAGAATCAGCCCCAGCATATCCAGCAAACAGGTTAGACAAAAGCTTAACAGTTGACTTCTGGTAGAGACCAACCACCGTCTCATTGAGGGGGTCCTTGTTCTTCACCAGCCAGTTTCCAATGTTGTAGTCAACAGTGCCAGCATAGTGAACCAGGGAGAAATGAGCCTCTGGTCTCCCCTTGACAATCCTTGGCTTCTGGAAGCAGGCATTTTTGCCCAAGTGGTTGTCATAAAGCTTGGCTTTAAATGTGGCATCACTGGCCTTGGGGAACATGCACTCCTCTTCAAGGATGGACATGATACCCATGGGCTAAAAGACAAAAACAGCAAGACATTTTACTCCCTATGGTCTGCAACCTAATTAAGTCATGTGTGCAGAAATTGTATTTTAATCTTATTGTCAAATGGTAATGACCAAGTCTTAATCTGTTACACAACACTCTCTGTGACGTCATAGCAATGCTGTTCTGATGTAGTTGAGCTTTTTCAGTGAATGGGCCACATGTGAACCCATCTAGACATAAGGGCTACAAATTCAAGAAATCAAGTGCTTACTTTTTCAATGAGTTCAATACAGGCAGCCAAGTCCATGCCAAAGTCAATGAACTCCCATTGAATTCCTTCCTTCTTGTACTCCTCTTGCTCCAGCACAAACATGTGGTGGTTGAAGAACTGCTGCAGCTTCTCATTAGTGAAGTTGATGCACAGTTGCTCAAAGGTGTTGAACTGAAAGAAGTTAAAGAGTCATCTTCCTCTTTATTGTGTTTGTTGCAGGGTACAGGAAAGTTGGATTTTAAAAAAATCATTATATCATCAAAACTTACATCAAAGATCTCAAATCCAGCAATATCTAGCACACCAATAAAGTACTGACGAGGTTGTTTGGTGTCCAATTGTTGGTTGATTCTCACCACCATCCACAAGAACATCTTTTCATACACTGACTTGGACAGTGCACCAATAGAGTAGTACACCTAAGATAATAAATGAAGACATGAATAACTATAGTAAAAAAAAAATGGCGATCTCTTTAGGTAACACAAAACCTTTACTGTGTTAAACTAACTCTTGGTAGACACGCAGCATTTTACCTGCTGGACACTTTGTCCCTTGGTGACCCACTCGTTTCCTACTTTGACCCTTGGGTGGCACAACGCCTTGATGAGGTCAGCAGAGTTCAGGCCCATGAGGTATGAATATTTGTCAATATCTGGAAAGACAGAAGATGTTCCATTTATTTCTCAAATGATTTACAGTAATTCTAATATTAAGACATGGTCTATAACACATGGGTGCCACAAGTTATTGCTGTGAAGGTGTCATCTTTGAATTTAGAATTTGTACCTTCAGTTCCATCAGCCTCTGCCTGCTCCTCTCTCTGCTTCTGCTTGAACTTTGTGTTGCCAAAATGCATAATGGCACCAGTCAGCTTGTAAATGCCGTTCTTCTCCTCTTGGGTGAAGCCCAGCACATCAAAAGCATCCTGTAAGCAATCATACACATGCTTATCACTAAAATCACACAAACATATACATCAAAACTTGGGAAAGCTTGGCAAATCTGTGGTATAAGCTCAGTATACTGACATCAGTTGCTTGCAGTTCATCCCCATCATCAATAGATGTTACTTGAATCTCTCCTTGGGAGATGAAGGCGTAATCATAGGGGTTGGTTGTGACCAGTAGCATCTCTTTAAAAAAAGACCACAGCAGAAGAAATGGCAGTGGAATTAAGCAATATGACACGTGGGAGGGGTTTTGGTAATGGATATCATCCCCAGTGGTTGTGGTTGCGGCCATAGGCATTGGCAGTGGCATGAAGCCAAGGGCTGAGTACATGTACACTGCCCATGTCTGTTTCAACACAATAGTGTGGTTGACCCAGTGATGAAGGGACAGGGAATGGATTTATTGAGAGATTTTTTCAAACAAATATATAACAAAGATGGCAACAATAATAACATAGGTCATACCTAGCAGTTCTGGTTTCCTCTGAGAGAGGATCTGGTAGAAGATGTGGTAATCTCTCTCAGCCTTGAGCTGATAAGTGACACGGGACTTCTCCAGCAGATCTGTAAAATGAGAATTATTCAAACAAAGCCCAAGGGTTTTTATGGTGTACCAAATATTTGAGAGAAAAAAAGTGTAATACACTATTTCTATTTTGGGTGAGGCACTTACATGTTTCAATATCAGCAGAGGCAAGTTTGCCACTAGCAGCGAAATGGATTCTGATGAATTTACCCTGTGAAACACAAAAGTAAATATCCCTTACTTCAATATAATTTCCACCCAGCATAACTGATGACAAGCTCCAGCACATCTGGGAGATCAGACGTGCAATTTAACATTTGGGTCTTATCTGAGGTAATCACACATGTTAAGGTAAATATTTAAGCATAGTAATGTACAAGTTTCAATATTTGCTGAGGACAGCTTCCCACTGACTCCAAAGTTGATACGGATGAATTTACCCTAGCATGAACAGATCACTATAAATAAAAACAAATGTAAAGAAGTGCGAGTGTTGAGATGAAATCAAATTGAAAGTCATCGGATGGCTTACGAATCGGGATGAATTGTCATTCCTGATGGTCTTTGCATTACCAAAGGCCTCCAGGGCAGGGTTGCACTGGATGATTTGATCCTCCAGGGTACCCTAGATGACAGAAACAAGTTATTTAGAGGACCTATTATAGGCAGAGTGAAGATGGCCCACACCAAGATGTATCTGTATAATAGGCAAAAAACGAAAAAAGGTGTTTATGCAAGGTTTTTCAGATGCAAGTTATTCATCATCTTACTTGGGTGTTTAACAGTTGCATATTCATGCATATTAAATAACTTAATTTACCTTTTTCTCATCCTCCTTGGACTTCTTTCCAGAGGTTGCTGCAATGCTGGCAAAGTACTGGATCACTCTTTTGGTGTTAACAGTCTTTCCAGCACCAGATTCTCCACTAAGAGTCAAAATTGACATGTTGAATTTTCTTCACAAAGAAGTCTGTTAAGATGAATGACTTAACATTCAATGTGAATTATAAAGCATCATCATACATGTGTTTAAACAGTACTCACGTGATGAGGACAGACTGGTTCTCTCTGTCTGTAAGCAAAACATACAGAATTTGAATAATATAAGTAAATATTAATTAATTTCTAAGTAAAAAGAGAATTCAACCTGGTGCTTAGGTGTTGTAAAACAAATCCAAAGTGGTGCTCTTGGGGTAGGGAAATCCACAATAAACAAAGCAAAAGGCCCCAGGCACTCCAGAGTATATCCACAGGAAGAAGTGAATTTGTTTAAAACGCTTTTATTAGAAGAGGCTACTTAATGGCAGCATGTTTCGACCACAAATGGTCATCAGGGCAAAACATTTTGGCATTTTTAGTGATACTTCTAATAAAAGTAAGTGGAAGTATTCACTTCTTCCTGTGGATATACTCTTAAGTGCCTGGGACCTGTTGCTTTGTTTATAAATAATTGTTAAATAGTGTTTTTTATATTCACTTTAAAACAGATTTTTCAGTTTTACCTGACAGCATGTATTGGTAAGCATTGTCAGAAATGGAGAAGATGTGTGGAGGAGCTTCTGTCCTCTTCTTGCCTCTGTAGGCAACAACAACTTCCTGATTGTACACTGGCAACCACTTGTAGGGATTGACAGTGACACAGAACAACCCAGAGTAGGTCTGTAAAGACATGTTAAGACAGATTCATCATAAGCCATTTTAATAAGTCCAACATTCAAGTACCGTAAGTCATCTTTGTCAGTTGTTTTGGTCAGTATGTCAAACTGTCCCCCAATTTTGATTTTTCTACTCACATAGATCATCCAGGCTGCATAACGCTCTTTGAGGTTAAACAGCACAGCAGGCTCATGTAGGAAGGTGAACATCGCCATGTCCTCAATTTTATCGAACTTTGGCGGGTTCTGTTGGTGGACATCAGTCTCCTTCACAGTGACAGTCTAAGCAAGAAAATGAGTAAGCATATTGAAATTACTGTTCTTTTTCACCTCGGGAATTTTTTTCTCTACATCCAAGAAGTTGGATTCAAATGTCTGTGAAATGTACACATGACAAGTCCAAAAAAAGTAACGAGATTAGGGTGAAGTAACGGCAGAAGCATGGCATACACACAAGTAACTGAGCAGAGAAAGGTTCAACCCAGACTGTTATGATGACAGAGATGTTGAGGGGCAGAGTCAAGGGTTCTACAGAGTACACGTGTTTAGTGAGGGCTCAACAAACTTTGATTTTAAAGACAGAAATGTTAGTGCAGTACCTTTCCAAACTCAATTTCAGTTTCTGCAAGGGCACATATTTTATTTTAAAAAAAAGTTTATTGTATCAATGCACAGCATTGTTACTAGGATTCAGCAGATTCCTCAGTTCTAAAACAGCTACACACTTACAGGTACACTAAAAAATTATTTCCTACCTTTCCAAACTCAGTTTCAACACAGACTCTGTCACCCTCTCTGGCTTGGACCATCCCCTTCACATACTCAACCTCAGGGTCCACCACAAAGCAGGCCTTCTTGATGTCAAAGGGGCGAGTCTGGGCCTCCAAACGCTCCATATCTGACTTCCTCAGAAACGGAGCCGCCGGCCCAAACTCTGCCATCAGTGCATCCCCCATGGTTTAACCTTATCCTAATTCAGCCATTGGGGAAAAAAGAAAACTCCAATAATGCATCCCCCATGGTTAATCAACTACATTTTGTCATTGAAAAAAAAGTATTGATTTATGACGGTAGAAACCACACAAGCAGACTGAGCAACAGCTTTGTTCCACAAGCCATCAGACTCATGAACACACTGAAGAAAACCACATGACCATTCCTAGGTGACTGGATGACATTCCATGAATATTTCTTCACCATGCCGCTGGCATTTTACTCATGCACCTTGTATACAGATCTACGCTTTTCACTTTACTACTATGACCACTGATTGTACTTCTGCTGCTATGTGTGCGTGTTTGTGTGTGTGTGTGTGTGTGTGTGTGTGTGTGTGTGTGTGTGTGTGTGTGTGTGTGTGTGTGTGTGTGTGTGTGTGTGTGTGTGTGTGTGTGTGTGTGTGTGTGTGTGCGTTTGTGTGCGTTTGTGTGTGGTTGTGTGCGGTTGTGTGTGTTTGTGTATTATATCAGTATTCTTATTGGGGGTGTGACGTTCACGAACGAGCAGGTTCTTTTGAACGGCTCCCTGAAGTGAACGATGGGAACCGGATCACAGCTGGTTGAGCCACTCAACCGTTATTTTGTTCATTTTTCATTAATTTTAAGCACGTGACCTTGACCAGAGTAATTATATTTGGGAAAAAACACAATTGTTTGCCTTACAGAGTGGCAAAAACGGTCTTTAGAAGCAGGAGAATAATCAGTTGTTGTTTGGACAAAATTACCGTGAGGTGAAGTCAAAATATGACATTCTAAACACTGAATAAATAATTTTAAGAAGAGCCAGTTTTTTGAACGGCTCTTTGAAAGGAAAGAGCCACTAAGATCCGGATCCCGTCAAAGAGCCATAAATCCCATCTCTAATTCTTATTGCACACTGTGTGTGTGTGTGTGTGTGTGTGTGTGTGTGTGTGTGTGTGTGTGTGTGTGTGTGTGTGTGTGTGTGTGTGTGTGTGTGTGTGTGTGTGTGTGTGTGTGTATTGTATTGTATTGTATTGTACATGTCCATATCAGCCAGTGTTTGAAAAACTGCACATGTGTGAGTGTGTATTGTCTGTGTCTATGCTGTGAATGAATGTGTCAGAGAAAGAACTGTAAATTCATGTATGAGTAGGCTAGTTGTGTGCGTGCCAGCGTGCGTGCGTGCGTGCGTGCATACGAGAGAGAGAGAGGTTATCAATGTCTTATTTAAATGTTTTTTTTTTGTGAAACTGCACATTAGAGACTGGTCAAACACAATTTCAAACTTCTGTGCTAACCCTGTTACATAGATTTTTAACAGTAAAGTACACTTGACTTGACTTGACTTGAACGGACTGGCAAACCGAGCCGGTGCCCTAAACTCCTTCATTAATGCGTCCCCCATGGTTCGGACTTTGAAAACGGAGGAAAGTCACAATGGTAGAACAGACATTTTACATGACAGACAGTCCTTGCGTAAGCACTGATGAGTTTTTGCACAGGTCCTGAAGCATGATAACCATCTAACACAAGTAGCCTATTACCAAACATTTTTTTTTCTTTTTTCAATAGCTTTAAGAGATTGTAGTTGTATGTTATGACACCTTGAGAATATTAAGATCACTACAAGGGAGTTAAGTTACCAGGTGTTGTAGGTAGGCGTACGTTAGTATATGTATATTGTGAAAATTGGGCTTGGTATAAAATTCTTTAAAGAAAAAATTGCATATACGTTGAAGTCCCTCTAATTCAACTCTTGCCTTGAGTTAAAGGATATGTTCAGCCAATTTGAACATGCAGTTGTAATGCTCACACTAACCTGGACTTGTCAGTACCTGAATTTCTTTCTTCTTCTTTTTTTTCAGCCTTTTCCAAGATCCTGGTCATTGTAATGGAGGCAGGTGTTTGTTTACATTTTGAAAAACATATTGATTTATTCCCAATAATATCCAAAAGGTTATGCAACATCAGCAGACAGCTAGCAAACAGTGATACCTTTTGAGAAAATATTTGGAGTAGGCCTCTGTTAAGAATTTTGTAATGTAAACAAAATCTGCCCCCATTAGAATAGCTCAGATCTCGGCAAGGGCTGAGCCGAAAAAGACAGCATCTCCGGGTACTGACAAGTCAAGGGTAGCTTGAGCAATACAACAGCATATTGAAATTGGCAGAAATGGTCTTTTAAGAAAGGTAACAACATTGATCTCTCCCAACAAATACTAATCACATTGAATTGTCCTTGAAAGATTGTACTTCTCATTATCTGGTCGAATAATAGTGTACATTGTGTGAACATTCTAAACATAGCCTGGACAGATTTGAATTTGTAGTATTTTTAGCATGTGAATCTCACCTCGTTTGAGTCAACCTTCGAATGTACAATGTTGATTTGATGTTACTTCTGGAAGTGAATAGAGAAGATGCAGTGTCAAGATCAAACACATGCAGTTGTATTCTCAGCTCGGTGTTGAGTTGCCCAACAATGTTCTTTCTCCACTGCAATATGCACAAATTGTGTCTGTTTCTCTGTTCCCTGATAGCCCAGGAAATCCCATGTTGCTATGCACAATTGTTCCGATGTGAAAGACAGCATAGATTCTGTCCCTCAGCGAGGGTTCCTAATCATGGTCTCCAATTAGAGAGCAGGGAGGCGTGGAAAGGCAATGACTGCAGTTTGTTTGAATAGATACTACTGACACGATTGTCTAAGGGCTGCGACATGCCAAATGATACACATTCGTAATGCCCAATAAACAGCCGTCGTCAATCTTAAACCACACCCCCACCCCACCACCACAGGATTTATAGTACACATGTCTATAGACCTTATCTCACTTGTGATTAGGTCTGGTGATAACCAGGCAAGGTCCCTGATGAGAGAGTACCACCATGTGGTAGATATCTGAAAGGTGTTCGATACTTTCTTCAGCCAGCCTGCCCATAATGACCCATTCAATATTTAATTCATTACATAAACTGCCATGTGTCTGTTTATATGTCTCTCTATGTATAGTTTGTCTTGATTTACAGTTTTACTTTATTGTTTTCCTTATTTATTCTAGCCTTCATTTAGTTGTCTCTTATCCTACTTATTTGTCAACTACTGTACCTGCCTGGTAGACCCTCAGTAGCATGTAGATGTGAGCTTACCTCTGGGTTGGTCTATACTGTGTCCACCACCACCACGACTGAAAGCCACGAATGATTTGCTTCTTTTATAGGGGAGAGTCAATCCCAATATGGAGGTGAGCATCAAGTCAGCCCCGCTCTCCCCATATTTCATAAAAGGAAAACCTCTGAATGGCTCCCATCCAGACATATGAATTTGATATGGTGATTGACACAGACGGGAGCAAGTTTACATGTAAATTCAGGTGGGGGAAAGGACAGCAAGACAGGGCAGCAGCATCAACTCCTGGACCCCAGGCCATATCTAGGAGTTTGCTATTGTCAGACGGAACGCACAGCCTGTGCACCATTTTAAAATCACTATGGACATTCCCATAGCCAAGAACAAAATGCTGACCTTTTGCTCAATACATATGCTCAATGACTGGCACACAAACGTCAAATGGCATATACTATATATCATTTTAAATGACCATATGTATCTACTTTTTTACATGACAATTGATGGTTAATTAAAACAATAACGTAATTATTTTATTGAAAACCTTTGTCTGTGATTGTTAATGAAAACTGCATGGTCATATTGCTGGCAATGAGACAAGGGAGAGAAACACTACGTTATGTACCCTTTAAACATTTTGCAAATATAACAAGGTCCAAAAGACGGCTACAGCTGTCAAATTTTGTAGACCATTGCAAGGTCAGAGCATGGGGGTCCATGATGTATTGTCACCTTTCTGTTCACGTCCCCCTCGAGTCATGGCCCTTCACAGCATCTCAGTGGCACGACATTGTTTCCTTGAGGACAAAGATAACTCTGTGAAATTCAGCTCAGGTTCCTCCGTGAGTGACTGTACTGTACTGTACTCATATTGATGCTCTTTACACGAGACCTTCACACCCCCCTGGGAGTCTGTACAGCAGCTGCCCTCTCATCACCACAACTGCTGTTAATGTTCAAACACATATGATATGCCATTGTTACTCGTGCATTAAAGCACAATTTCAAGAAATTTCACATTTAAAGTGAGATTAGAAAGAATTTCACAATTCGAGTCACAAGTCGATCACATTGGCAACATTTTTTTGAGTGATGTTGGCTCAAATGGCGTTAAGTCAGTCCACATTGAAATATTGGCTTCATTCATTTAAAAACATGATACAGTACTGAAACATATTAAGTCATAAGTTAAAATGTGCTTCATCCAGACATGAAAAACGCCTGTCATTGTAGTGAAATCATTAAGTTTACTCGGAATCCGCCCGATGGCCTGCCTAATCCTGTGAATCTAGTGACATTTGTTAAGCTGTTTGCAGACAAGATGTCAAAAAGGTGTTGAGCCCAAAGGCCTATAAGGTCTTGCACTCAGAAGTGACTCAGAAGGGGGGTGGGGAGTGGGGTCAAGAAAGCTGTGACACACTAAGGAAAGCACCAGGCCACCCACAAGGTGTTAATGCTGTGTCTTTAAAACGCTCACACGTGTGTGCATCACCTGCCAAAAGAAGACCTTGCACTGTCAAGGTTGAGCGATCCTCAGTCTCCATACTCACACATCCTTAATTACCTCCACCAAGGAGGTTACAGTATGTTTTCGGTCGCGCTGATTTGTCTGTCTGTCTGTCTATCTGTTTGTTTGTCAGCAGGATAACTCAAAAAGTCATGAACGGATTTGGATGAAATTTTGTGTAGGTCTTGGAAATGACAAAAGGAAGAAGTGATTACATTTTGGTGGTTATCTGGATCACGATGCGGATCCAGGAATGTTTTAAAGATCTCCACCATTGCGGGATAGGACGAATTTTGACATTCCAGTGACTAACCCACAAAAACAAGGGAGAAAGACAAATAGGCTGTAACAGTCAAATGTTCTATCAAACAGCTTCCTTTGTGGAGGTCTGCACTCTCTGAGTGCATTTCTAGTTTTCTTTGAATTTGACATGGGGACTAAGAACCACCCATTTGCATGTTTAATCAGTCAAATGAATCACCAATAATGTGCCCATTTATATTCAGGCTCTCAAATTGAAATATCCTAAGCAAACAACATTTAGGTGACTACTGCAAGTTCACAGTGATTTTCTGAATAAGCTTTCCTTGTTGTGAGGCGTCTTGGATATGTTAATACCTCAAATGGTCTTAGAGTCTGTTTTTCTGAACATGGTCTATCCCAAGTCACAGAATGTCTTTTTGCACAATTACCTTTTTACATTTTTTTTTTTTTTTTACATATTACATTTTCACATTCTTTATCTTTACTATTTTTATTTTTATTTTCCCCTCCCTGACTATCCCTGTGTTATTTGTGTCTTGAAATGTCCATGTGGGCATTTGTTTATTTGTGTATTTATGTAAGCTACTGGATACCTGAATTTCCCCCTGGAGATTAATAAAGTTACTCTACTCTACTCTACTCTACTCTACTCTACTCTACTCTACTCTACTCTACTCTACTCTACTATACTCTACTACTACTACTAGAGCCATTCATATAGCTCATCACATTGCTCCATTTTGTTCTCTGCACATTGTCACCAGGACGTCAAACATATTTATTTCTTGTGTAATCATTGGGTAATGATGACTTCTGGTCAGGTCAGTTATGTTGTTCCACAAAATTATATTTGGAAAAAGAAAACAAAATAAAACAATCTAAAAGGCCTTTGAGTGTTTAATGACTGCATATTTCCTCTAATTACAAACCCCAACTCCGGTGAAGTTGGGACGTTTGTTAAACAGTGAATAAAATCAAAATGCTATCATTTTCAAAACATTCAATCTATTCATTAGATGGAGAATAGTGAAAAGACAACATATTAAGTGTTAAAACCGAAAAAAAAATATTGTTTTGGGGGACATATGTACTCATTTCTAATTTGTCAAATAAGTTGGGACGGGGATCAGTGAAATTTAGTAAACATCCAAATAAGATAAAACAACAAAGAAGAACATTTCAAAATGAATTGTACTGACGGACAATATAGGTGTCCAGGTATAAGATCATCACAGAGAGGCTGAGTCACTCAGAATTAAAGATGCAAAGGGAATAATTACCATAGTTATTACATACATTTTTGAATTCCCTTTGATTTACCACGATTGAGTGTATATAAGACATATTTTTGTTACTAAAATCATTGTATAGGTTCATGACATCATGAAATATATATTGGCTGTAGTCTCACTCTAATTCCTGGAGTGCTAGAGCTATTGAAAATTGACCATATTAAGAATGCTTAATGCGTGCAAATGATACAGGGGTGTAACATTCTCCTAAGCACCTGAGCTCACTTGAAATAAACCCAGAAGACATGGGAAACTGTCCTTTGCTTACAGAAGTCAGCAGAAGTTGTAGAATTCCATTCTTTTTGACAATAATATAGCATTGCACATCCTGTGCTACAGTGAAAATGGACCATCCAACTTGTGCTAGTGCTAACTTCAAAAGTCAGCCTCCATGATGGCATGCGGGTGCAGTAGTGCATTGGTTAAGATGTTCTCACTCATCTGTAGAGTTAAATACAGTGCTGAATGGTATAAATGGGTTTTAAACAGCATGAAAAGCCAGTCATGCATTATATTTTGAAGGGAGATCTTCGATTACTGCCACATAGTAAGGTCAAATTGCATTCTCTACTATGTTTGAACAGTTTGGCTCCATCATAAGGACCAGCAGGTGATAAAATGGTGGGCTTTTGGTCAAGACCTGTCACACTGTAACCACTACAGAAAGGAAAACATTGCAAAACATGACAAGGAATACACCCACCATTTAAGCTGGTGAAATCATATCCAAGATAGGAATTAACACTGTTTTTTATATAAAATCATCTCATCGGTTAATGTATTTAACTGTTAAGTGTTGTCTTTTGTTTTGTTTTTAGTCTTCCTCGACATTTGCTGCCATTTATTGTCCCCGTCCCAACTCTTTTGAGACGTGTTGGATTTATCAAATTAGAATTGAGTACATATGTCCCCCAAAACAATATTTGTTCTCGGTTTTAACACTTAATATGTTGTCTTTTCACTATTCTCCATCTAATGAATAGATTGAATGTTTTGAAAATGATAGCATTTTGATTTTATTCACTGTTTAACAAATGTCCCAACTTCACCGGAGTTGGGGTTTGTATATTCTCTGATTGGATATCATGAAATGAGAAAAAGACATTTCAGATACTGCTCAAATGGTAACCTTGGAAGTGAACTTACATCTTGTCCTGAAGTGATAAGCTGCGCTACACCTGACACATATCCTCAACACTCTGACAACAGATGTTTAGCAGATAGCCACCGACTGTTCAAGATCAAAGACAGGCACTCACAATCAGAATTGTCATAAGAATGTCACAGGGCTATCTTTGTGCTTAAGAGAGAAGGCTAAGGAAAGAGATATTTGTCACTGAGACATTTTCTGTCATCAGCTAGCAACAGGGTTTGAAAGAAAGTAGCTGGTCTGGCCAGACGACAAGAAAGGCCCCTCTCAATGACTGTCGTTAGTTTACAAAGCAATTCAGGGTTTCAGGACAGATGTGAGAGTCTATGTTGTTGGGGGTATGGATGGTAGTCCTCTGAGAACATTTTGAAAATATAGTTGTGCGATTTTATCGCAATATGAGAATGGATATATCTTTGTGCCGTGAGAAGGCTCAGGAAACAGCGTTGTATCCGTGAGACATGCTCTGTCATCGGCTACCAGCTGCCTGACCTTGGCCTTGAAAGAGAGCAGCTTGTCTGTTTAGGCCCAAAGACAGACGAAAGCACCTGCGGTGTTGACAGTATGCACCAGGGCCACAGTAATAAACTTTCTCCCAAGGTTGCTGTCCCTAAATTTGTTAACTAAGTGACGCACAAACTTTAGCACCATCTTGTTTACCATACCCGGGCCTGTCGCCTCCTTGTATTTGTCCCTGAGTACAAAGATAACCCTGTGAAATTCTTGCTGAATACCAGCTAGACACACAAAGAACGTTAACGTATAAACTTGCAACAGATGGACTTGCAGCACATGGGCCACCAGACGACAAGAAAGGCCCCACTCAATGAGTGGCGTTAGTTTACAAAACAATTCAGGGTTTTTAGGCCAGATGTGAGAGTCTATGTTGTTGAGAACATTTTGAAAATATAGTTGTTAAAAGGGAGATTTCATCGCAATATGAGAATGGAAATATAGATGCTTGGGCTTCAGGGCCCCTTTGACTCTTGAGCCCCTGGGCCTAGAACCAGTAGGCCCATGCAGTAATCTGTCTTTGGGTGGTACATAACATCTTGTCATCTCCTTCAGGGCACCTGACCACTGCAGCTGTTCCAGGAAACAGGCTCCTCCCCTGGGTCCACTGGCCAGCAGCCAACTTTGAGCTACTCTGAGGAGCCCGGCTGTTCCTTTCAGCAGATGGCCACTTCATTGAGAATATGCCCAAGGAAGCAAAAGGATGGCTCTGTGATTCTTAATCACTCCCCCCCAGTTACGTATGGATTTATTTCATCTTAAATGTAAGTAGCTTAATAAACCAAGACCAGTTATGTGATGTGGTATTATGTAGGCTAAGATATGGTGGATCATATAAAAGGATGCTCTAAAACTAAACTTGTATTGCATTTAGAAATGTAGTACAGAGTCCTTACAGGCTATTTCTGCCTTTCTAATTATACAGGAGGATTTTGTAGCTGAATAAAAGACCCTGGTGACACTCAATGGAAGATGTGCGTTATTCGGTTGAAGTGGACACTCAGACGTCATTACCTAGTTTCAGGTAAATATCTCTTTATTACAAATTGCTTTCCCCAACCCATTCCTGAGAATGCCATTGCTGCCGCTGCCTTTATTTTCTATACCTCCCTGATAATCTGCCTCCCCCTGCCCCCTTCAGGCCACAAGCTCAATTACAGCATGCAGAGACTGGACAGATTAGAATGGCAAAGCACAAGGCAAAATTGTTCTAGGTCTGCACTGCACGAGCTAAGATTCTATTGTCTCTGACTCTACCCTGCCCTTTGATCTAACTGGAAAGTTTGTAGAACTCGGGTCATTTTAAAGTTTTAACCGCCATTCTTTTGCAGATAACCGTTGGTTTTAATAAGTAAAAAATATTATATTATTCTGTATTCATTTTTTATCCAGGTATATTGTCGTTCTATGGATGGTAAATAATAACATGTTGACCCGAAGATTACTTCAGTGAAGAAGGATTAACTTCAAGTGTCCAGAGCTAGGGTAAGATTGACAGATACAGTAGGCTATGATAGATACGTTAGTACCTACCCACGGTACATGGATAAGGAAATGAATAACCCAATCTCATTTTCCTTTGGTCTCTTTATCTAAGTATCGCGAGTACCATGTTGTTGAATAGGGACTGCATGAATGAATGTCTAATGAAAACATCACTGCACACTTTGCTAGGCCTAGCAGCTGGCTAAATATGTTAGCTGATCTTTTTCCATTTGTCACCTTTGCTTTGTAGGTCTCTAGTATGATATAACAGGTGCAGTTACAGTTCTCTTTCAGTTAATTTGTTCAGCATCTCTATGGGTTATGCACTCTTGTGCAGACTATTTCCCGAAGCTCTTTTTAATCACGCCGTTAGGCCAATGAGCTGAGATGTGGGCGGGCCAGCCAACAGTCAGAATTGTTTCAGCCAGCGAATACGGTGTATATAAAAAAACGGATCAGCAGGTCTATCAAGTCAAGTCTGTTTTATTGTCAATTTCTTTACATGCACTGGTCATACAAAGAATTGAAATTACGTTTCTTACTTTCCCATGCAGACATAGACATAGACTTTAGGTTTGGACGTAGACAATTAGACATAGACAGTGCACATACATTACACCTAGAGTACCGTACCTATACAATACCCTTACAGACATATAAAGTGCAAGACTGGGCAACAGCAGACATACATAGAACATGTATTAAGAAGAGGTATTGTTGTGCATTTTCAGTTATGTCCTATTGTGATGATTCTGACATGGTGATAGTAGCATTGTGAAATAATAATAAATATAAAGTACCGGTAAGCAATTGTAAAGTGCAATATTTACAACTAGTTGGTAGCTAGTTTTCCAGTACAGTCATTCAAGTAACAGGCATAAAGCAGCAGAAACATGTGCGTGTGTGCTTTTTTTGAGTCATTGTAGTGTGTGTGTGTGTTTTGAGTCAGTGCAAGTAGAATGTGCAATCACGATGCAGTGTAGGGGGGGCTATGTGTGTGTGTGTGTGTGTGTGTGTGTTTGTATCAGTGTGTGTGTGTGTGTGTGTGTTTGTATCAGTGTGTGTGTGTGTGTGTGTGTGTTTGTGTTTGTTTGAGTTAGTGCAAGTAGAATGTGCACTCACAATTCAGTGTTGAGGGGGGGGGGGGGCTATCAGTGATAGGAGTAGGAGGGCGGGTTAAAGTGGTGGTTCGCTATTTTAGACTTTAAGCCCTGTTTGTGTGACTTCTGGGGTGAATTAAAGATGTTCTCATCACAATTTTGACATTTGGTGCTGAATGGAGCATTTGGGAAAAGACATGAATCTCACCACGTGGTCAGTGGTAGCCTAAACATAGGCCTACCTGTCAACCATCCCTAATTTCCCGGGAAACTCCCGAATTTTGACTCATTTCCCGATTTCTTCCCGATTTGACATTTTTCCCGGAAATATCCCGGATTTTTCACATTATCAAAAAACACCGTGGGTCCAGTAAAGCCTACCCACGGCCCTGTCCGACGAGTCACGCCCCCTCTTGAAGAGAGAGACAGAGGGTCTTGATTATCAAGCTACCTGTCAGAAGATTGTATGCCAGATGCCACCAAGAATGGAAGTTCCTTGAAAATACGAGCTGTCTGTCACCCTCGGGCTCCATAGTTTTCTAGCGCTTGTGCGCCCACTCTTTTCCTCAGAAACCGCCAGTTCATGCAACGCATAAAACAGCCTCGGAACAGCAAATCATGCGATTAACCTAATCACAATCTGTAGGCTACCAGCACGAAGTTTTGCACGAACAGACAACTTATGCGACAAAACAAGAAGAAACTCATTGCGCTCATTTCATTGTTCTGTTTTAATTACATTGTTTTTCTATGCTGTAAAACATGTTCTGAGGGATTTTAGACAGGACTGTCTTTGCACGCGCGCTGTTGTGAAAGGCAGATAGAACGCACCGTCCGACCCGTCTGTCATTCCATTGACTGTCAGAATTTGGCCTTTAGAAAATTTCCCGGATTTTGGCTTAAAATATGGGAATTTTCCCGGATTTTGGGAGCTCAAAGTTGACAGGTATGGTGGTAAACGGAGATAAATTGATCCGAAAATGGCAGCCAAATATGCCTTCAAACCGTTGTTTAGCGTTTGGTGGACCAATTTTTTTCCGACGCCAGTGAATAGCACTAGACATCCAGCCAGTAGGTGGCGAGAATGTGTTGTTTGTTTAGACACAAAGGAGCGAGGTAGAACGGTTGCCCAGCACTCAGAAACTGGTACTGGCTAAAAAACTACAGCTTGCATACAAACCATAGAGAGTAGCAGAAACAAACAGACCCCCGTTTCCGGTCGCGCGAAGTAGTTCTAGTCAATCAAATTCAATCAATGAAGACAAATAATAATGATTATATCTTCTCTGGAAGCGTATTTCGTGGTGATTTTCGAGCCAACATATCGCTGTCCACCTCTGACCACTCGGTGAGTTTCATGTCTCTGCAAACGAAAGTTTAATGCTGTTTTAGGATTGTGCTCCATTGGAGTCAATGTAAAGGTAGGGGGGGCTGCAGTCTTGGATATCCAAATGCTCCGTTCAGCACCAAATGTCAAAATTGTGATGAGAACATCTCTAATTCACCCCAGAAGTCACACAAACAGGGCTTAATGTCTAAAATAGCGAACCACGACTTTAAGTGTTTAGCATCCTGATTGCTTGGTGTATGAAGGTCTTTGCCATCCTGGTGGTACGGGAGCGGAGGCACCTGTACCTCTTTCCAGAGGGCAGGAGACTGAACAGTTTGTGTGCGGGGTGGCTTATGTCCTTGGCGATCATCAGAGCTTTTCGGGTGAGGTGGGTGGTGTAAATGTCCTGCAGGGAGGGGAGTGGCGCTCCAATGATCTTCTTCGCTGTGTTCACAATGTGCTGGAGTGTCTTCCTAGTTTGCTCCGTGCAGCTTCCTCCCCACACTGTGATGCAGCTGGTCAGGATATTCTCGATGGTTCCTCTGTAGAATGCTGTCATGATGGAGGGTGTTGCACTTGCCTTCTTCAGTTTGCGAAAGTAGAGGCGCTGTTGGGCCTTCTTCGCCAGTGATGTTGTGTTTGTGGTCCAGGAGAGGTCGTCGCTGATGTGCACTCCAGGAATTTTGTGTTGCTCACTCCCTCCACAACATCACCGTCGATGGTCAGCGGTTGCAGTTGTTTTTGGCCCCTTTGAAAGTTGACAACAATCTCCTTGGTCTTGTTGACATTCAGCAGGAGGTTGTTGTCCTTGCACCATCTGGCCAGCTGGTCTACTTCTTCTCTGTAGTGAGTCTCGTCACCCTTAGTGATGAGGCCCACCAGTGTTGTATCGTTCGCAAACTTCACCAGATGCTTAGTGCTGTGGGTCGTTGTGCAGTCATGTGTCAGCACCGTGAACAGCAGGGGGCTGAACAAACAACCTTGCGGGGGCCCCGTGCTCAGTGCCAGGGTGCTTGAGGTGTTGTTCCCGACACGTACTGCTTGTGGTCTCTGCAACAGCTTGTCCAGTTTGTTGATGAGTTGTGGTATTATGGTATTGAATGCAGAAATGAAGTCAATGAACAGGATTCTCACATGAGTCTTCTCACATTCTCACATATTGTCAAAGTGGGTGAGTGCGGGATGGAGGGCAGAGCAGATTGCATCCTCCATGGATTGTTTTGCTCGATATGCAATCCGGGGGGGTCCAGGGTGGGGGGTAAGATGGCTTTTATGTGTGATATGACTAGACGTTCGAAGCACTTCATTATGATGGGTGTCAGTGCTACAGGACGGTAGTCATTAAATCCGGATGGTGATGATTTCTTTGGCACAGGTATGATGGTGGTAGCTTTGAAATGATGGGACAATGGCTTGCTCCAGGGAGGTGTTGAAGATATCTGTAAAAACATCTTTCAGGCCTAGCAGCTAGTTGAATATGTTAACTTAACTGATCTTTTTCCATTTGTCACCTTTGCTTTGTAGGTCTCCAGTATGATATGTTTTTATTATTATTGTTATTATTAACAATTAACAATTAATTTCCCTTAGTCAGAGGGAAAATTGTGGTCACTAAAGACAACTACTATTTCAACTATTACTATGTAAAATCTGGGAAATATAGAATGTCATGCAGATTTTTGAAACATTAAAAAAAAATCTTATCATAGGCCTACTTCAAATATTTTCCCAATTATTTGCTATTTGTCTGCTGATGTTGCATTACCTCTTGGATGTTTTTGGGAATAAATCAAGATGTTTTTTTGAAATGTAAACAAACTCTCCCCCCAAAAGGCTGAAAAAAGAAATCTCAGGTACTGACAAGACCAGGGTAGTGTGAGGATTACAATTGCATGTTGAAATTGGAAGTTATCCTTTAATATTTGGTTGCACACCCTTAGACAGCAATGTGAGCCTCCACACGTGTTTGTATTCATCAACAAGCTTCTTGCACTTCTCCGGTGGAATTTCCCCCGACTCTTTCTTTGCAATATGTTTATCATCTTGATGAGGTACTGGATTCTTTCTCCTAATGACAGATTTCACATCAGAGGCCAGATTTCACCCCCAAGACTTTCAACTGGATTTACACCTGGAATCATCACTTCACAATTTTAGAATAGCGTTGTTTCATTTTACAACCATTCCATTGTGCTTTTGGATGTGTGCTTTGGGTTTTTGCCTTGCTAGAGTGCACATGATATTCACGGCAAACCAAGTGCTCTTGCACAGGGTTAAACATTGCCCTGTAAATAATGCATTGCCCTGTAAATAATGATACCTGTGACGCCTGTCATGATACTTGTGATACGGTCAAGGTCTCCAATACCAGATGCAACAAAAGCAGTGACATAATGTTATGGATCGGACACCATGCTTGATTTTTGCTACAGTGTTTTTCCTTGAAGACTTTTTGCAAAGTATGCAAACATGCTGTTTGTGTGCATTTCTGAAAAGCGTTGTTAAAAGGACTGTGCTCTGCCCTTGTTCTCTTATACAACCATCAGGTGTTCCCTTTTATGACATTAATTAAGCAAAGGGGTCTGTCTTGGTCTCCACAACAAAAAAACACTGCTTTGTGTAGTGTTTAGCATGTGGTGCTTGTTGAAAAAAACTACCCAAAGCAGTTCAAAGTTTACCTTCAGGTCTATAGATCCTAGACCTGGTGTTTTTTTCTATTTGCACCAACTTCCGTACACTTCTATCATGAATTCTTCCCTAACCCCTAGACCCAAGTAGGTTCTTTACAGTTCCATGTTTGGCAGAATTCCGTGGAATGGACACGGATATCTGGGACACGAAATCCGTGTCAGTTTCACAGATTTTTCCAAAATTCCATGCTCCTAGACACGGAATTGTTTTCTGTGATGGACACACGAACGTGCTTTCTTATTCCCACAGCTCTATGTTTACACAGTCTTTTATTTTCTCAGGATTTTTCTAATTTCAAATATATTTCTCTCAAAAAGCATTTCATACTGACAGGTTAGGGTTAGGCCGGGATTGTTTTGGTCTGGGCACAGCTAGTATATTTTTGTTTATTACATGAACTTGATAGTCTATCAACCAACTGGAAGAGGTCTTTCTCAAAAACATGTCTTTACTGACAGGCTAAGGTTAGGGATTGTTTTGGTCAGGGGCATAACTTAAATTGCTCTCGCATTCTTTTATTTAGTATAAAAATGAGGTATCTATTTTCTAATGACAGACTTAACACAGTGCTGTGGGAATATAGAAAGCACTTCCGTAAGTCAATTAAGGAAAACAATTCCGTGTCCAAAATCTGTGAAACTGACACAAATTTTGTGTGCAAAAGATTAGTGTCTATTCCACACAATTCTGAGAGATCAGACTGTCTTTTGAGGTGACCTTTTATTATTTGGATGTCTTGAAAATAATAGTATTTCTGGTGTCCCCAGACAGCTCCTCTGTCTTCACCTTTGTGAAAGAGGAGCAAGATGTAACAGGTTGTTTTTTAAAACACAAATATCATAATTCATTGGCTAATTCCTGTTCTATGTACAAAAGCAATCTATCAAAGGTTATGCCCATTTGTTATTTACCATATTTAACTCAAATTCGGTTTCCACAGTAATAATGAAGGGTGCCAATACCAGTGACTCCAGGAGTTCCAATTTGTTTCCTCTCATACTCTAGTTTTTAATGTTGTTGATCATTTTTATATTTTGTATCAACCACAAGCTACCTGTATCTATAGTACAATCGAAATTGACCTTATTATTTGGTGCCTGGAGATATGTCCCATTATGTGCTTAAACTTCAATACTAACTGGCAGCGCTGCTGAAATTGATTATGATATTGAATTAAGAGATGGACTGTTCAGTGTGTGTAATGCTTGAAATTATGGGATCAGGCAGAGAAATTCACTTAAAACAATCAATTGAAACGAGGCCAGAGTTGTTTGTTGCATTTTCATTTATTCTGCATCACTACTAGCCTGATTATAGTCTACTTTCAAATCTCTTCAAGACTTGGTCCCAAAGGGCATGGTTGACCCACCTCTCTTGGTTAGCTACTGGTTGTTTACGTCCCAACAAAGTGGGAGGAGTTCCCGATGTTTCTGGAGCCCAGAAACAATATTTGTATTGCTCCTGGCCTGACAAGAAGCAACGCTGAAGGTGTTGTGTCAGTAGGATGGCGCAGCCTGGCTACATCACTACAGAAACCTCAGAGGCCAGAACACAAGGATGTGGGAGATCTTCAGGAGGATCTTCACTCCTCAACTTGTCCTTTCTAAAATGGAAATGCAGAATATCATTATATGTATTACTAGGTGTACCTTCCATATGTACCATACCTTTCCTGAATGTTGCATCTAATTTGCAGTGGTTGCATCCTTTAACCCATTGATGCCTAAAGCACCTGCAAAAACGCCTGCTGGATGCCTGAAGACCTTTTTGGGAAACGTTGCCCTAAGCCTCTAAAAACCTAAATATCTCAGCCTCTGAAGCAAATAAAAACAAGAAATAAGTTGCATTTAAACGCCAAGACCCCCATCTTGTATTAAAATGTGTTGATACAACTTTAACATACCAACATTTTAAATAAAAGATTAAAACAGCTTCAAAGATCTTGTCCATGAGGCCCTGTGCCACTGTGTATAAGATTTTACAGCCTAGTTGTGCTGTTTGAAGAATGTAGCTTGTTTGTATATGCAGCCGTTCAAAACAGATAGAGCTGAAGTATGTTTCAACAATTGCAATAATTTATCTGATTATACTAGAAACAAGCTTGCAACCAGGTAAATGAATGGATTAACAACGTTTGAAGGACACATGTACAGACAATACATTAAAGTTCACTTTACAAAGATGAGGCCAAAATAACTGGATTTCCTAAACCTACAGCATATACAGTAGTACATGTCTACTAAATATCCCATATACTGTATGTGGAAAGTGCCCTGATTATTTCAACTTTATGTTAGTGGAAAATAGAGCATTGCTTTGAAGGATTATTCTGACCTAGCCACCAGCATCACGGCTCTTGGGAATTGAGTTTTACTTGAAAAAATGGTTGCTTCTCTTACCTTGCCACCTGCATCACGGCTCTTGGATCTCATCTTGTTGACTTGAGACTCAGCTATGTCAGCTCTCTCCTCAGCCTCATCCAGCTCATGCTGCAGCTTGCGGAACTTGGTCAAGGTGCCGTTGGCCTGCTCCTCCTGAAAAAGACAATCAATGACACTGTAGCTGAAATTCTCCTTACAATATAGATTGCTGATTTGGTTGCCATTGCTACATAATTGATGACTTACAGCCTCCTCTGCTGTTCTCTTGTAGGATTTGACCTTCAGCTGCAGCTTGTCAACCAGATCCTGAAGACGATGCAGATTCTTCTTGTCCTCCTCAGTCTACAGATACAAAGGTTGGTCAAAACTTATCGAACCAAAGTCAATGCAATGAAATTAAATAGATAGACAAGCACATTTCCTCATAATTAGGGGTAGAGTGGTGGTGTTTAGTACCTGGTAGGTGAGCTCCTTGATGCGACGCTCATATTTGCGGATCCCTTTAACAGAGTCACCGGCCTTGCGTTGCTCCATCTCCACTTCAGATTCTAGTTCCCTCACCTGTGTGGAAATGTTTACAAACCATAAAAAGATGACGGTTGACTTTTTGGCTAAGCACTGCCCCAATAGCCACTATTTTTTTTGGTCAGTCAGCAACATGGTTCTCACCATTGAAATGTATGCAAATCAGGGTATTTTTAAGTTGTATTTTATTTCCGGTATTTAATTGTTCTTTTCAGACATACATATATATATATATAAATTAAATATTTTAGGGCTTTTTTGCCTTTCATTTGTGACAGGACAGTTCAGCAGAGACAGGAAATGAGTGCGGTGAGAGAGACGCGGAAGGATCGGCAAATGACCCGGCTAGAATTGAACCCGGGTCGCCGGTGCAGCAACCCAGTGCCCCACTGTCAGGCCACGGCAGGGCCTCTTTTCAGACAGATATGATATGCCTTTGATCAGTGGCCATATTTTAGAGAGTAGTGGACAGAAAGGATTGTTGTTTGCTGTTGAAAGCTACATGCATGCCACAACTTACATTGTCAGAAAATGGTAAATACAGGGGAGCGCATCTCATTGAAAGACAATTTGACACGCACACTTTTATGGACATATTGGTATGATTATGGACTGTGTTTGTGTACTTTGGGAGTATCATCATAGGAGTGTGGGGTTCTGTATAAACAAATGTTGTTTTACTCCCTGACATTTACCTGCCAGCGAGGTCATCCACATTGTTTGAATCCACACCCTGCACTTTTCATTGTGGGCTTCGGAAATGGAGAAAATCTCACTCCGAAGCCTACAAACTTGTTGGGTATCTGCTACTGGATTCACAAATCCCATTAATCTCTATTGTGAAGTTATTTTTTAGTGACTGACTTAGAATAGTAAATAATTTCTTTGATTGGTCAGTTGAAGATTTACGTTTTTTGGCTCCTAAAAGGTCCATTCAAATTGACTGAAATAGCATATAGCAACAAACTCAATTCAGCACTCACCCTTGACTCCAACTTCTGAATCTGCTTCTTGCCACCCTTCATGGCGATTTGCTCAGCTTCATCCAGGCGGTGCTGCAAGTCCTTGATTGTTTGCTCCATGTTCTTCTTCATGCGCTCCAGGTGAGCACTGGTGTCCTGCTCCTTCTTCAGCTCCTCTGCCATCATAGCAGCATCAGTGATGGCCTTCTTGGCTTTCTCCTCAGCATTCCTGGACTCTCCCACAGCCTCCTCCACCTCATTCTGCAGCTGGTTTGTATCACCCTCCAGCTTCTTCTTCTGATTCAAAAGGCTGGTGTTCTGTGTGAGAAGTAACATTGATCATTATTTTCTTCTTCTTTTTCTTCTTATTTCTCTATATACTATTTCAGAGCTATGATGACTGAGTATTAAATTATAGTTAGTTTTATACCTGAGAGTGGAGCAGCTGCACTCTCTCGCTGACATCAAGCAGCTCCTGTTCAGCCAGTTTCCGGCCTCTCTCAGTCTGCTCCACCAAGGATCTCAGCTCATCCAGTTCAGCCTGCAGCAGATTGTTGCGTCTGTCCACAATGGCAATGTTCTCTTTGAGATCATCGTTAGCACGCTGGGATTCATCCAGGTGCAATTGAGAATCCTGTAAAGAATGTCGGTACAGTGGTAAATTTGAAGTATAAGTCAGACTTAAAATGCATCCATTAAAAGTTCTAATGTCCTATTGTTATGAACCTTCAGATGCCCATGGAGACCCTTGAGTTGCTTCTGAGCCTCAGCTGCCTGTCTGTTGGCTTGGCTAAGCTGAATCTCCATCTCATTGAGGTCTCCCTCCATCTTCTTTTTCACTCTGAGAGCTTCATTCCTGCTGCGAGTCTCAGACTCCAGGGAGCTCTGCAGGGTGTCAACCACTCTCACTTGGTTCCTCTTTGCCTGCTCCATCTCCTCATCCTTCTCAGCAAGCTTACGTTCAATGTCAGCTTTGACTTGATTGAACTCCAGCTGAGATCTAAGGATCTTCCCCTCCTCATGCTCTAGGGAGCCCTATTGAAATGAAGGGGTAGAATTGTTACATTGCTACATTTATTTCATAGAATTTACATCCTGGGATCTACAGTTATAATAAAAGTACAGTGGTTGTCTGATTTAAATTTGTATGTATGTACCTCTGCTTCCTCCAAAGCAGTCTGAATCTCAGATTTTTCTTGCTCAAGGGTCTTCCTGGACTTCTCAAGTTCATGGATGTTCTTTCCGGTCTCACCAAGTTGCTCAGTGAGATCAGCAATCTCCTCTGTAGAGAGAAAATTACAATATTAATTGCTTGATGGACTTTAAGGATGGTAATGTGAAGGCAAAACAAAATATATTAAATAATGTAAATTTTTAGAGACCTTGCAAGTTTTTGTTCTCCCTCTTCATAGTCTCCAAGTGATCCAAAGATTCTTCATATGAGTTCTTCAGTTTAAAGAGCTCAGTGCCAAGAGATCTGGCCTCTTTCTGGGAGCCCTCCAACTCAGTCTGGGACTCCTCGTATTTCTGCTTCCACTCAGCCAGGACCTGGGTTAAAATAGGATTGTTAGTTTCTGATCAGTGAATTCCAATTTAAATATAAAATGTGGCTATTTCAATGTTTACCCTAAATGATACATGATCATATACAATAGAAAAAAAAACATCTGAACCTTATCAAAGTTTCTTTGCTTCTTGTCCAGGGCAGTTGCAGCAGCATTGGATCTCTCCACATCTACCATGAGATCTTCAATCTCATTCTGTAGTCTATGCTTAGTTTTCTCCAGAGAGGAACATTTGGCATTGACAGCTTCCACAGCTTCCTCTGCATCTTGCAGACGCTGAGCCAGCTTCTTCCTGGATAGCAGAAAATCAGCGTCTTGAGTCAATCAAAATCAGGAACCACTTAATACTTCTGTCTGTAACATAGTTTAGGTTTGGGGGACTCTTACTTGGAATCTTCCAACTCCTCAGTCCTCTGGATGGCATCAGTCTCGTACTTGGTTCTCCACTGTGCCACTTCAGAGTTAGCCTTCGAGAGACTGCGCTGCAGCTCAGCCTTGGCCTCCTGCTCCTCCTCATATTGCTCTCTTAGGAGGTCAGAGTCATGGCGAGCAGACTGCACTGCATGGGCTAGGGCATTTTTAGCCTGAGAGATAATTATGATCGTATGAAACATGTTAATAGAGCCATCACAAGTGCCTTTGCATTAATAACAAAGAAAATCTAATTTGACCAAACCTTGACTTCCTCCTCCAGTTGTCTCTTAAGGTCTTCAATCTGCTGGGTGTATGACTGCTTGCCTCTAGTTAGCTGAGAGACAAGAGAGTCTTTCTCCTCCAGCTGCCGAGCCAGCTCACCTTTTTGATTGAAAATATTAAGGTTGTTTTGACTTTAAATATTTAAGAGCAAAGAGCCATCAAAATACAGCATATTAAGACTACATATTCAGTAGAATGAATGTACCATTTTCAGTTTGAAGCTTAGCTTTGTGCATGGTGAAGTCATTGATGCTGCGTTGGCCTTCTTCAGACTTGGTTCTGTATTCAGTCATCTGATCCTCCAAAGTCCTGCACATCTTCTCTAAGTTTGCCTGGAATAGTAATAGTAAAACATTACATTTTATTTGATTCGAATCTTTGGGAAAGTGGGTTAGGCAACCACAGAAAGCGACTGTTAGGCAACCATCCTGACCACATTTATAATTTATGAAATGAAGGGCCTGATTTTTCACTGCTGTACTGCATGCCCATGAATGATAAATGGGAACCATAATTATCTGTCATACAGTGTTCTGAATATTATTAACTTAACTTAAGTTTTAACTTTTTACCTTGTTCTTAGCAACTTGCTCCATGTTGGAGACAACATCATCCAGCTCCAGGCGGAGTTCACTTTTCTCCTTCTCGAGCTTCTGTTTCACTCTCTGAAGGTTATCAATCTGCTCACCAAGGTCAGCTACGCTATCTGCTTGCTTCTTCCTCAGTGTGGAAGCAGTTGCCTCATGTTGCAGAGTTGACTCTTCAAGGTCTCTACGCAACTTTTGGAACTCAGCCTCCCTCTTCTTGTTCATTTCAAGCTGGGCTGCAGTGGCACCTCCAGCCTCCTCCAGTCTCTCACTGATCTCCTCCAGCTCTCTGGCAAGGTCAGCTCGCTGCTTCTCCACTTTGGCTCGGGCAGCTCGCTCAGCTTCCAGCTCTTCCTCAAGCTCCTCAATGCGGGCCTAAACAAAAGATACCACCCTGTAACTTTTCTAAAACTTAGAAAGACGTATTTTACAACTTTTTATACAATTTTTTTTCTCTTACCTGAAGCTCCTTCAGTTTCTTCTGGAGCTGGGCTGCCATGGCTTGCTCATCTTCAATCTTGCTACTAAGTTGACTGATCTCAAAGTCTTTCCTATTGTGTATAAAACAATATAAATAATTAAAGATGAGCACATCATCACCTTTTACTGTAAAATGATGTTTTAAACTTACTTTTTGAGCCTTTCTTCCATCTGCTGTTTGTCATTCTCTAGATCCATTACATTCTCCTGTGTCAACTTTAAGTCACCCTCAAGCTTTCTCTTAGCTCTCTCAAGATCCATCCTTAGTTTCTTCTCCTGTTCCAAGGATCCTTCAAGCTTTTATGAGAGAAAGTTATTATTATGTAAATGTCCCAATTCACCCAAATATTTTGAATACTCAGTTAACCTTTTTTATTTTGAATACTATTACTACATTTTATTGTTTGCCTACATCATCAACTTGCTGCTCCAGCTTGGTTTTGGCCTTGGTCAGAGTATTGACTTTGTCCTCTTCACTCTGAAGGTCATCCAGCGTTTGCTGGTGAGCCTCTTGAAGAGCTTTCTTCTCCTTGGTCAGCTTGGCAATGATTTCATCAAGAGCTGCCATCTCCTCAGTCAGGTTTTTAACCTAAAAGGAACACAGGGATCATTCTGTCCTATAAGGATATTATAATTTATCATTTAAGCTTATATTCCAGCACAAGAAGTAAACCTCAGTGAACATTACTCTATAGAAGAGTTTTCTTTTTGTATTAGCATGACTTAAACTTTTTCTGACCTTGTTCTCAGTAGCATGTTTCTCCTTTTCCACTTTAGCCAGTGTGAGCTCCAAGTCATCAATGTCTTTCTTGAGCTCAGAGCACTCATCCTCTAACTTCCTCTTCTTAGCAGTCAGCTCTGAATTCATCTCCTCCTCATCTTCAAGTCTCTCAGTCAACTCTTTGGCTTTGGCCTCAAGTTGAATCTTGCTCTTGATCAAACCCTCACACCGCTCCTCAGCATCACAGAGACTGTCTTGGTCCTGTAATAATATGATTCATTTCATTTTTAGAAAATGAAAGAAGAAAGATTGAAGAAGATACTAAGGAAGACTGCCTTTAAAATGTACGTCAGAGATCATGAGCTACCTTGCATAAATGATAGCCCTACTTACAGTTTGAACTTGAAGCTGTAGGTCATTCTTCTCTTGGACAATTGAAACCAGTTTCTCCTCAAGCTCCTTTCTCCGGGCCTCAGATTTAGCATAGGCCTCCTTCAGTTTAATGAATTCTTCCTTCATGTTGGCCATCTCCTTCTCAGCTTCAGCTGATTGCAGCAGGGGCTTGATCTTGAAGTACATCTTCATCCAGGGCCAATTCTTGACACTCATGAATGCACGCACGTTCCATTGAATAATAAGTAGGGAATCTCTGAAATTAGAAGTTTAGAGTAAGAGTAAGAAGTTTAGAGTAAGAGTAAGAGTGTAGAGGTAAAGTAATGCCTCTTAAATTCATATGCCACATGCTGTTTGCTGAGTCAAATATTTGGCCACTGCTTGGCCGATATGAATACACGTACGTTCCACTGTATTACCAGCAGTGTATCTCAGCAACATAATTGCACTTAATAAGTATTCATGTCAGCAATATTTGTATATGTTTTTTTGTTCAATTCTGCTAAGCAGATTTTCTCACCTGCGTTCCACAATTTTCTTGAACTCAATCCTCGCAAGTTCTCCACGTGCCCTAGCCTGAATACCAGTGATGATGAGAGCAAGACGATCGTCTCTCATCTCTTCAAGAACTCCCAGCAGACCAGCCTTGAAGAACACCTGACACATATCAAACATGGAATAGATTATCATCTCTTTAAACGCACAGTTTGTTTCAAGCAAATCAACTGTTCAACATGTCGTGAAAATCTTCACTTACCTTAGTATGTCCCAGTTTGTACTGTTCATAGTCTATATCCAAGGTGCCAAGCAATTTTTAACGAACTGACCACACAAAGTTGCTCATAGCTTTTGAAATATTGATGCACTTTATATGCACTCTATGGGAACAATAGAATAATGTACCTTAGTGTGTCCGAATCTGTATTGCTCATGGTCAATGTCCAGAGATCCCAACAGTTTTTCAGCTCCCTTCTTGTTGTCTATAAATTGTCCCTCAGGGATAGTAGCAGGGTTCAGGATACGGTATCTGGACAGATAGATTCGTAATACTTGAAGGAAATAATCTCATAGCTATTTTCTTGTTTTTTATTGTATACAGAAGATAAAATAAACAAAATAGGCCTTAGCCCTTAACCATCTGTACCTCTGTTTGAAGTCTGCGTACTGGATCCTGTTGGGGAAGCCCTTTCTGCAGATTCTGATGCCTTCCAGCACACCGTTACAGCGCAGCTGGTGCATGACCAATGGATTCTCCATGGCCCCAGGAGTCTTGGACTCATTGGGGATGATGCAGCGCACAAAGTGGGGGTGAGTTGACCTCAGGTTGGTCATCAGCTTGTTCAGGTTCTCCTGTAGTAGAATATTTATTTAGCATTTAGATATGGATTTGTTTACAAGTGGCTACTATGAATAGTGTGCATAGAAATAAATACTTACTCTGTGCAGGGCTGACACAGTCTGGAAAGAAGATCCTTTCTTCTTCTTACCACCACCTTCCTTGCTTTCTGCAGCTGTGAAAGTAGTGCAGATCATAGGTTGACAAGCTTGGCACTATTTAAGACTATTTAGACTATTAAATGGACATCTTATTTGTCTTATATGGACAGCTTATTTATGTAACTGTAAATATTCAAAGCGGCTGACCCCTTCATCATTTCACTTCATGTAAAATGTATGTGACAAAAAAAAATCACTTGACTTGACTTAATGGAGAAATAACTTACCAGCATCAGCCCCAGCATATCCAACAAACAGGGCACCCAAAAGCTTAACAGTTGACTTCTGGAAGAGCCCAACCACAGTCTCATTGAGGGGGTCCTTGTTCTTCACCAGCCAATTGCCAATGTTGTAGTCAACAGTGCCAGCATAGTGAACCAGGGAGAAATGAGCCTCTGGTCTCCCCTTGATAATTCTTGGCTTCTGGAAGCAGGCATTTTTGCCCAAGTGGTTGTCATAAAGCTTGGCTTTAAATGTGGCATCACTGGCCTTGGGGAACATGCACTCCTCTTCAAGGATGGACATGATACCCATGGGCTAAAAGACATAAAAAGGCAAAACATTTTACTCCCTATGGTCTGCAACCTAATTAACTCCTTTGTGCAGAACTTGTGTTTTAATCGTATTGTCAAATGACGTCATAGCAATGTTGTTATGATGTAGTTGAGCTTTTTCAGTGAATGGGCAACATGTGAACCCATCTAGACATAAGGGCTACAAATTCAAGAAATCAAGTGCTTACTTTTTCAATTAGTTCAATGCAGGCGGCCAAGTCCATGCCAAAGTCAATGAACTCCCATTCAATCCCCTCCTTCTTGTATTCCTCTTGCTCCAGCACAAACATGTGGTGGTTGAAGAACTGCTGCAGCTTCTCATTAGTGAAGTTGATGCACAGTTGCTCAAAGGTGTTGAACTGAAATAAGTTAAAGAGTCATCTTCATCTTTATTGTGTTCGTGTTGCAGGGTACAGCAAAGTTGGATTTTTAAGAAAATAATTTTACCATCAGAACTTACATCAAAGATCTCAAATCCAGCAATATCCAGCACACCAATGAAGTACTGACGAGGTTGTTTGGTGTCCAATTGTTGGTTGATTCTCACCACCATCCACAAGAACATCTTTTCATACACTGACTTGGACAGTGCACCAATAGAGTAGTACACCTAAGATAATAATTGAAGACATGGATAACTACATAAAAAAGCATGAACATATAGCCTATGTACAGTATTCCACGTAGCACTATCCTTAAATTAATTGGCGGGTGATATCTTTAATTAAAACATAACCTTTAGGCTCTTTTCCTCTGCCAGTTTTCTGGTAGGCCTACAGCTCGACACAGCACAACTCGGCTGCCGCTTTTTGCTTTTCGAATAGGCAAGACACAGCTCAATCGTAAGCAAAAAGTGGCAGCCAAGTCACGCTGTGTTGAGCTGTAGGTCTACCAGAAAACCGGCAGTGGAAAAGAGGCATTTGTGGAGTTGAATTAATCCTATTCAGACTGGGCTTTTTTGGCATTCTTGGGCCTGGGGGGGGGGCTCTTTTGACCCCCCCTTATTAACTCAGGAACGGAATTCAGTATGACTACGAAACTTTGGGGAGATGATCTACATATGGACATCTATGAATGACATATTTTTTTTGTAATTATCTGGTATTATGACGTCATTATGACATCATTATCTTATTATGCCCAAAATCTCGCCATAATGTATTTTCCATCAAATTTAGGTAATGCACTTAATTGTTAATGATTTTATGCTTCAAACCACTTAAATGCTCACACAGTTATCTGATGCTAATGGAAATAACAAAAAAATATGGAAATATATGGCGTCATAGATAATGGTAAAGTGATTTTTGGTCAGACATACCTGTCAGAAAACCATTGCCATGGTAATGGCAAAAATGATAAACCTAATCTTTCGGTACATAACTGTAGCCAACTAAATGTTAGGAAAAGTCACAAAGTGTCGTAGTCATAGCTTAAGTCGTTAAGGAATTATACAACAACAAAGTTGGTTTACATGCAGCATTCTACCTGCTGGACACTTTGTCCCTTGGTGACCCATTCGTTTCCTACTTTGACCCTTGGGTGGCACAACGACTTGACGAGGTCAGCAGAGTTCAGGCCCATGAGGTATGAATATTTGTCAATATCTGGAGAGAGTGAAGATGTTCCATTTATTTCTCAAATGATTTACAGTAATTCTAATATTAAGACATGGTCTATAACACATGGGTGCCACAAGTTATTGCTGTGAAGTTGTCATCTTTGAATTTAGAATTTGTACCTTCAGTTCCATCAGCCTCTGCCTGCTCCTCTCTCTGCTTGTTCTTGAACTTTACGTTGCCAAAATGCATAATGGCACCAGTCAGCTTGTAAATGCCGTTCTTCTCCTCTTGGGTGAAGCCCAGCACATCAAAAGCATCCTGTAACCAATCATACACATGCTTATCACTCATATCACACAAGAGTATACATCAAAACTTGGCAAAGCTTGGCAAATCTATGGTATAAGTAATGATACAGTCAGTGGGTATGAGCTAAGAATACTGACATCAGTTGCTTGCAGTTCATCCCCATCATCAATAGATGCTACTGTTGTCTGTCCTTGGGAGATGAAGGCGTAATCATAGGGGTTGTTTGTGATCAGCAACATCTCTGGAAAAAAAGATCACAGCAGAAGAGATGGCATTGGAAATAAGCAATATGACAGAAGTGGGAGAGGTGTTGGTCACGGATATCATCCCCAGTGGTTGTGGTTGCGGCCATAGGCATTGGCAGTGGCATGAAGCCAAGGGCTGAGTACATTTACAATGTCCAATGCATGTCTGTTTCAACACAATAGTGTGGTTGGACCAGTGATGGAGTCACAGGGAATGGATTTACTGAAACACTTGTTCAAACAAAAAGGGTAACAGTTAGATTATACTTTATTATCATGCAAGCATTTATAACAAGCAAGCAATTATGACATAGGTAATACCTAGCAGTTCTGGTTTCCTCTGAGAGAGGATCTGGTAGAAGATGTGGTAATCTCTCTCAGCCTTAAGCTGGAAAGTCACCCGAGACTTCTCCAGAAGATCTGTAAAATGAGAAATATTGAAACAAACCGCAGACTGTACCAAACATTTGAGGGATATAATATGTAATATAGTATTTCTATTCTGTGTGAGGCACTTACATGTTTCAATATCAGCAGAGGCAAGTTTGCCACTAGCAGCGAAGTGGAT
Organism: Engraulis encrasicolus; assembly: GCF_034702125.1. Classification (NCBI taxonomy): domain Eukaryota; kingdom Metazoa; phylum Chordata; class Actinopteri; order Clupeiformes; family Engraulidae; genus Engraulis; species Engraulis encrasicolus. The sequence goes on from NC_085865.1 coordinate 46,305,502, forward strand.
TCTGATGAATTTACCCTGTGAAACACAAAAGTAAATATTCCTTTCTTCAATATAATTTCCACCCAGCATAACTGATGGCAAGCTCAAGCACATCTGGGAGATCAGAGGTACAATTTAACATTTGGGTAAGTGAAGGTAAATATTTGAGCACAGTAATGTACAAGTTCAATATCTACTTAGGACAGCTTGCCACTGACTCCAAAATGGATACGGATTAATTTACCGTGCATGAACAGACGACTCATATCAATGAAAACAAACAAAGCAGTACGAGTATTGAGATCAAATTGAAAGTCATCGGATGGCTTACGAATCGGGATGAATTGTCATTCCTGATGGTCTTTGCATTACCAAAGGCCTCCAGGGCAGGGTTGCACTGGATGATTTGATCCTCCAGGGTACCCTAGATGACAGAAACAAGTTATTTAGAGGACCTATTATAGGCACAGTGAAGATGGCTCACACCAAGACTTACCTGTACAATAGGCAAAAAAAAAGTTTTATGCAAGGTTTTTCAGATGTAAGTTATTCATCATCTGACTTGGGTGTTTAACAGTTGCATATTGATGCATATTAAAGAACTTAATTTACCTTTTTGTCATCCACCTTCTCCTTCTTTCCAACTGCTGCAATGCTGGCAAAGTACTGGATCACTCTTTTGGTGTTAACAGTCTTTCCAGCACCAGATTCTCCACTGAGAGTCAAAATCGACATGTTGAATTTACTTCATGAAGAAGTCTGTTAAACTTAATGACTTAACATTCAGTGTCAACGGCATCATCATACTGTGTGTGTTTAAACAGTACTCACGTGATAAGGACAGACTGGTTCTCTCTGTCTGTAAGGAAAACATACAGAATTTTAATAATATAAGTATTAATTTCTAATTGAATTCAAAAAAAGTGAATTGAACCCGGCACTGAGGTGTTGTAAATCTAATGAAAACTGGTGCTCTTGGGGTAGTTAAATTAGCAACAAACAAAGCAAAAGGCCCCAAGCACTTCAGAGTATATCCACAGAAAGAAGGGAATACATTTAACAAGCCTTTATTAGAAGATGCTACTTAATGACACCATGTTTGAACCACAAATGGTCTTCATCAGGGCAAAACATTTTGCCATTTTTAGTGACACTTCTAATAAAAGTAAGTGGAAGTATTCACTTCTTCATGTGGATATACTCTGAAGTGCCTGGGACCTGTTGCTGTTGACCTGTTGCTTTGTTTATCAATAATTGTTAAATAGTGTTTTTTATATTCACTTTAAAACCGGATTTTCTGTTTTACCTGACAGCATGTATTGGTAAGCATTGTCAGAAATGGAGAAGATATGTGGAGGAGCTTCAGTCCTCTTCTTGCCTCTGTAGGCTTCAACAACTTCCTGATTGTACACTGGCAACCACTTGTAGGGATTGACAGTAACACAGAACAACCCAGAGTAGGTCTGTAAAGACAGATTCATTATTAGCAATTTTAGTAAGTCCAACATTCAAGTACCGTAAGTCATCTTTGTCAGTTGTTTTGGTCTGTATGTCAAACTGTCTTCCAAGTTTGATTTTTCTACTCACGTAGATCATCCAGGCTGCATAACGCTCTTTGAGGTTAAACAGCACAGCAGGCTCATGCAGGAAGGTGAACATCGCCATGTCCTCAATTTTATCGAACTTTGGCGGGTTCTGTTGGTGGACATCAGTGTCCTTCACGGTTACAGTCTATTCAAGAAAATGAATATGCATATTAAAATTACTGTTCTTTTTCACCTCTGAGAGTTATTGTTTTCTGTACATCAAATGTGTTGGATTCAAATGTCTGTGGAATCTACACATGGCAAGTCCAAAACAAGAAACAAGTTTTTAAAGTAAATAGTAGGGGCAGAAGCATGGCATACACACAAGTAACTGATCTGAGCAATGTTCAACCCAGACTGTTATGATGACAGAGATGTTGAGTGGCGGAGTCAAGGGTTCTGCTGAGTAGAAGTGTTTAGTGAGGGCTCAACAAACTTCGATTTTAGAGACAGAGATGTTAGTGCAGTGGCTTTCCAAACTCAGTTTCAGTTTCTGCTATAGCAGTTTATTTATTTTATTTTTTTAAGTTTTATTGTATCAACTCACAGCATTGTTAATAGGATTCAGCAGATTCCTCAGTTCTAAAACAGCGACACACTTCAAAGAACACTAAAAATGGATTTCATACCTTTCCATACTCAGTTTCAACACAGACTCTGTCACCCTCTCTGGCTTGGACCATCCCCTTCACGTACTCAACCTCAGGGTCCACCACAAAGCAGGCCCTCTTGATGTCAAAGGGGCGAGTCTGGGCCTCCAAACGCTCCATATCTGACTTCCTCAGAAACGAAGCCGCCGCCCCAAACTCTGCCATCAGTGCATCCCCCATGGTTAATCACCGTATCCTAATTCAGCCATCGGGGGAAAACAGAAAACTCCTCCATGAAAACATCCCCCATGGCCAATCACCTTCATTTTGTCATTGAAAAAAAAATTATTTAGAATAGACTGTCAAACTGAGCCGATGCCCTAAACTCCATTAATGCGTCCCCCATGGACTTTGAAAACGACGGAAAGTCACAATGGTGGGACAGATATTTTACATGACAGACATTTTACCTGAAGTCCTTCTGTAGGCACTAATGAATTTTTGGTCAGGTCCTGAAGCATGATAACCATCTAACACAAGAAGCCTATTACCAAACAGTTTGTTTTTCAACAGCTTTAAGTGAATATAGTTGTGTGTCATGACACCTTGACAATATTAAGGTCATTACAAGGGAGTTACCAGGTCCTTGTAGTTAGTCTAACGTTAGTATATACTGTGTATTGTCAAAATTAGGCTTAGTATAAAATCCTCCAAAGAAAAATGTGCATATACGTTGAAGTCCCTCTAATTCAAGTCTTGCCTTGAGTTAAGAAAGGTAACACTTACCTCTCACAACAAATACAAATCACATTGAATTGTCCTTGAAAGATTGTACATCCCATTGTCTGGTCGAATAATAGTGTACATTGTGTTAACATTCTAACCATAGCCTGGACAGATTTGGACTTGTATTTTTAGCATGTGAATCTCACCTCGTTTGAGTCAAGCTTCGAATGTACGATGTTGATTTGATGTTACTTCTGGAAGTGAATAGAGAAGATGCAGTGGCAAGATCAAACACATGCAGTAGTATTCTCAGTGTCATCTCTGTGTTGAGTAGCCCAACAATGTTCTTTCTCCACTGCAATATGCACAAATAGTGTTTGTTTCTCTGGTCCCTGATAGCCTAGGAAATCCCATGTTGCTATGCACAATTGTTCCGATGTGTAAGACAGCATAGATTCTGTCCCTCAGCGAGGATTCCTAATCATGGTCTCCAATTAGAGAGCAGGGAGGCATGGAAAGGCGATGACTGCAGTTTGTTTGAATAGATACTACTGACAAGATTGTGTATGGGCTACGTATGCCAAATGATGCATATTCGTTATTCGTCCACTAAACAGTCGTCGTCAATTGTAAACCACACCCGCCCTACGGGATGCTCCATAGACCTTATCTCACTTGTGATTAGGTCTGGTGATAACCAGGCAAGGTACCTGATGAGATAGAGTACCACCATGTGGTAGATATCTGAAAGGTGTTCGATACTTTTTTCACCCAACCTGCCCATAATAACCCATTCAATATTTAATTCATTACATAAACTGCCATCTGTCTGTTTGTCTGTCTCTCTATGTATAGTTTGTCTTGATTTGCAGTTTTTCTTTATTGTTTTCCTTAATTATTCTAGCCTTCATCCACTTGTCTCTTATCCTACCTATTTGTCAGCTACCTGCCTGGTAGACCCTCAGCAGCATGTAGATGTCAGCTTACCTCTGTGTTGGTCTATGCTGTGTCCACCACCACGACTGAAAGCCACGAATGATTTGCTTCTTTTATAGGGGAGAGTTGATCCCAATATGGAGGTGAGCATCAAGTCAGCCCCGCTCTCCCCATATTTCATAAAAGGAAAACCTCTGAATGGCTCCCATCCAGACATATATGGAATTTGATACGGTGATTGACACAGACCGGAGCAAGTTTACATGCAAATTCAGATGGGGGAGAGGACAGCAGGACAGGGCAGCAGCATCAACTCTTGCACCCCAAACCATATCTAGGAGTTTGCTATTGTCAGATGGAACTCTCAGCATGTGCACTATTTTAAAATCCTCCTGGACATTCCCATAGCCAAGAACAAAATGCTGACCTTTTGCTTAATACATATGCTCAATGAATCTCTACTGGCACACAAACCTTAACATATAATTGTAAATGACCATATGTATCTACTTTTGTACATGACAATTGATGGTTAATTAAAAACATATCTGAATTATTTTATTGCGAACCTTTGAATTAATGAGAACTGAATGGTCATATTACTGGCAATGAGACAAGGGAGAGAAACACTACATGTTATGTGACCTTTAAACATTTTGGAAATTCAACAAGGTCCAAAAGACGGCTACAGCTGTCAACTTTTGTAGACCAAAGCAAGGTCAGAGCATGGGGCCACCTGCTGTATTGTCACCTTGTTATTCACGTCCCCCAGGAGTCACAGCATCTCAGTGGAACCACATTGTTTCCTTGAGGACAAAGATAACCCTGTGAAATTCAGCTCAGGTTCCTTCGTGAGTGATTGTACTTATATTGATGCACTTGACACAAGACCTTCACACCCCAGTGGGAGTCTGTATAACCCTCTCATCACCACAACTTTGCTGTTAATGTTCAAACACATATGATATGCCAATGTTACTCGTGCATTAAAGCAATTTCAAGAAATTTCACATTTAAAAAGAGATTAGAATGAATTTCACAATTAGTTTACAAGTCGATCACATTTGCAACATTTTTTTGAATGATGTTGGCTCAAATGCCGTTAAGTCAGTCCACATTGAAATATTGGCTTCATTAATTTAAAAACATGATACTGAAACATATTAAGTCATAAGTGAAAACATGCTTCATCCAGACATGAAAAACACCTGTCATTCTAGTGAAATATTACGTTAACTCAGAATCTGCCCTCTGACCTGCCTAATCCTGTGAATCTAGTGACACTTGTTAAGCTGTTTGCAGACAAGATGTCGACAAGTTGTCGAGCCCAAAGGCCTATAAGGTCTTGCACTCAGAAGTGACTTGTCTGGGGGGGTGACACACTAAGGAAAGCACCAAGTCACCCACAAGGTGTTAATGCTGTGACTTCAAAACGCTCACACGTGTATTCATCACATGCCTACAGAAGACCTTGCATTTTCAAGGGTGAGCGATCCTCAGTTTCCATACTCACACATCCTTAATTACCTCTGCCAAGGAGGTTGTGTTTTTGGTCACTTTGGTATGTTTGTCTGTCTGTCTGTCTATTTGTTTGTCAGCAGAATAACTCAAAAAGTCATGAACATATTTGGATGAAATTTTGTAAAGGTCTTGGAAATGACATAAGGGTCATTCCACGCCAAATCAACAGGAGCCCGCGCACTTAGGTCTCAAAAAATTCTGAAAATATTACCAAGTGTACCCACGGTACTTAAGAGAAACACTGTACATTTATTTGAATGTAAGATGTATACTCTCCGTGTTACAGCCAATTTTACTGGGGGAGGGGGGTGCCCATTTTGTTCACACTCTTTTTTTTGTCAAAGTTCACAAGCCCGTAGCTCAAGAACTAAACCATGTAGGAAGCTCAAATTTGGCATGCTGGTACATAGATAGGAATAGTTTGTTGCAAAACTGACAGTTTTGGTCTGTATGATCCTGCATCGTCATGGCATTCCCTCAAAGATGATACAAATTGTACTGGAGTTTTTGGCTGTGCTCTGTTGAGGCCTTCAGAAGACATATTTGTGCCCAACATAGCCTCTTGATTTTTTCCCCTTGTAGAGACAAGTAGGAACACTCTCATAAAAAGCTATAAATAGAAAGGAAAACCCATCAGTGTTTGACCAGAAGACCTCACAAGTCTGACAAATCATTTTGGGTGTCATTTTCAGAGCTCCAGAACCCCTTGTGGGATTGTCCACAGATTTTTATTTTATTTTTTTCTTCATTCTCCATTAATTCTTCTTTTTAAAAATGCAAATGAGACTTGTCTTATGTGATGTTTTCTTTTGTAATTTCGAACCTGAACATGGGCAACATGCACATTGAGGGCAATATGTTTTCTATGCGTTTCTTCCGCTGCCATCTGCTGGTCAAAAAAAGTAACAACATGACTACTTGTGCCTGACCTACTGTCTCTTTTGATGTGCGAACCTGCTCCCACATTGAACGCTCCTGAAATCATTGAAATTGAAAGGGATACCTGCACCCCTGCACAGGGACTCTTGGGGGATCATGTCTGGGCAAAATTTGCATTTGATTATTTAGTATTTACATTAAATGTTATCGAAATCATGTTGCTCTCTTTTTGCATTTTGCCCATGTTCAGGGTGGAAATTACAAAAGAAAACATCACATAAGACAAGTCTCATTGGCATTTTTAAAAAGAAGACTTCATGGAGAATGAAGAAAAATATAAAATAAAAATCTGTGGACAATCCCACAAGGTGTTCTGGTGCTCTGAAAATGACACCCAAAATGATTTGTCAGACTTGTGAGGTCTTCTGGTCAAACACTGATGGGGTTTCCTTTCTATTTATAGATTTTTATGGGAGTGTTTCTACTTGTATCTACAAGGGAAAAAAATCATGAGGCTATGTTGGGCACAAATATGTCTTCTGAAGGCCTAAACAGAGCACAGCCAAAAACTCCAGTACAATTTGTATCATCTTTGAGGGAATGCTATGACGATGCAGGATCATACAGACCAAAACTGACAGTTTTGCAACAAACTATTCCTATCTATGTACCAGCATGCCAAATTTGAGCTTCCTACATGGTCTAGTTCTTGAGCTACGGGTTTTGAACTTTGACAAAAAAAGAGTGTGAACAAAATGGGCACCCCCCTCCCCCAGTGAAATTGGCTGTAACATGGAGAGTATACATCAGGGGTGCTCAACTAGAAACTGAAAAGGTCCACTCGCCAAATTTCGTATGTTTCCAGGGTCCAAAAAAGTCGCTACGGACCAATGCAGAAAATAGCCTCACTCGCTGGCCGCACTGGCCTCTTGCTCACTCACTGAGTTGTCATAGTGATGATACTTTTATTTGTCATAAGACTGGCTTCGCAGAAATACACCTATAGATCGCATGGCAGCGAAATCTCATGTATAATTTATACATATTAAATACAGATGGATTTTGTCTTGGTCCGGATGACATTGCGTTTGGGTCCGCATCCGGACCTGGGTCCGCCAGTTGAGCACCCCTGGTATACATCTTACATTCAAATAAAGTAACAGTGTTTCTCTTAAGTACCATGGGTACACTCAGTAATATTTTCAGATTTTTTTTAGACCTAAGTGCGCGGGCTCCTGTTGATTTGGCGTGGAATGACCCATAAGGGACAAGTGATTACATTTTGGTGGTTATCCGGACCACGATGGGGATCCAGGAATGTTTTAAAAATCTCCACCATTGCAGAATAGGGTGAATTTTGACATTCCAGTGTCTAACTCACAAAAACAAGGCAGAAAGACAAATAGGCTGTAACAGTCGAATGTTCTATCAAACAGCTTCCTTTGCGGAGGTCTGCACTCTCTGAGGGCATTTCTAGTTTTCTTTGGGTTTGACATGGGGACTAAGAACCACCCATTTGCATGTTTAATCAGTGAAATAAATCACCAATAATGCGCATATTTATATTCGGGCTCTCAATTTGAAATTGCCTAAGCAAACAACAATTATGTGACTACTGCAAGTCCATAATGATTTTCTGATGCTTTCCTTGTTGTGAGGAATCTTGGATATGTTAGTGGCTCAAATGGGTCTTAGAGTCATTTATATAGCTCATCATATTGCTCCATTTTATCCTCTGCACATTGTCCTCAGGACGTCAAACGTATTTATTTCTTGTGTAAAGCTACGTTCACACACATCGCTGCTAATTACTAGCTTCTTGCTCACTCGCCTACTCGCCACTCTCTCATGGAACGTTCGCTTAACGTTCCCGCTGCTTTAACTGCCAATGCACAGGCGAGAAGTACCAAACTCTGCGTTCCAATTGATTACTCGCTTACTCGCCTCTCTCAAAGTGAAAATATTTTCAACTCAGGATCAGCCCACATCACATCGCTTGTACGCTCCTCGCCTACTCGCCTCCTCGTCTACTCGCCTCCTCGTCTACTCGCCTCCTCGTCTACTCGCCTCCTCGTCTACTCGCCTCCTCGTCTCGCTGGAACACATAGACATTCTATTGACTTCATTCGCTGAGCGAGTAACTAGCAGCGACGTGTGTGAACGAGGCTTAATGATGTGACCTCTGGTCAGGTCAATTATGTTATTCCACAAAATAACATTTGTATGTCTGGAAAAAGAATACAACATAAAACGACACAATTTGAAAGGCCTTTGAGTGTTTAATGACTGCATATTTCCTCTATATTCTCTGAGTGTATATTATGAAATGAGTAAAAGACATTTCAGATACTGCTCAAATGGTAACTTTAGAAGTGAACACCTTGTACACCTTGTCCTCAAATGATAAGCTGCACTACACCTGACACATATCCTCAACGACTGTTCTCAATCAAAGACAGGCACTCAGAATTGTCATAGGAATATCACAGGGCTATCTTTGTGCTTTAGTGCCGCCTGACCTTGGCCTTGAAAGAAAGTAGTTGGTCTGGCCAGACGACAAGAAAGGCCCCACTCAATGAGTGCCGTTAGTTTACAAAACAATTCAGGGTTTTAGGCCAGATGTGAGAGTCTATGTTGTTGGGGGAATGGGGGGTAGTCCTCTGAGAACATTTAGAAAATATAGTTTTGCGATTTTATCGCAATATGAGAATAGAAATATCTTTATACCGTGAGAAGGCTAAGGAAACAGCAATGTATCAGTGAGACATGTTCTGTCATCGGCTAGCAGCTGCCTGACCTTGGCCTTGAAAGAAAGTAGCTGGTATGTTTAGGCCCAAGGACAGACAAAAGCACCTGCGGTATTGACAGCATGCACCAAGGCCATAGTAATAAACCTTCTCCCAAGGTTGCTGTCCCTCAATTTGTTAAGTAAGTGACGCACAAACTTTAGCACCATCTTGTTTACCATACCCGGGCCTGTTGCCTCCTTGTATTTGTCACTGAGTGCAAAGATAACCCTGTGAAATTCTTGCTGAATGTCAGCTAGGCCCACACAAAGAATGTTCATATGTAAACTTGCAACAGATGGACTTACAGCACATGGGCCCCTGGGCCAGACAACAAGAAAGGCCCCACTCCATGAGTGACGTTAGTTTACAAAAAAATTCAGGGTTTCAGGCCAGATGGGAGAGTCTATGTTGTTGGGGTTATGGGGGGTAGTCCTCAGTGAACATTTTGAAAATATAGTTGTTAAAAGGGAGATTTTATTTCAATATGAGAATGGAAATATAGAGGCTTGGGCTTCAGGGCCCCTTTGACTCTTGACCCAGTAGGCCCATGCAGTAATCTGTCCTTGAGTGGTGCATGTTATCTTGTCATCTCCTTCAGGGCCCCTGACCACTGCAGCTGTTCCAGGAAACAGGCTCCTCCTCTGGGTCCACTGGCCAGCAGCATCACTTTGAGCTACTCTGAGGAGCCCGGCTGTTCCTTTCAGCAGATGGCCACTTCATTGAGAATATGCCCAAGGAATCAAAAGGATGGCTTTATTTCATTTTAAATGTAAGTATAATAAAGACCAGTTATGTGATGTGGTGTTATGTAGGCATGCTATGGTGGATAATATAAAAGGATGCTCTAAAACTAAACTTGTATTGCATTTATAAATGTAGTGCAGAGTCCTTACAGGCTATTTCTCCCTTCATTATTATACAGGAGGATTTTATAGCTGAATAAAAGACCCTGGTGACACTGAATGGAAGATGTGCATTACTCGTTTGAAGTGGACACTCAGACGTCATTACCTATTTTCAGGTATGTAAATAGCTCTTTATAAAATATGCACAGTTATGGTTATATTTCTTAAGGTAAATTTAAAAAAAAAACAAAAAAAACATAGCTTTTACAATGCCCAAAAGTTACATTTTTAGAGAGAGAAAGAGAGAGAGAGAGAGAGAGAGAGAGAGAGAGAGAGAGAGAGAGAGAGAGAGAGAGAGAGAGAGAGAGAGAGAGAGAGAGAGAGAGAGAGAGAGAGAGAGGGAAAGGGACAGAGATACAGAGATTTCCATTCATTTTCAATTGAATTTGTTCCGTAGGTTGGTAATTATTCAGTCTGTATTATTTATTTCTTCAGTAGCCTATCATATAGTGTTTGCTTCCACTGCAGCAAGTTTTACTCTCCTGCTCCACATGAAAACTTAATTTTTATTTTTGTAATGTGAATGTGTAGGCCTAGAGTTATAGGCCCCTGTTGTTCACACACAGGCTATCGCTGTGGTAGGCTATGATTTTAGTAGGGTTTTCATCTGGCAGACCTGGAAAAAAGAAATAAGACATAGTGGAGAATGAATTTGACTTCTCAAATTTCTTCCTGAGAATGGCATTGATGCCGCTGCCTTTCTTTTCCGTACCTCCCTGATAATCTGCCTCCCCCTGCCCCCTTCAGGCCATAAGCTCAATTACAGCATGCAGAGACTGGACAGATTAGAATGGCAAAGCACAAGCCAAAATTGTTCTAGGTCTGCACTGCACGAGCTAAGATTCTATTGTCTCTGACTCTACCCTGCCCTTTGATCTAACTGGAAAGTTTGTAGAACTCGGGTCATTTTAAAGTTTTAACTGCCTTTCTTTCTCAGATAACTTAACCGTTGGTTTTACTAAGTGGAAGACAATATATTATTCTGTAATGTATTATTTTAGCCAGGTATATTGTTGTTGTCGATAGTAAATAATAACACGTTGACCCGAAGATTATTTCAGTGAAGGATTAACTTCAGGTGTCCAGAGCTAGGGTAAGATTGACAGATAGGCTATACGTTAGTACCTACCCGCGGTACATTGATAAGGTAATTAATAACCCAATCTCATTTTCCTTTGGTTTCTTTATCTAAGTATCGCGAGTACCATGTTGTTGAATAGCTACTGCATGAATGAATGTCTAACGAAGACATCACTGCACACTTTGCTAGGCCTAGCAGCTGGCTAAATATGTTAGCTGATCTTTTTCCATTTGTCACCTTTGCTTTGTAGGTCTCTAGTATGATATGACAGGTGCAGTTACGGTTCTCTTTCAGTAAATTTGTTCAGCATCTTTATGGGTTATGCACTCTTGTGCAGACTATTTACCGAAGCTCTTTTCAATCACGCCGTTAGGCCAATGAGCTGAGATGTGGGCGGGCCCGCCAACAGTCAGAATAGTTTCATCCAGGGAATAGCAGCCATATTGGCCTCTCTTCGTCCAGATGTTGCCCAATCTTGAGACTGAACAGTCCAATAGAATTGCTGAGGAAAGTGTTCGCTAGGCATCCAGGTTCTGTAGCTCAGCCTCGAAAAAGAGTTGATATTCTTGGATGAGTATCTTTCATGTCGTATTTGTGGAATTGTTATGAAAACGGGTGTTCCCCTTTGTCAAATCTTTCTTCTTACTCTAGCTGCTGTCTAGCCGCTGGAGAGTGTCATGATTTGCTTCAGTATTCACAGTGCATGTTGACATGCATGTTTTTTTAGGTGTAATTCGGATTTCCAATGTTGACGGCATCTCTCTGACTAATCTCTATCGCCACTCTCTCACCCGTTGACTACAGTCTGCTGCTGCCAACCTCCTTACCCCCATCATCACCACGACCAAATGCCAGTCCCTCAGAAACAAAGCCTTTGATATCACTGCCCCACCCTATGAAACTCCCTGTTCACCCATACACTGCTGTCCTTTAAACACCATCTCAAAACCCACACATCACCTTCCAGGACTCTTATAATAATAATAATAATAATAATAATAATAATAATAATAATAATAATAATAATAATAATAATAATAATAATAATAATAATTATTATTATTATTATTATTATTATTATTATTATTATTATTATTATTATTATTATTATTTAGTTTTATTCACTGTGGGTTGGGTGTGGTGTGGCTGAAAAAAAATGTCACAGAGGGAAAATTGTGGTACAACATTTGTCATTGGTCAGCATCCTACCCACCATCTCTAAAGTGATTGAGAGAGTTGTATGTAACCAGTTGATAGTCTACTTGGAAGGTCACTCCCTACTGCACCCCATGCAGTTTGGATTTAGGAAAAATAATTTAACGGAAACAGCCCTCTGTTTCTTCATTGAGCAAATTAAATCTAGACTTGATGGGGGTGGTGTAGAAGGCATTTGATACAGTCAATCACAATGTGCTGCTGTCCAAACTCACAGCTAGATTTATCTCCAAATGCTTTGTCACGGATGGAGTCCTACCAAGACGCAAGAAAGCAGTGTACAAGGATCATGGACACATGCTCCACCCGGTCTAATAGCACCATTGTAGTGCCGCAGGGATCGATTTTAGGACCAATCTTATTTAGTTTATATATTGACGATTTACCATTGATTTGCCCAGAAGTTCACATGCAAATGTATGCAGATGATACAGTTCTTTATACACATGCCAAAACAAGGGAACAGGCTGCATTGAAGCTAATCTCAGCCCTGAACAAAGTATCAGACTGTCTGAATCACAACTGCCTTACACTTAATGTGAGTAAGACAGTAGCCATGTACTTCTCCATTAGGAGGTATAATAAGGACCAATACAACCTGACATCTCTGTTAAAGGAGAGGTCATGAATACTGTTGACAATTTTAAGTACCTGGGTGTAATCATTGATTCCAACCCGTCTCTTTAAAAACACATAAAAGAGGTAGCTAGATGTGTCAGAGCTAGTGTGGTTAACTTTAGGCAGATGAGACACCAATTACCATTATCTGCTGCTAAACTGTTCTTACATTCAATGATTTTTTCACATCTATCATATTGTTCTACAAGTTGGTCACAAGTACTTGTGTATAATAGCTAAGTATAATTTATTGTCTTTCAGCAGTTTGATCTGTTTTGCTGATATGTGTTTAATGTACAAACTTATTCATGATCTTGCAACACCACCTCTTAAGCAGTGCATACTAAGTTGTAAAGATAAACCAAGGGTCTCAAGGTCCTCTATAAGACGCGATTGTTATGTGGATTTTAGGAAGACATCTTTTGGTCAGTCAGCCTTTTCTGTTAGTGCTGTTGAAAAAATGGAATTCAATTCCTGCTCATATTAGAGATATTACAAGCTTCAACCAGTTTTAACTGTCCTTGAAAGCATGGCTGAAGATGAATCAAAGATGTGATCTAACATGTGCTGCCATATATTGTTAGGTGTGATATGAATCATATGTGACTTTGTATGTGCATAATTGAAGTGATGATGTGATTGAACATATTGCGTAGTGTTATTATTTAGTGTAATAGTGTAATAGTGTAATAGTGTAATTATTTGTAAGGACATGCATTGTCCATGTTTTAATGTGTGTGTTTTGTTCGATAGCTTCCTGCCCAGGGATCACAGATGCAAATTAGCTTTGTAGCTAACTCTGGTACTGGAGTTGTCCTGTACATGGCCCCTGTCAAATAAACCAATACACCAAACTAAACTAAACAAAGGACAACTACTATTTCAAATATTACTAGGTAAAATCCAGGAAATAGATGATATAATGCATTACAGGAGAATTCCTGCTAATTTCAACATGCTGATGTATTTCCCTTTACGAAAATCGACCATGGTAAACCATGATTTCATGTTTTTTTGAGCATGGTTTGGCACGGTTTTTGGTTTGACTATGGTTTAACTATAAAATGAACTATGGTTTTACTCTGAAAACTAACCATGGTTTTACCACAGTTTATAATTATTTTTTAAATTACTCTTAGCTGCCGTTTTTTTTTTTATCCAACGCGCATATTGGTGACCGTTCTTGGAGAAATGTGGGGTTAGGTGCCTTGCTTAAGGGCACTTCAGTCATGGATGGAGGTGTAGGAAGAGGTTAGGGTGGGATTCGAACCTGCAACTCTGTGATCTTCAGTTCAACTCCCTATACATTACACCACTGCTTCATGTTTTTTGGGTGTCCATGAATCCCACAATTAACCATGGTTTTTTGAGCATGGCTTGTGACTATAATAATAATAATAATAAATTTTATTTTTGAGCGCCTTTCAAGATACCCAAGGACACTTTACAATCAAAACAAATACATAACAGTAGGGAAAGTAAAACAAAGCTTCAGTGAATTAACAATAGGAGAGTAATTAAAATGCAAAAATAAAATAGAAATAAAAGTACAATAAAGATAAATGTTTTCAAGTAAGAAAAAGAAGTAGAATTCATTTGAAAATAAAATGAAATGAGGGGAAAAAAATAAAAATATGTAAAATTAAAAATAAACTGATGATTAAAATAAAGTGGAATAAAATAAAATAAATTAAAGTATGGTGAAACCATACAAACTATGCTGAAAAAAAACGTGAAAACTATGAATAACCATGATCCATGGTTAGTCAGGAACCACGGTTTTCATGGTTACCTCAAAAAAAACATGGATAAGCTATAGTAATACTGTGGTTGGTTAAGAGTACTTAGAGCAACCATGGTTACTAAACCATGGTCGATTTTGGTAAGGGACTTACCAAAGGCGTTGAACGCGTGGAAAGTATATCTAAAAGCTATATATCTGAGGAGCTACCACATCCCCAGACCACTGCTGGTGAACTTTTACAACTGTGCCATCAGCAGTGTTCTGACCTATGGGTTCCTAGTGTGGTTCTCCAGCTCCTCCAAAGCAGATCAGCAGGCACTCCAGCGTGTGGTGAAAACAGCAGGGAAAATCACTGGAATGCCTCTCCCGGAGATTAGTACCATCTACACCACACGCTGTCTACGGAGAGTGCATAACATCCTGCGTGACAGCCACCATCCGGCCTACCATCTGTTCCAACAGCTTCCCTCAGGTAGAAGGTACAGGTCCCTTCAGAGCCGCACTGAAAGACTGGCCAACAGCGTTTACCACCAGGCCATTAGACTTTTGAATTTGCAGGACTGCTGAGGAACATTACTGTCTTAAATTTTATCCATCTATCCTTTGGACATTCTATGTGTGTGTGTGTGTGTGTGTGTGTGTGTGTGTGTGTGTGTGTGTGTGGGTGTGTGTGTGTGTCTGTGTGTGTGTGTGTACGCGCGCGCATGTTTGAGAGGGGGGGGGGTGATTATGCACTTAATCTCTGCTGCACTTTAAGTGGGATGGGGGGGCTGGGGGGGTCAAGCACTGGTGTCACTTTTACCTCGTTTTGCACTTTACTTGGAAACCTGCTACTACTAAGTATTGTACCCCAAACACAATTTCGTTGCCTTTTTGACAATGACAATAAATTCTTGAATCCTTGAATCCTTGAATCCTTAAAAATATGTAATGAGCTCGGCGGCAGCAGGGCGGCAGCCAATGGAATGTTCACATTTGTCTAAACAGGAGCTTCAGGTTGAATCGTTTGCCTCGTTCAACCCCCCTGACCAGTGCTTTCCAGGCAGGAGTCAGTAGCGTTGTGGCTCTTTCAACGCCGGCGGTGTGATCGCGGCATTATGCTACCCTCAATTTACCAATGATGCAACATTTTTTGAACAGCCATTTGTGAGATCCCTGGCCATGTTTACACAGTAATATGTGTCTGATGCAAGTAACTCGAACCCGCTACCTACCACACAACTCTCCAGCTCGAGCATGGGAGGCACAGCACCATACCGCTAAGCCAAAGCTTCAATTCGGGAGGGAATTTTACTGATGCTCTGGGCGAAACTCTGCTAGTTGGCATCTGTTATATAACATTTTGTCCAGGGTAGTGTGGTCAGTACAACTGAATGTTGAAATCGGCAAGAATGCTCCTTCAACATATAATATATCATTGTTGATGTTGATGTTGTTGTATATATGTTAAGCTGTTGTTGTACAGTGCCACCAGTTCGTATTGGCACCCCTTAACTTTACTAAACACAACTTTTACCACCAGGATCTTTTAGTTGGAGGTTTGAAGATATTTACTGTAGTATAGAAAATATTTTTTTTTCCCAAATGGATTTTGTAATTTCAAAGAAAACCAAAAAAAATGGCATGTGCACAAATATTGGCACCCCTCCTTAAAAGGTAACGTTTAGGTTAATCTATACTGGATGTTGTCAGAAGAGGTGTTTTGAAACATATATGAGAAATTCAGTCTATAGCAAAGCCAATCTGCAATATTTTTTATGAAAATGTGTCAGTTGAAAGCTACTTCTGAAATATTGGGCTTCTCGCTGGCAGGGTGTTCTATATAGAGGGAGTCCAACACAGCTCTCGCTTGTGGATGTAGGCTTGCCAACAGTTTTGGATGTAGGCCTAGTAGGCTAGAGAGGCTGGGAAAAGTGGAAAGTTATATTGTATTTGGGCTATTGAAAATGGTCTATTACTGTGCATGGTGTATTTAAAAAAAGGATCAGTGGGTCTATCGTTTATCTAAGAATATCAAACTGTTTAGGTGCGGTTTGTCTAGGTGAGGAGGGCAATTTTACACCCCATTCTTGCTCAGTGGGCTTCGGAAGTTGGCTTTTTGAAAAAATGCATATTCGTGAGTCTTGCCCTCCACGAGATTAGAACAAAATGAAAAAATATTTACACTGCATACACACGTATGAGAACCTTTAATATGTAAATGCCAGTGATCAGGTCGATGTCGATCACTTGCATTTACGTATTAAAGGCTCTCCTAAGTAGGGGAGGGGAGGGGGGCATGGGGGAGCCGCAAATGCTGGGGCTTCTGTGGTCAGTTTGTGGCAATTTAAGGTGACCCATTCATCCAGAAATCCCTCCTTTCGTGCAGTGATAGATGCTATCTTTTTCTCCCCGCTGTCTGTAGCCATGCATAATTTGCGATTATTAACAGGGGGGCGATATCTCTCCTATGCCTTCACACGAGGGTGGCATCTTATAGGCATGACATCACATAAAAAAGTCTCGTAGTAGACCATTACAAAGGCTACTTAGAAATAGCAACTATTTTAATTTTTTCCTGAAAACGACATTTGCCCGTGGAGTAACGACACCTTCATGTCCGCCGCCTACAAGGACTGGTGCCCTCTGTCCATGGTGCTGAAATCGCGGCACCACTCTATGGGTCATTCTACGATACGGCTGCGGATTGGATTTCATTTGCCAATTCCACTAACTATTAACTGCATCCAATGATGTTTTGGACATTAGCACACATTTATCTTTCATAATACAGAGAGTGGCATTATTTCCCTCAGCAAGAAATAATATTTAATACTGGTTTTGGCGTTTTCATGCCGTCCTGTTTTCCAAATGTCAGATTCAGTCTTCATATTAGCATGTAAATAAACTTGTTTTGCCCAACACGATTGTAAATGTTAATTCACAGTAATCATCACAATATGACAAAACTGTCAGAAAGACCATTGTGCTTTCCATTATACATGGAACATACATTTTTGTGTGTCCACAAAAACTAGTTAACCGTGTCATGGTCTGAACCCCCCTCCATAAATCAGTAATGGTTTGGTCTTAGGCCATACGAATAACTTCATGTGATGTCATAGCCTCTTTGGCAGGATAGGGAAGACTTTTTGGTAAGTTTGAGCTCCATCCGTCCATAATTTTATCCATTCTTTTTCATGTTCTCATAGCTGGAAAATAGCCTGTCAACTGTGTTATTAACATATTCATAAGAATCTGAATTAGAAATCACATGTAGAAAAACACATAAAGCATACAAACACATAAAGCATACAAATACATGAATTGATTAAGGTGTTGTGGTGGAACTTCTGAGGTCCTCAGTTTGCACAACACCATAAAAATGGCTTGAAATGTCAAGCTGTGTTACCGTCAATGGTGTAACGCATCAGCTATGACAGTTGAGGAGGAGTATGTTTTTTTTATCTCCATATTGACAGACAAACAAACAAAATAATTTGTGTTTAAGGGAGATGGGTTTGTCTGCTCTGTTTTTTCTCATAAAAAAGTGTCAACTTGTTCCCCTGCACTGTTGACCGTAACACAGTTGAGTAAAACGGTTGACTGTTTTGAAAGTGTTTTTGTGTTTGTTTTTGTTTCGACAAAAGCGAAGCGCCATACAGTCTTGGCTACAGCACAGCAGCGTGCAGGGGAATAAACTCCAAAAAAGTCCAGTAACATCAACACAGCCTAATTGAAACGACATGGATCAATGACAATCTTCACATAGCCTACTGTGCGAACGAAATGTGGGTGCTTGGGACAATAAAAACACTCGGTGGTGGGCCAATGCGATGACTGGCCTTGGCTATGTGATGGGGAGGGGGATTCTTTTGGCTACACCTCCATCGGCCTTTACCCAACTCACGACTCTGGCGTGCGACCGAGAATCTCCACAATGAGGGGAAAAAAATGAAAATATGAAATAAGATATGCTGGATGCACAAATAACCTTTTGAGTTGTTAGATTAACAAAGTTATTTTATAGCCTAATAAAGCGCTACCAAAAACGCTCTGGCGCACTCTCCGGCACTGCTGCGGCGCATTGACATGGACGAAATGTTCACAAGCAAGCTTTTTTTAAATGATAAAACGGTTCGCACAAGGGGATATCTGGTGGATACCGCCACTGTTTAAGGCCGTTTAACTTAAATTAAAATTATAGGTCTATAAAGGTGCTCTTAGAATCTGGCCAATTCTCTGCAGTGCTTAGGTCTTAAATTGTCACTGTAGAACGCGGGGACTCCCTCTATCAGCGTCAGATTCTGAATGTGTGTTTAAAAGAAGCAGTCGTTATTTTTGACAATGTTTTCTGAAAGTATTGTTTATGCAATAATTCAGTTTTTTTACATATCTCACATTCAAATTGTTGTATTGGCGTTCTTAAAATGATATTTAGTGGTGTTTAACCCGCAAGGTACACTTTAAAGAAGCACTTCTGCCAATTTCAATAATGTATGTTGTTTTATTGCTCACGCTACCCTTGACTGGTCAGTACCCAGTGATGCTGCATTTTTTGGTTCAGCCCTTTCCGAGATCTGATCTATTCTAATGGGGGCAGATTTTGTTTACATTTTAAAAAATCTTAACATAGGCCTACTTCAAATATATTCCCAAAAGTTATCGCTGGGAATAAATCAAGATTTTTTTTTTTTTTAAATGTAAACAAACTGCCCTCATTATAATGACCAGGATCTAGGAAAAGGCTGGAAAATTCTCAAGTACCGACAAGTCCAGGGTAGTGTGAGCAGCATTGCAACTGTATGTTGAAATTGGCTGAAGTTATCCTTTAATATTTGGTTGCATACCATACCCTTAGACAGCAATGAGAGCCTCCACACGTGTTTGTATTCGTCAACAAGCTTCTTGCACTTCTCTGGTGGTATTTTCCCCCACTCTTTCTTTGCAATATGTTTATCATCTTGATGAGGGACTGGATTCTTTCTCCTAATGACAGATTTTACATTCCCGAAAGTCAAAGAATGCGCACACATCAGTGGCACAGGTGCTGGACCAAACGTAAGATAACTGAAAATAAAATAAAGGTCCGCAACACTGTTAAATGCTCCCAAATATTGAATGGCACGACGTTTCGAACTGACAGGAAGAATTTATGATAGAATTGTACGAAAGTACACCAGGTCTAAGACCTATAGACCTGAAGGTAAACTTTGAAGTGTTTTGGGTAGTTTTTTTCAACAAACACCACATGATAAACACTACACAAAGCATTGCTGTCTTGCACTGACGTCCGAAACACCGTGTCATTAAATATTTGGGAGAATTTAACAGTGTTGCGGACCTTTATTTTCTTTTCAGATTTTACTTTCCCCCCCAAGACTTTCAACTGGATTTACATCCGGAATCATCGCTTGCAATTTTAGAATAGCATTGTCTCATTTTGCAACCATTTCATTGTGCTTTTGAATGTGTGCTTTGGGGTTTTTGCCTTGCTGGAATGCACATGATCTTCACATCAAACCAAGTGTTCTTGCACAGGGTTAAACATTGCCCTGTAAATAATGATACCTGTGACGCCTGTCATGATACCTGTGATACGGTCAAGGTCTCCAATACCAGATGCAACAAAGAAGTGACAAAATGTTATGGATCAGACACCATGCTTGATTTTTGGTAGGGTGTTTTTCATTGAAGACGTTTTGCAGAGTATGCAAACATGCTGTTTGTGTGCATTTCTGAAAAGTGTTATTATTGCTTCATATGACCATAAAACATTGTTAAAAGGACTGTGCTCTGCCCGTGTTCTCTTATACAAACACCAGGTGTTTATGACATTTATTAAGCAAGGGGGTCTGTCTTGGTCTCCACAACAAAAAAGCAATGCTTTGTGTAGTGTTTATCATGTGGTGTTTGTTGAAAAAAACTACCCAAAACACTTCAAAGTTTACCTTCAGGTCTATAGGTCTTAGTCCTGGTGTTTTTTTTAGATGCGTCCCAGCATCTCTATAAGAGGGTCTGTCCGTCCGTCCGTCTGAAACGCATTCCTTCAATTGTTCCTTCCTGTGTCCACAAGGCGGAGTGAGACAACTAAGAGGGGCATTACATTTTCAGCATTGTTTTGCGTTTGGACAGTGGGCGGCAACTCCGTTTCTTCTACACAGCACACCAACATCACCACTGTGAGTGTCACTTAATGTCTTCACGGTCTTGTGATACACTTCGGCTGAGGATGTCAAATGTAAGGGGACTTTATCATGTTGTGATAGTGTCGCGTTGTACTCAGCTATTTTGGTTCATCAGAAACTCGGGGAAACTCTGGGTCGGCAGGCAGTATTTGACACTGATGTTTGTGCTCGGATAGAGGGGCGTTTGCATTGCATAACGCTCCACGACATGGAACCGTAATTAGTTGACAGGCGACCAGCAGCGCATACAGCTCTTCCTCTAAACGTGGACCTGCAACCTTTGGTTAGCTTTTTTTCTTTCATAACATTTATTTTCCTCCACTTTTCTCCAGTGGACCCCACAGGTGCTTCCCTTTCGCTCAGAGAGAGCACGGGACAGAATGCGTCTTTTGATTCGTAATTGGTTTGCAGTCGTGTGAATTTGGTAAACTCTGGCACTGAAGCTCACTGCTTTGTGCCTTGACGGTGAAAAGCTGGCATTGAAAATTAAGTGCATAATTAACCCAAAGGGTGAACCCATAAGCGCATGATTCACCCAAACGGTTTTATTTATTTATTATTTGGCGATGTTTAGATTATTTCCCACATGCACATGATGCTGAAATGGCGTGATACTAAAGGTTGATAAATAACCTACTAACAATGTCTGGTCATTTGTAATGTAGCCTATTTGATCTATGTGAAATTTGAAATTAGATGGTTCTTTCCAAATCCAAGCCCATGATGGGCTTTTTATAGCCTAAACTGCAAAATTATAAAGCCTTTTCTCGTCATTTCGCTGCCTGCCACATTATTTGGAGTTTCCATGGGCAATATGACCAATAAACAAAAAGCACATCCTGGGGGGGGGTTTGGGTTGGAACTGGCATAGAGGGACGCATCTGTTGTCCGCCTGTCGGCCTTGTTTTCACTATTTTCACCAACTTTCGTACAATTCTACCATAAATTCTTCCCTAACCCCCAGTCCCAAGGAGGTTCTTTACAGTTCCATGTTTGGCACAATTCTGTGAAATGGACACGGATCTTTGGGACATGAAATCTGTGTCAGTTTCACACATTTTTTTCAAAATTCCATGCTCCTAGACACGGAATTGTTTTCCGTGATGGACACACGGACGTGCTTTCTATATATTCCCATAACTCTATGTTTACACAGTCTTGGCTTTCTCAGGATATTTCTAATTTCAAATATATTTTTCTCAAAAGGCATTTCATACAGGTTAGGGTTAGGCCGGGATTGTTTTGGTCTGGGCACAGCTAGTATTTTTTGTTTATTACATGAACTTGATAGCCTATCAACCAACTGGAAGAGGTATTTCTCAAAAACATGTCTTTACTGACAGGCTAAGGTTAAGGATTGTTTATGTCAGGACATAACTTAAATTGCTCTCGCATTCTTTATTTAGTATTAAAATTTGGTATCTATTGTCTAATGACAGACTTAACACAGTGCTGTGGGAATATAGAAAGCACATCCGTGAGTCAATCACGGAAAACAATTCCATGTCCAAAATCTGTGAAACTGACACGAATTTCGTGTGCAAAGGATCTGTGTCTATTACACGCAATTCTGATAGATCAGGCTGTCTTTTGAGGTGACCTTTTATTATGGAGGTCTTGTTTTTGAAGATAATAGTATTTCTGGTGTCCCCAGACAGCTCCTCTGTCTCCACCTTTGTGAAAGAGGAGCAAGATGTAACAGGTTGCTTTTTAAAACACAAATATCATCATTCATTGGCTAATTCCTGTTCTATGGACAAAAGCAATCTATCAAAGGTTATTCCCATTTGATATTTACCATATTTAAGTCAAATTATGTTTCCACAGTGATAACCAATGAAGGGTGCCAATACCAGTGACTCCAGCAGTTCCCATTTTTTCCTCTAATAGTCTAGTTTTTGATGTTGTTGATCATTTTTATATTTTGTATCAACCACAAGCTACCTGTATCTACAAGTATAGTACAATCGAGGTTGACCTTATTATTTGTTGCCTTGAGATATGTCACATTATGTGCTTAAACTTCAATGCTAACTGGCAGCGCTGCTGAAATTGATTATGATATTGAATTAAGAGATGAACTGTTCAGTGTGTGTAATGCTTGAAATGATGGGTTCAGGCAGAGAAATTCACTAAAAACAATCAATTGAAACGAGGCCAGAGTTGTTTGTTGCATTTTCATTTATTCTACATCACTACTAGCCTGATTATAGTCTACTTTCAAATCTCTTCAAGACTTGGTCAGAAAGGGCATGGTTGACCCACCTCTCTTGGTTAGCTACTGTTTTTTTACGTCCCGACAAAGTGGTGTCACTACAGAAACCTCGGAGGCCAGAACACAAGGATTTGGGAGATCTTCAGGAGGATCTTCACTCCTCAACTTGTCCTTTCTGAAATGGAAATGCAGAATATCGTTATATGTATTACTAGGTGTAGCTTCCATATGTACCGTACCTTTCCTGAATGTTGCATCTAATTTGTAGGGGTTGCATAAAGCCTAAAGCACCTGCAAAAAAAATGCCTGCTGAATTTCTAAGACCTTTTTGGGAAATGTTGCCCTAAGCCTATAAAAACCTAAATATCTCAGCCTCCGAAGCACATTAAACAAGAAATAAGTTGCACGCCAAGACATTACATTACATTACATTGCATTTAGCTGACGCTTTTATACAGAGCGACTCACATTTACTATTTTTCAGGGTATTGGCTACAATCCCAGCAATGTGGAGCAATGTGGGGTCAGGTGCCTTGCTCAAGGGCACCTCAGTCATGGATGCAGGTGTAGGTAGAGGTCAGGTGGGGTTCGAACCTACAACCCCCAGATTGAAAGACCAACTCCCTAACCGTTAGGCCACGGCTGCCCAAACTGCAGACCCCCATCTTGCATTAAAATGTGTTGATACAAATTTAATATACCAACATTTTAAATAAAAAATGGTTAAAACAGCCTTCAAATATCTTGTCCATGAGGCCCTGTGCCACTGTGTATACGATTTTACAGCCTAGTTGTGCAGTTTGCCCAAGAATGTAGCTGTTTGTATATGCAGCCGTTCAAAACAGATAGAGCTCAAGTATTTCTTAACCATTGTAAGAATTTATCTGATTATACTATAAACAATCTTGCAACCAGGTAAATGAATGGATTAACAACGTTTGAAGGTCACATGTAAAGACAATACATTAATGTTCACTTAACAAAGGTGAGACCAAAATAACTGGATTTCCTAAACCTACAGCATATATTACATGTCTACTAAATATCCAATATACTGTATGTGGAAAGTGCCCTGATTATTTCAGCTTTATTTTAGTGGAAAATAGAGCATTGTATTGAATTCATATTCTGACCTAGCCACCAGCATCACGGCTCTTGGGTATTGAGTTTTACTTGAAAAATGGTTGCTTCTTACCTTGCCACCTGCATCACGGCTCTTGGCTCTCATCTTGTTGACCTGAGACTCAGCTATGTCAGCTCTCTCCTCAGCCTCATCCAGCTCATGCTGCAGTTTGCGGAACTTGGTCAAGGTGCCGTTGGCCTGCTCCTCCTGAAAAAGACAATCAATGACTCTGTAGCTGAAATTCTCCTTACAATATAGATTGCTGATTTGTTTGCCATTGCTACATAATTGATTACTTACAGCCTCCTCTGCTGTTCTCTTGTAGGATTTGACCTTCAGCTGCAGCTTGTCAACCAGATCCTGAAGACGATGCAGATTCTTCTTGTCCTCCTCAGTCTACAGATAAAAAGGTTGGTCAAAACTTGTGGAACCCAAGTCAATGCAATGAAATTAAATAGCTAGACAAGCACATTTCCTCATAATTATTGGTAGAGTGGTGGTCTTTAGTACCTGGTAGGTGAGCTCCTTGATGCGACGCTCATATTTACGGATCCCTTTAACAGAGTCACCAGCCTTGCGTTGCTCCATCTCCACTTCAGATTCTAGTTCCCTCACCTGTGTGGAAATGTTTACAAACCATAAAAAGATGACGGTTGACTTTTTGGCTAAGCACTTGAAATTAATGCAAATCAGGGTATTTTAAGTTGTATTTTATTTTAGGTATTTAGTTGTTCTTTTCAGACAGATAGATATCATATATATATATACAGGACAGTTCTGCAGAGACAGGAAATGAGTGGGGTGAGAGAGACGCGGAAGGATCGGCAAATGAGCCGGGCCAGAATTTAACCTGGGTCGCCGGTGCAGCAACCCAGTGCCCCACTGTCAGGCCATGGCAGGGCCTCTTTTCAGACAGATATGATATGCCTTTGATTAGTGGCCACATTCTAGAATCTAGAGAGTAGTGGACAGAAAGGATTGTTGTTTGCAGTTGAAAGCTACATGCATGCCATAACTTGCAGTGTCAGAAAATGCTAAATTCAGGGGAAGGCATCTCATTAAAAGACAATTTGACACGCACACACACGCACAAATGGCATTGTGACTTTTATGGACATATTGGTATGATTATGAACTGTGCTTGTGTATTTTGGGAGTATCAACGTAGGAGTGTGGGGTTCTGTATAAACAAATGTTGTTTTACTCCCTGACATTTACCTGCCAGCGAGATCATCCACATTGTTTGAATCCACACCCTGCACTTTTCATTTTGGGCTTCAGAATTGGAGAGAATCTCACTCCGAAGCCTCCAAACTTGTTGGGTATCTTCTATTGGATTCACAAATCCCATTCATCTCTATTGTGAAGTTAGTTTTTAGTGACTGACTTAGCATAGTAAATAATAATTTCCTTGATTGGTCAATTGAAGATTTAAGTTTTTGGCTCCTAAAAGGTCCATCCAAATACTTTGAATTACCATATAGCAATAAACTCAATTCAGCACTCACCCTTGACTCCAATTTCTGAATCTGCTTCTTGCCACCCTTCATGGCGATTTGCTCAGCTTCATCCAGGCGATGCTGCAGGTCCTTGATGGTTTGCTCCATGTTCTTCTTCATGCGCTCCAGGTGAGCACTGGTGTCCTGCTCCTTCTTCAGCTCCTCTGCCATCATGGCAGCATCAGTGATGGCCTTCTTGGCTTTCTCCTCAGCATTCCTGGACTCTCCTACAGCCTCCTCCACCTCATTCTGCAGCTGGGATGTATCACCCTCCAGCTTCTTCTTTTGATTCAAAAGGCTGGTGTTCTGTGTGAGAAACAATATTGATCACTATTTTTCTTATTCTTTTTCTTCTTATTTCTCTATATACTATTTCAGTGCTATGATGACGGAGTACTAAATTGTAGTTAATTTTATACCTGAGAGTGGAGCAGCTGCACTCTCTCGCTGACATCAAGCAGCTCCTGTTCAGCCAGTTTCCGGCCCCTCTCAGTCTGCTCCACCAAGGATCTCAACTCATCCAGTTCAGCCTGCAGCAGATTGTTGCGTCTCTCCACAATGGCAATGTTCTCTTTGAGATCATCGTTAGCTCGCTGGGATTCATCCAGGTGCAGTTGAGAATCCTGTAAAGAATGTCGGTACAGCGGTAAATTTGAAATATAAGTCAGACTTAAAATGCATCCATTACAAGTTCTAATGTCTTATTGTTATGAACCTTCAGATGCCCATGGAGACCCTTGAGTTGCTTCTGAGCCTCAGCTGCCTGCCTGTTGGCTTGGCTAAGCTGGATCTCCATCTCATTGAGGTCTCCCTCCATCTTCTTTTTCACTCTGAGAGCCTCATTCCTGCTGCGAGTCTCAGACTCCAGGGAGCTCTGCAGGGTGTCAACCACTCTCGACTGGTTCCTCTTTGCCTGCTCCATCTCCTCATCCTTCTCAGCAAGCTTACGTTCAATATCAGCTTTGACTTGATTGAACTCCAGCTGAGCTCTAAGGATCTTCCCCTCCTCATGCTCTAGGGAGCCCTATTGAAATGAAGGGGTAGAATTGTTACATTGCTACATTTATTTCATCGAATTTACATCCTGGGATCTACAGTCATAATAAAAGTACAGTGGTTGTCTGATTTAAATGTTTATGTATGTACCTCTGCTTCCTCCAAAGCAGTCTGAATCTCAGATTTTTCTTGCTCAAGGGTCTTTCTGGACTTCTCAAGTTCATGGATGTTCTTTCCAGTCTCACCAAGTTGCTCAGTAAGATCAGCAATCTCCTCTGTAGACAAAAAATGACAATATTAATTGCTTGATGGACTGTAAGGTTGGTAATGTGAAGACAAAACAAAATATATTACATAATGTATGTATATTTTGAGAGACCTTGCAAGTTTTTGTTTTCCCTCTTCATAGTCTCCAAGTGATCCAAAGATTCTTCATATGAGTTCTTCAGTTTAAAGAGCTCAGTGCCAAGAGATCTGGCCTCTTTCTGAGAGCCCTCCAACTCAGTCTGGGACTCCTCGTATTTCTGCTTCCACTCAGCCAGGACCTGGGTTAAAATAGGATTGTTAGTTTCTGATCAGTGAATTCCAATTTAAATATAAAAAGTGTTCAATGTTTACCCTAAATAATACATGATCATATATAATAGAAAAAAAAACATCTGAACCTTATCAAAGTTTCTTTGCTTCTTGTCCAGGGCATTTGCAGCGGAATTGGACCGCTCCACATCTACCATGAGATCTTCAATCTCATTCTGTAGTCTATGCTTAGTTTTCTCCAGGGAGGAGCATTTGGCATTGACAGCTTCCACAGCTTCCTCTGCATCTTGCAGACGCTGAGCCAGCTTCTTCCTGCATAGCAAAAAATCAGCGTCTCGTGTCAATCAAAATCAGGAACCACTTAATACTTCTGTCTGTAACATTGTTTAGGTTTGGGGGGCTCTTACTTGGAGTCTTCCAACTCCTCAGTCCTCTGGATGGCATCAGTCTCGTACTTGGTTCTCCACTGAGCCACTTCAGAGTTAGCCTTCGAGAGACTGCGCTGCAGCTCAGCCTTGGCCTCCTGCTCCTCCTCATATTGCTCTCTTAGGAGGTCAGAGTCATGGCGAGCAGACTGCACTGCATGGGCTAGGGCATTTTTAGCCTGAGAGATAATTATGATCGTATGAAACATGTTAATAGAATCATCACAAGTGCCATTGCATTAATAGCAAAGAAAATCTAATTTGATCAAACCTTGACTTCCTCTTCCAGTTGTCTCTTAAGGTCTTCAATCTGCTGGGTGTAGGACTGCTTGCCTCTAGTTAGCTGAGAGACAAGAGAGTCTTTCTCCTCCAGCTGCCGAGCCAGCTCACCTTTTTAATAAAAATTGTTAAGGTTGTTGTGACTTTAAATATTTAAGAGCAAAGAGTCATCAAAATACGGCATATTAAGACTACACATTCAGTCGAATGAATGTACCATTTTCAGTTTGAAGCTTAGCTTTGTGCATGGTGAAGTCATTGATGCTGCGTTGGCCTTCTTCAAACTTGGTTCTGTATTCAGTCATCTGATCCTCCAAAGTCCTGCACATCTTCTCTAAGTTTGCCTGGAATAGTAATAGTAAAACATTACATTTTATTTTATTCGAATCTTTGGGAAAGTGGGTTAGGCAGCCACGTTAAGCGACTGTTAGGCAACCATCCTGACCACATTTATAATTTATGAAATGAAGGGCCGGAATTTTCACTGCTGTACTGCATGTCCATGAATGATAAATGGAAACCATAATTATCTGTCATACAGTGTTCTGAATGTTATTAACTTAACTTAAGTTCTATCTTTTTACCTTGTTCTTAGCAACTTGCTCCATGTTGGAGACAACATCATCCAGCTCCAGGCGGAGTTCACTTTTCTCCTTCTCGAGCTTCTGTTTCACTCTCTGAAGGTTATCAATCTGCTCACCAAGGTCAGCTACACTATCTGCGTGCTTCTTCCTCAGTGAGGAAGCAGTTGCCTCATGTTGCAGAGTTGACTCTTCAAGGTCTCTGCGCAACTTTTGGAACTCAGCCTCCCTCTTCTTGTTCATTTCCAGCTGGGCTGCAGTGGCACCTCCAGCCTCCTCCAGTCTCTCACTGATCTCCTCCAGCTCTCTGGCAAGGTCAGCTCGCTGCTTCTCCACTTTGGCTCGGGCAGCTCGCTCAGCTTCCAGCTCTTCCTCAAGCTCCTCAATGCGGGCCTAAACAAGAGATATCACCCTGTAACTTTTCTAAAATGTAGAAAGACGTATTTTACAACTTTTTATACGATTTTTTTTCGCTTACCTGAAGCTCCTTCAGTTTCTTCTGGAGCTGGGCTGCCATGGCTTGCTCATCTTCAATCTTGCTACTAAGTTGACTGATCTCAAAGTCTTTCCTATTGTGTATAAAACAATATAAATAATTAAAGATGAACACATCATCACCTTTTACTGTAAAATGATGTATTTTAAACTTACTTTTTGAGCCTTTCTTCCATCTGCTGTTTGTCATTCTCTAGATCCATTACATTCTCCTGTGTCAACTTTAAGTCACCCTCCAGCTTTCTCTTAGCTCTCTCAAGATCCATCCTTAGTTTCTTCTCCTGTTCCAATGATCCTTCAAGCTTTTATGAGAGAAAGTTATTATAATGTAAATGTCCCAATTCACACAAATATTTTGAATACTCAGTTAACCTTTTTTATTTTGAATACTATTACTACATTTTATTTGTTGCCTACATCATCAACTTGCTGCTCCAGCTTGGTTTTGGCCTTGGTCAGAGTATTGACTTTGTCCTCTTCACTCTGAAGGTCGTCCAGCGTTTGCTGGTGAGCCTCTTGAAGAGCTTTCTTCTCCTTGGTCAGCTTGGCAATGATTTCATCAAGAGCTGCCATCTCCTCAGTCAGGTTTTTAACCTAAAAGGAACACGGATATCATTCTGTCCTATAGGGATGTTATAACTTATCATTTAAGCTTATATTCCAGTACAAGACCTCAGTGAAAATAACTCTATAGAAGAGTTTTCTCTGTGTATTAGCATGACTTAAACTTCTTCTGACCTTGTTCTCAGTAGCATGTTTCTCCTTTTCCACTTTTGCCAGTGTGAGTTCCAAGTCATCAATGTCTTTCTTGAGCTCAGAGCACTCATCCTCTAACTTTCTCTTCTTAGCAGTCAGCTCTGAATTCATCTCCTCCTCATCTTCAAGTCTCTCAGTCAACTCTTTGGCTTTGGCCTCAAGTTGAATCTTGTTCTTGATCAAACCCTCACACCGCTCCTCAGCATCACAGAGACTGTCTTGTTCCTGTAATAATATGTTTTATTTCATTTAAAAAAATGAAAAAAGAAAGAAAGATTGAAGGAGATGCTAAGGAAGACTGCCTTTAAAATGTATGTCAGAGTATGAGATCATGAGCTACCTTGCATAAATGATAGCCCTACTTACAGTTTGAACTTGAAGCTGCAGGTCATTCTTTTCTTGGACAATTGAAACCATTTTCTCCTCAAGCTCCTTTCTCCGGGCCTCAGATTTAGCATAGGCCTCCTTAAGTTTAATGAATTCTTCCTTCATGTTGGCCATCTCCTTCTCAGCTTCAGCTGATTGCAGCAGGGGCTTGATC
This sequence comes from Engraulis encrasicolus, assembly GCF_034702125.1. Classification (NCBI taxonomy): domain Eukaryota; kingdom Metazoa; phylum Chordata; class Actinopteri; order Clupeiformes; family Engraulidae; genus Engraulis; species Engraulis encrasicolus. The sequence continues at coordinate 46,335,685 of NC_085865.1, forward strand.
TTGAAGTACATCTTCATCCAGGGCCAATTCTTGACACTCATGAATGCACGCACGTTCCACTGAATAATAAGTAGGGAATCTCTGAAATTATTTAAGACAAAGAAGTTTAAAGTAAGAGTAAGAGTGTAAAGGTAAAGTAATGCCTCTTAAATTCATATGCCACATGCCACATGTTTGGCATGTCTAGTTAGTCAAATATTTGGCCACTTAAGCAATATTTGTATATTTTTTTGTTTAATTTTGCTAAGCAGATTTTCCTGACCTGCGTTCCACAATTTTCTTGAACTCAATCCTCGCAAGTTCTCCACGTGCTCTAGCCTGAATACCAGTGATGATGAGAGCAAGACGATCGTCTCTCATCTCTTCAAGAACTCCCAGTAGACCAGCCTTGAAGAACACCTGACACATGGAATAGATGATCATCTCTCAAAAGATGTGCGTAGAATGAACAGTCTGTTTCAAGCAAACCAACTGTTCAACATGTCACAAAAATCTTCAAATGTTCTTTTAATGAACTGACCACACAAAGTTGAGCATAGTTTTTGAAATATTGATGCACTCTATATGCACTCTATGGGAACAATAGAATGAAGCACCTTAGTGTGTCCAAATCTGTATTGCTCATGGTCAATGTCCAGAGATCCCAACAGTTTTTCAGCTCCTTTCTTGTTGTCTATAAATTGTCCCTCAGGGATAGCAGCAGGGTTCAGGATACGGTATCTGGACAGATAGATTCGTAATACTTGAAGGAAATAATATCATAGCTATTTTCTTGTTTTTTATCGTATACAGAAGATAAAAGAAACAAAATGGGCCTTAGCCCTTAACCATTTGTACCTCTGTTTGAAGTCTCCGTACAGGATCCTGTTGGGGAAGCCCTTTCTGCAGATTCTGATGCCTTCCAGCACACCGTTACAGCGCAGCTGGTGCATGACCAATGGATTTTCCATGGCCCCAGGAGTCTTGGTCTCATTGGGGATGATGCAGCGCACAAAGTGGGGGTGAGTTGATCTCAGGTTGGTCATCAGCTTGTTCAGGTTCTCCTGTAGTAGAATATTTATTTAGCATTTAGATATGGATTTGTTTACAAGTGGCTACTATGAGTAGTGTGCTTGGAAATAAATACTTACTCTGTGCAGGGCTGACACAGTCTGGAAAGAAGATCCTTTCTTCTTCTTACCACCACCTTCCTTGCTTTCTGCAGCTGTGAAAGTAGTGCAGATTATAGTTTGACAAGCCTGGCATTATTTTAGACACATTTAAATGGACATCATTATTATTTTGGACAGTACTAATGCAAGTACATTTGTGTAACCTATGGTGGGTTTCCCTGCCACTTCATTCCAAGTCCTTCTTCCCCTAGAGGGCACTGCGCCAAAAGTCCTTCTCTTACAGTTACCAAGGACTCCCCCCTGTATTTAACACGGAACTCAACCATCCTTGTTACTCTTGTTCCAGCCAGGAATCGGACGTTAAGGGTGGGCAATATATACCGTCTGCGAAATCATCGTAAATGTTGTTTTGACGATGAGTAGTTTTGCAATATCAAGATATTTTTATGAAGTCGCTAAAATCAACAAAAGCGCTGTGACAGGACTCATTCAGACAGCGACGACAGCCAAGCCTTTCAGCCAATAGTAATGTTGTTGTGAACTGGAGAATAAAGTCTGTGAACCAATGAGCAGACAGTGCTGAGGGGGGCGGGCTGCAGCGTTTTGCCATACAGGGAGAGAGAGATTTCCGTGTCACTCGTGCACAGCACTGCTGCTGCTGGGCAGTGGAGGAGAGTTGCTGTTATCCAAATGGTGGATTTACATGAGGAATTCAACCATTAAACAAGCCATTGCATGATGCTGAGGGCGTTTTCGAGCTATGTGCTTTAATTAGCAACCGTCTGTGATTATGGAAAGCCAAATAGTTAGGAAGATAAATAGCTTTGTCTCTGGTCTGAGAAATCGCTAGTTAGCATGCTAGTTAGCATGCTAGTTAGCATGCTAGTTAGCATGCTAGTTAGCGAATTAGGCTAAGCAATGTTGTTCTCTACAACTATCATTGGCTGTTACTCACTACTCAAACATCCACCTGCATGTATAGATAGCATAACTGCTAAGGTGGACAAGTACTGTTGAGTTATACAATGTGTGAAATTCAACACATGCAATTTGCAGCTGCCCTAGTTTCCTATCCATGTAGTCCAAATCCATTCCAGTCAAAAATGGCTGTCATCTAACAGAATCATAAGCAATACATTATAAAACTATTTTTTATTTACATGGATATGTTGTCATGCCAAGTGATGATGTATTACTTTACAGACCAGAGCATATGCATGTTATTAAATTCAAAAGCTCTTCAGCACAGCATTTCTCCCAACTCTCTGTCCCTCCCCAGTTACAACACAAATGCAGCACTACTACCTCCAGTGCAGAATTGAAATTAGTCTGGAATCATGCACAAATAATAGACAGCATAAATGTGTAGCTTTGTTATACTGCAATGCTTTGTGATGTAGCCTAGGGTAGACATGCCATCATTTATGCAGACCTCTTGGTAACATGCAGTTTAGGCTACATAGGCCTACAAATGTTCTGCTTTATTCACCCTGCCCTGCCAAATTCCCATATTACAGTACAATTCAAACACATTGATTACCCCCCCCCCCCCTCCAGAAATAGGCCCTATTGGTTTTTGCAAGTGTTTTTGGAAATTATCCTCAAATTATCGTTATCATGAAAATTCAAAAACTTATCGAGATAATTTTTTTACCCATATCGCCCACCCCTATGGGACGTATACAGAAAAGTGCACAGATACTTCTGAACAAAGCTTTTGTTTGATATTTAGGCTGAATACAAGCAATAGACTGCTTAGTTCATTTACACAGCTGTAAGTTTAACCCCATTGCAAAGCTACAACACTGCAGAGCGCAGTTTTCTTCCTTTTGGAAGCTTGGACGTTTTCCTCTTCCAAGGTTTATCCGAGTCTGTGAGCTAAGGACACACTCCTTGTTATTCTAGCAGATCAACTTCTCACGTTCGGAGATTCAGGGATGGCGTTTCGAATATCAATTCGTAAGGACTCGCCTTGTTCTCCGGTCCAAACCCAAGATCCTAGAAATCATCAGATTGCGTATCTTATCCTACTGAGAGCCGGAGCTCTCCCACGTTACAGTAGGCGATCTGGGCAATGATAGCTACTGAGATACTGAGAAAGTAGCTTTAAGCTATTTTCATGTGCACATGTCTTATTTACATTCCTCTGTGTCTCTCTCCCTTCGTTAGCTTAGACTCCACTATTGCTAACCCCTCTTCTTGTTTACTAAACACTGTTTCATGCGAAACGATCTGAGCTGTTTCAAACATTGTATCAATGCACATCAGCGTTTGGGATGCTCCGTGCACTCTCTGAATGTAATCATTTATTTTTTAGACAAACTGTGCGCAGCGTCTTTGCTACTGTCCCGGCTATGCCCATCGTGGCCTCATGCTAGCAAGCCAAGGCACCACACCACTTACCGGTATCAGCTGCTAGCCCCGGCAACGTGAGATGCCCCCTAACACTGACACACAAATACACTGTTTCACATTCTCTCTCTCTCTCTCTCTCTCTCTCTCTATCTCTCTCTCTCTCTCTCTCCCCCTCTCTCTCTCTCTCTCTCTCTCTCTCTCTCTCTCTCTCTCTCTCTCTCATTCTCTTCCTCTTTCTTTCCCTCTCCTACTCTCTCTTTGAGAGCTCAGAATTTGGTCAGCTTGGGGCTCGAGAGACTCTGTTGCACTAGGGTCCACTCTAGCCAAGCTAAGCTAGCCCATTGTTCCATCTGACTGGTTCTCTCCTCACTGGAGACCTGGCACACATAGCCACAGAGCTACATCTCTCTCTCTCTCTCTCTCTCTCTCTCTCTCTCTCTCTCTCTCTCTCTCTCTCTCTCTCTCTCTCTCTCTCTCTCTCTCTCTCTCTCTCTCCTCCTACAATCCTCTCTCCTTTATTGTTATTTTTTAGTATTTAAGCTTGTAGAAACCCCAGAACAGTTCTACCCATTGAGTGTAAAACCACCACTGGGCTATTCACCAGATAGTAATTACACTGTTGTCTTGAATTCTCTGCGAGAGCTCAGAGTTTGGTTAGCTCGAGGCTCAGGAGACTCAAGCTAAGCTAGCCCATCGTTTCATCTTACTGGTTCTCTGCACACTAGAGACCTGGTACACATAAGCACAGAGCTCTCTCTCTCTCTCTCGCTCGCTCCCTACAATCCTCTCTCCTTCTACCCCAGGGGTATTTTAAGATTGTAGAAGCACCAGGACATACAGTATCTGTACTCATCGGTAACCTTTGAGTGTAATCCACCACTGGGCTATTCCCCAGATAGCTATTACACTGTTGTCTTGACTTCTCTGCGAGATACCTAAGAGCTCTGTTTACAATTCTCCATATGTGAGCCATCTAGTGACCAGCACTGATGACAAGCGCTTCTCACTCGCTACCAAAGATTTTCTAAGTTAGAGAAAGAAATCCCAAACTCCGCCCACCAAATGCAAAGACGTTTGCTCAAATTCGGTCTCCTAAGGGGGCGATGTCCCCTCCTTCTTCTTCTTCTCTTTTTTTGGTGTTTGGTGGCTGCTTGCACAAAGAGTGCGCTACTGCCATCTACAGCGCTAAGGGAACTCCATTTATTCTCAACCTCAAGACTCCAAAGGTCTCCTAACCGAAGGTCTCCTAAAGGGGCATTCACCTGACATCTCGTGGATCCCCGAAAAGGACAAGACTGAAGTACCTTCCTAATAGGTGATCGTTGTCGCTACTCTTTCTCTCCTCCTCTCTCTCTTTCTCCCTCTCCATCTCCCTCACTCGGAATTGTCTACATTAGTTATAGTAGAACTCCCAATACATTGTTGTGTGCCCTTTCCGGACTGAGAGCCTATCCACAATTAGGCCATTAGTTAAGTAGCCATTACCTACAGTAGCCCTTCATTGTTTGGTTATCTGCAACTGATGCTACCTTTGTTGTTGTTATCGCATGTTTGGTCCGTTGGGAAACAACTTACTTGAATTCCATTGCCTTCAAACGAGGTTTATGCCCGTGTGTGTTTTGGCTGACATAGTAGCACAGTAGGGAAGGGAAGATTCACCGATGCGTAGCGGAAAATCGATACGACCTGTCCAATACGGTCGCAGCGATTTGCAAACGTCTGCATCGGTAAGAAACCCAAATAAAACCGAGATGCATCGTATCTTAGCCGTCCGCATCGGTACAAATCGGATAATATCTCTTTTTAGAAACTGTCTATTTCAGGATTAGTTCTCTTACGCAGCACATCAGCTTGCTCTGATTCAGACCTCCTATCCCTCCCGCGCAAGGAGGCGTGACCAAGCAAACAGTAGTTTTGCTTTCAGTCAGAGTGGTAACCAGCAATGTCGAGCGCACTTTGTTATCAGCGAGTTTTCTGGCCCTCCGGTGACTTTTTAAATAAAAGTTTCTAGCGACCATCTTCTGCGCGTCTGGAAGACGTGTGGAGAGAGTACTACTAGCTTCACTATTGAAGTTGATACCGTGCGGCACAAACAACAAGAGAAAGTTGTCTGCCGACACGTTGCCGTTTCCAAATGACAGCAAATAGGCAGTCAGCGCACAAAATTAAAAGAAAACATAACCGTGTCGGAAAACTTTACAGAGCCTGTGCGTCCATGATCAGTCCATTGTTCACGCAGTAACAGAGAAGTGAAGTCGCTAAGTTGACATCATTGCTAGGGAGCCCGTTATAGGCTATTTCAACAACATGATCTCCAAAAATTCAGTGCTCCTGGACACGGATGTTAAGGACACAAAATCTGTGTCCAGGAGCACGGATTTTGCCAAAATTCCGTGCTCCTGGACACGGAATTATTTTCCGTCATGGACACACAGAAGTGCTCTCTCTATACGCCCACAGCTCTGTTTCCACAGTCTTGTGTTTTCTCAGGATTTTTCTCATTTCAAATATTTTTTCTCAAAAAACATTTCTTACTGACAGGTTAGGGTTAGGGATTGTTTTGGTCTGGGCACAGCTATTTTTCTTTCATTCATTATGAATTTGATAGCCTAGCAACCAACTGGAAAAGGTATTTCTCAAAAATGTGTCTTTAATGACAGGTTAAGGTTAGGGAATGTTTTGGTCAGGGCACAACTTAAATAACCATAGCATTATTTTGTTTTGTATTAGCATTTGGTATGTATTTTCTAATGATAGAGCACAGTGTTGTGGTAATAGCCTTTAGAAAGCACTTCCGTGTGCCCATCACAGAAAACAATTCCGTGTACTGGAGCACGGAAAACAATTCCGTGTCCAGGAGCACAGAATTTTGGCTAAATCTGGACGCGGATTTCGTGTCCTTAACATCCGTGTCCAGGAGCACAGAATTTTTGGAGATCAGGCTGGCTATTTCGCTCTCATGCTGGACACACACGGTCTGATTGGCAGCTCCTGCAGATTGTCATGCAGTTTAAAAAATCCAGTTGCAAAGTACACTTTTCCAACACTTCAGTCCAGTACGTTATTTCCCCCCTTCTGGTAGGCCTATTAGTAACCCCATTCCCAACATCTACTAAATTGTTCTAATTTGGATCAACTGTAGTAAGTGGTTCAGAGCTTATACCAGTAAATGTAGTTATTACATGCCCAATGAGGACAATATTCCAATATGAGCAGAAGCTCTGGGCTTTTCCCATTTTTGTTTAAAAAAAAGAGCTATAATCGGCATGGTATTATATGAGCAATGAACATGAGTTCTCACTGCTTTCTGTTGGCTTTCCTAGGCTATTTCAAAAATAATATGCACAGCGAGGGCTGCTGCTAAGGTTTTGGGGGCCTTGGCATAACTGGTCAGCCCCCCTCATAAGTAAATACAACTACTATTACTACTACTACTAATAATAATAATAATGCTAATTTCTGTATTCACAATTCCAGTATGGCCGAAAAATGATTTGATGACTAACAAATATATGTTTTGAAATGTAGGCCTAATTTTATATTTTTTTCATAATGTTTTTTAGTCAGTCTCAATTTAGAAGGCCACAATTTTGGGGACAAAGCGGTTGAGGCCCTAAAAGCGCTCTATTTACTCTGCATATGCCTAACGGCAGCCTTGTGCACAGTCTTTAATATCAATTTAATATTTTAATCTGTTCTGTATCGCATCGCATCGCACCGAATCGCACTGAATCACATGGCATTATAATTGCATCGCGCCATATCAAACTGCATCACAGTAGGTAGGAGAATCATGTCGTATATTATCACTGGTAATGTCATGAATCGTGAATGTATCGTATCGTTGGCATGTGTATAGAGATGCGCATCGTATCGCTTTGATGATGAAGATTCCCATCCCTATAGCAAAGGAATTACTGCTCTACTGTGTGCCGCCAAGTACATACGTGTACAAAGATCATATATAATTACATATTGATTTTAGGATTTTGCAATTCATTTTGGAATAACTTACTGCAGTGGTTCTTAACCTTTTTTTCTTAAAGCACCCCTTTACCTGTGCTCAAAACAAGCCGCGCACCCCCAACCCAAACTTCTATACATGTATACGCACTAAAAAATGATTTAAGTGATGAATTACAGTGATTCTTGTTTGATACACTAATCAATATCTTAATGCCTTTACATGGAGACCAAAATAGTATTAATTTGGTTTGATTTGGCCTAATTATAATGTTTTCAAGCAGAGTTTTGGTCACAACCTCAACACAAACAAAATTCTGTGCACCCCCTGAAATCTCTGGCGCACCCCCAGGGGGTGCCCGCACCCCAGGTTAAGAACCACTGACTTACTGAGATTAATATTCAAAGATTTCATGAGACTGATCTTTTATTTATTATTACATCATTCATAATTAAATAAATCCCCAAACTCTATTAAGCCTAAATATTCTGGTGAAGACTGTGAGGATTCAGATCCTCACGTGACTCCTTATACACCGTTATGAGCTTTTTCCAGATTTTAAATCTTTTATATATACTCTTTTATCTGCATGCTGTTTTATTGTTATTTATGTAACTGTAAATATGCAAAGCCAATTACCCCTTCATCGTTTCACTACATGTAAAATGTATGTGACAAATAAGAATTACTTGACTTGACTCAATGGAGAAATAACTTACCAGAATCAGCCCCAGCATATCCAGCAAACAGGGCAGCCAAAAGCTTAACAGTTGACTTCTGGTAGAGACCAACCACAGTCTCATTGAGGGGATCCTTGTTTTTCACAAGCCAGTTGCCAATGTTGTAGTCAACAGTGCCAGCATAGTGAACCAGGGAGAAATGAGCCTCTGGTTTCCCCTTGACAATTCTTGGCTTCTGGAAGCAGGCATTTTTGCCCAAGTGGTTGTCATAAAGCTTGGCTTTAAAGGTGGCATCACTGGCCTTGGGGAACATACACTCCTCTTCAAGGATGGACATGATACCCATGGGCTAAAAGACAAAAAAGGCAAAACATTTTACTCCCTATGGTCTGCGACCTAATTAACTCCTTTGTGCAGAACTTGTGTTTTAATCTTGTTGTCAAATGACGTCATAGCAATGTTGTTGAGCTTTTTCAGTGAATGGGCCATGTGTGAACCCATCTAGACATAAGGGCTACAAATTCAAGAAATCAAGTGCTTACTTTTTCAATTAGTTCAATGCAGGCGGCCAAGTCCATGCCAAAGTCAATGAACTCCCATTCAATTCCCTCCTTCTTGTATTCCTCTTGTTCCAGCACAAACATGTGGTGGTTGAAGAACTGCTGCAGCTTCTCATTAGTGAAGTTGATGCACAGTTGCTCAAAGGTGTTGAACTGAAAGAAGTTAAAGAGTCATCTTCATCTTTATTGTGTTTTGTGTTGTAGGGTACAGCAAAGTTGGATGTTTTTTTTATTTTTTAAACACACATTTTACCATCAAAACTTACATCAAAGATCTCAAATCCAGCAATATCCAGCACACCAATGAAGTACTGACGAGGTTGTTTGGTGTCCAATTGTTGGTTGATTCTCACCACCATCCACAAGAACATCTTTTCATACACTGACTTGGACAGTGCACCAATAGAGTAGTACACCTAAGATAATAATTGAAGACATGAATAACTACATAAAAAGAAAACATGAATATATAGCCTATGTACAGTATTCCACGTAGCACTATCCTTAAATTAATTGGCGGGTGATCTCTTTAAGTAAAACATAACCTTCAGGCTCTTTTCCACTGCCAGTTTTCTGGTAGGCCTACAGCTCTACACAGCACAACTGCTTTTTGCTTTTCGAATAGGCAAGACACAGCTCAATCGTAAAGCAAAAAGTGGCAGCCGAGTCACGCTGTGTCGAGCTGTAGGCCTACCAGTAAATCGGCAGTGGAAAAGAGGCATTTGTGGAGTTGAATTAACTGTTGGTAAACATGCAGCATTCTACCTGCTGGACACTTTGTCCCTTGGTGACCCACTCGTTTCCTACTTTGACCCTTGGGTGGCACAACGCCTTGACGAGGTCAGCAGAGTTCAGGCCCATGAGGTATGAATATTTGTCAATATCTGGAAAGAGAGAAGATGTTCCATTTATTTCTCAAATGATTTACAGTAATTCTAATATTAAGACATGGTCTATAAGACATGGGTGCCACAAGTTATTACTGTGAAGGTGTAATCTTTGCGCTTAGAATTGTTACCTTCAGTTCCATCAGCCTCTGCCTGCTCCTCTCTCTGCTTGTTCTTGAACTTGGTGTTGCCAAAATGCATAATGGCACCAGTCAACTTGTAAATGCCGTTCTTCTCATCTTGAGTAAAGCCCAGCACATCAAAAGCGTCCTGTAACCAATCATACACATGCTTGTCACTCATATCACACAAGAGTATACATCAAAACTTGGCAAAGCTTGGCAAATCTATGGTTTAAGTAATGATACAGTCAGTGGGTATGAGCTAAGAATACTGACATCAGTTGCTTGCAGTTCATCCCCATCATCAATAGATGCTACTGTAGTTTGTCCTTGGGAAATGAAGGCGTAATCATAGGGGTTGTTTGTGATCAGCAACATCTCTGAGAAAAAAAAAGATCACAGTGGAAGAAATGACAGTGGAATTAAGCAATATGGCAGAAGTGGGAGGGGTGTTGGTCACGGATATCATCCCCAGTGGTTGTGGTTGCGGCCATAGGCATTGGCAGTGGCATGAAGCCAAGGGCTGAGTACATTTACAATGTCCAATGCATGTCTGTTTCAACACAATAGTGTGGTTTGGCCAGTGATGGAATGGATTTACTGAAAGACTTGTTCAAACAAAAAGGGTAACAATTAGATTATACTTTATTATCGTGCAAGCATTTATAACAAGCAAGCAATTATAACATAGGTCATACCTAGCAGTTCTGGTTTCCTCTGAGAGAGGATCTGGTAGAAGATGTGGTAATCTCTCTCAGCCTTAAGCTGGAAAGTCACCCGAGACTTCTCCAGAAGATCTGTAAAATGAGAAATACTGAAACAAACCGCAAACTGTACCAAACATTTGAGGGATATAATATGTAATATAGTATTTCTATTCTGTAGTTCTATAGTATTCTGTATTCTGTATTCTGACCTCGGAGGAGGCGGACGTGTTTTTCTTAGCTCTTCCCTCTCCCTATCTCCTATCCTTCTCCCTGCTATGCACTCTGTCTTCGTCTGACTTACTCTGCAGAGGCTCCCGCTGTCTTTTTCTCCTGAATTTGAAATTAACAATGGATTTGGTCAACTGGTCTATCAACGCAATTGACACCATCTTTTCGAAGATCAAAGTGGGTTCGGGGGAGCCCAACTGTCCAGACGGGACATCGGCAGCTGGCTACGTGATGGACCCGTGGGGGAAGTGGCGCATCATGTGTCTTGCTCCGATGGACGTGGAGGACATTGAAGATTTATACATCTTTGGCTTTCTGGTGACAGGCTTGTTGGGAATTGGATTACTCTTGGGCCTGATCTACCGCAACTGTACGAGGATCGCAGCAGCTATTATGGGCCCCAAGCTGCGCGGCTTGATTGATAAGGTGGGCAGTGAAGTTCGAGCACAGAATGTGGTTGTGAATCGCGCTTTGGAGAGTTCTGTGGCTGGTCACCGTACGATGGACAGACTGTTGGAAGGGCTTGTGGCCGTACAACGCCACCTCGAAGCTATGGATCGCCGCATTGATGGACTTGTCGCACACAACCGCCAAATTGAATCGATCGGGCTGGAGGCAAAATTGTTGGAAATTCATCTGTATTTGAGACGTGTGGCCAGTCACATGCGTATCCCTGCAGAGCAGTAAAAAGGAATGCCTGCAATAACCCAAACATGAATCTAATCTGTCTTTGGCGCCCCAGCAAATCAGCGACCTGACCTAGGTCAGGACTCATCTATCTCTCCCTGGAGGACAAGCAGTGTCAGGAGACTCTGCCTCCCTACCCATCACAATGGACACCTGGTGTTTGTTTTGGACTTGCTGTGGACCAGGCCAAGGCCGTCTCTCAGGCGGATAAGATCTGGTGCACAGTGGGGATAGGACTACCCAGTGCCACCCCCCCCCCCCTCCCTCAACTTCAACGCGTCCTCTGTCTTATCTGCAACCCCTCTCCCTTCCCCATCTCCAACCCCCCCACCCCCACCCCCCGGTTCATACGAATGTTTGTCTCTACTGCTTTTTTTGCTAAAATATGAGGTTTTTTTTTTTTTTCATCTATGCCTTGATGTTGTAACTCTATAATATGAAGACATGGACATATTTTTTACCCTCATCCTTTCCCAATGTGTATTAAACTTGAGCCTAGGTGGTGGAGGTGTGTTAGTGGCAGCGCCCGTATGAGCAGCGGCCCTGGGGTACATGTACAGTGTATTCTAAAACGCAATTTCGTTGTCAAATTTATTTGTCAATGACAATAAAAGCTCTTGATTCTTGATTCTTGAGTATTTCTATTCTGTGTGAGGCACTTACATGTTTCAATATCAGCAGAGGCAAGTTTACCACTAGCAGCGAAGTGGATTCTGATGAATTTACCCTGTGAAACACAAAAGTAAATATCCCTTTCTTCAATGTAATTTCCACCCAGCATAACTGATGGCAAGCTCAAGCACATCTGGGAGATCAGAGGTACAATTTAACATTTGGGTAAGTGAAGGTCAATATTTGAGCACAGTAATGTACAAGTTCAATATCTACTGAGGACAGCTTACCACTGACTCCAAAATGGATACGGATTAATTTACCGTGCATGAACAGATGACTCATATCAATGAAAACAAATTTAAAGCAGTACGAGTTGAGATGAAATCAATTTTGAAGTCATCGGATGGCTTACGAATCGGGATGAATTGTCATTCCTGATGGTCTTTGCATTACCAAAGGCCTCCAGGGCAGGGTTGCACTGGATGATTTGATCCTCCAGGGTACCCTAGATGACAGAAACAAGTTATTTAGAGGACCTATTATAGGCAGAGTGAAGATGGCTCACACCAAGACTTATCTGTACAATAGACAAAAAAAGAAAAAACAAAGTGTGTATGCAAAGTTTTTCAGATGCAAGTTATTTATCATTCGACTAGAGTGTTTAACAGTTGCTTATTGATGCATATTAAAGAACTTAATTTACCTTTTTCTCATCCACCTTGTCCTTCTTTCCAGAGGCTGCTGCAATGCTGGCAAAGTACTGGATCACTCTTTTGGTGTTAACAGTCTTTCCAGCACCAGATTCTCCACTGAGAGTGAAAATTCACAATGAAGTATGTTAAGCTTAATGACTTAACATTCAATTTGAACTGTAAAACATCATCATACTGTATGTGTTTAAACAGTACTCACGTGATGAGGACAGACTGGTTCTCTCTGTCTGTAAGCAAAACATACACCATTTTAATAATACAAGTATCAATTTCTAAGTAAAAAGAGAATTCAACCCGGCAATGAGGTGTTGTAAAACTAATCCAAACTGGTGCTCTTGGGGTAGTTAAATCCGCAACAAACAAAGCAAAAGGCCCCAGGCACTTCAGAGTATATCCACAGGAAGAAGGCAATACATTTAAAAGCCTTTATTAGAAGATGCTACTTAATGGCAACCACAAATGGTCTTTATCATGGCATAACATTTTGCCATTTTTAGTGCCACTTCTAATACAAGTAAGTAAAAGTATTCACTTCTTCCTGTGGATATACTCAGAAGTGCCTGGGACGTATTGTTTTGTTTATCCATAATTGTTAAAGGCACACTGTGCAAGGTTTTGAGTTGTTTATTTCCAGAATTCATGCTGCCCATTCACTAATGTTACCTTTTTCTTGAATACGTACTTACCACCACCATCAAATTGTAAGTATTCATTATGACTGGAAAATCTGCACTTTTCGTACATCAAAAGGGAGATTTTCTCCATGGTCCGCCATTTTGAATTTCCGGAAATAGTCATTTTTAGCTGCAAAAATGACTACTTGGGCCACACAAAAAAACATTAGTCTATTACTTAGTAAACTTTTATGAAAAGATCAAATTTGGCAATAGGCAACACAGTTTCACTGAGCAGCATAGTTGCAGTACATTTTTGGAACATATCCTGCACAGTGTACCTTTAAATAGTGTTTTTTTTTATATTCACTTTAAAACCGATTTTTCAGTTTTACCTGACAGCATGTATTGGTAAGCATTGTCAGAAATGGAGAAGATGTGTGGAGGAGCTTCACTCCTCTTCTTGCCTCTGTAGGCCTCAACAACTTCCTGATTGTACACTGGCAACCACTTGTAGGGATTGACAGTGACACAGAACAACCCAGAGTAGGTCTGTAAAGACATGTCAACACAGATTCTTTATGAGCAATTTTAGTAAGTCCAACATTCAAGTATCGTAAGTCATCTTTGTCAGTTGTTTGGTGAGTATGTCAAACTGTCTTCCAATTTAGATTTTTCTACTCACGTAGATCATCCAGGCTGCATAACGCTCTTTGAGGTTAAACAGCACAGCAGGCTCGTGCAGGAAGGTGAACATCGCCATGTCCTCAATTTTATCGAACTTTGGCGGGTTCTGTTGGTGGACATCAGTCTCCTTCACGGTGACAGTCTATGCAAGAAAAATAATAAGCATATCCAAATTACTGCTTTTTTTCACCTCTGAGAGGTTTTTTTTTCTGTGCATCGAAGAAGTTGGTTTCAAATGTCTGTGAAATCTACACATAAGCTTACAGTAGCAAGTCCAAAACAAGGAACAAGATTTTAAAGTAAATAGTAGGGGCAGAAGTGTGGCATACACACAAGTAACTGAGCTGAGCAATGTTCAACCCAGACTGTTATGTTGACAGAGGTGTTGAGTGGCGGAGTCAAGGGTTCTGCGGAGTATAAGGGCTCAACAAACTTTGATTTTAAAGACAGAGATATTAGTACAGTACCTTTCTAAACTCAGTTTCAGTTCCTGCTTGGGCACTTATTTTATTTTGAAAAAAGGTTTAGTGTATCAACTCACAGCATTGTTAATAGGATTCAGCAGATTCCTCAGTTCTAAAACAGCGACACACTTAAAAATGCATTACATACCTTTCCATACTCAGTTTCAACACAGACTCTGTCCCCCTCTCTGGCTTGGATCATCCCCTTCACGTACTCAACCTCAGGGTCCACCACAAAGCAGGCCTTCTTGATGTCAAAGGGGCGAGTCTGGGCCTCCAGACGCTCCATATCTGATTTCCTCAGAAACGGAGCCGCCGCCCCAAACTCTGCCATCAGTGCATCCCCCATGGTTAATCACCGTATCCTAATTCAAACATCAGGGAAAAAAATAAAACTCTTCCATGAAAGTATCTCCCATGGTGCATCACCTAAAATTTGTCATCGGAAAAAAAATATTTATTTAAGACTGTAGAATGGACTGGCAAACTGAGCCGGTGCCCTAAGCTCCTCCATTAATGCGTCCCTCATGGTTCAGACTTTGAAAACGGAGGAAAGTCACAATGGTAGGACATACATTTTACATGACAGACATTTAACCTGAAGCCCTTGTGTAGGCACTGATGAATTTTTGCACAGGTCCTGAAGCATGATAACTATCTAACACAAGTATCCTATTACCAAACAATTTGTTTTTAACAGCTTTAAGAGATTATAGTTGTGTGTCATGACACCTTGACAATATTAAGGTCATTACAAGGGAGTTACGAGGTGCGTGTAGGTAGTCTAAAGTTAGTATATCCTGTGTACTGTGAAAATTGGGCTTGGTATAAAATCCTCCAAAGAAAAATGTGCATATACGTTGAAGTCCCTCTAATTCAACTCTTGCCTTGAGTTAAGAAAGGTAACAACATTTACCTCTCACAACAAATACAAATCAGATTGAATTGTCCTTGAAAGATTGTACATCCCATTATCTGGCCGAATAATAGTGTACTTTGTTTAACATTCTAACTATGGCCTGGAACATATTTGGATTTGTAGTATTTTTAGCATGTGAATCTCACCTCGTTTGAGCCAAGCTTCGAATGTACTATGTTGATGTGATGTTACTTCTGGAAGTGAATAGAGAAGATGCAGTGGCAAGATCAAACACATGTAGTAGTATTCCCAGCTCTGTGTTGAGTAGTCCAACAATGTTCTTTCCCCACTGCAATATGCACAAATTGTGTCTGTTCCTTGATAGCCTAGGAAATCCCATGTTGCTTTGCACAATTGTTCCGATGTGAAAGACAACATAGATTCTGTCCCTCAGCGAGGGTTCCTAATCATGGTCTCCAATTAGAGAGCAGGGAGGCGTGGAAAGGCGATGACTGCAGTTTGTAGATACTACTGACACGATTGGCTATGGGCTACGTATACCAAATGATACACATTCGCAATATCCACTAAACAGTCGCCTTCAATTGTAACCAACCACCCCCCACCCCCACCCACCCCCCTCCCCACCCCACCCCCCACCCCCTCTACGGGTTTTACGGTACACATCCACTTGTCTCTTATCCTACCTATTTGTCAGCTACTGTACCTGCCTGGTTGACCCTCATGTAGATGTCAGCTTACCTCTGGGTCGGTCTATGCTGTGTCCACCACCACCACGACTGAAAGCCACGAATGATTTGCTTCTTTTATAGGGGAGAGTTGATCCCAATATGGAGGTGAGCATCAAGTCAGCCCCGCTCTCCCCATATTTCATATATGAATGGCTCATAAATTAGTCATAAATGAGTGAGTCATAAAATACATATATGGAATCTGATATGGTGATTGACACAGACGGGAGCAAGTGGGGGAGAGGACAGCAGGACAGGGCAGCAGCATCAACTCCTGCACCCCAGACCATAACTAGGAGTTTGCTATTGTCAGATGGAACTCTCAGCATGTACACTATTTTAAAATCCTTCTTCTGACATTCCCATAGCCAAGAACAACATGCTGACCTTATGCATATGTTCAATGAATCTCTACTGGCACACAAACGACATGACATATATATAATTTTAAATTATCACATGTATCTACTTTTGTACATGACAATTAATGGTTAATTAAAACAATATGTGAATTATTTTATTGCGAACCTTTGTATTAATGAGAACTGCATGGTCATATTGCTTGCAATGAGACAAGGGAGAGAAACACTACATGTTATGTGCCCTTTAAACATTTTGGAAATTTAACAAGTTTCAAAAGACGGCTACAGCTGTCAACGTTTGTAGACCAAAGCAAGGTCAGAGCATGGGGCCACCTGCTGTATTGTCACCTTGTTGTTCACGTCCCCCTGGAGTCACAGCATCTCAGTGGAACCACATTTTTTCCTTGAGGACAAAGATAATCCTGTGAAATTCAGCTCAGGTTCCTTCGTGAGTGATTGTATACTCATATTGAGTCACATTACGCACTTGACACGAGACAAGACAGGAGAGATTAGAATGTATTTCACAATTAGATTACAAGTTGATCACATTGGTAATTTTTTTTAATGATGTTGGTTCAAATGCCTTTACTGTAAGTCAGTCCACATTGAAATATTGGCTTCATTAATTTAAAAACATGATACTGAAACATATTAAGTCATAAGTGAAAACATGCTTCATCCAGACATGAAAAACGCCTGTCATTCTAGTGAAAACATTACGTTAACTCAGAATCTGCCCTCTGACCTGCCTAATCCTGTGAATCTAGTGACACTTGTTAAGCTGTTTGCAGACAAGATGTCGACAAGTTGTTGAGCCCAAAGGCCTGTAAGGTCTTGCACTCAGAAGTGACTTGTCTGGGAGGGAGACACACTAAGGAAAGCACCAAGTCACCCACAAGGTGTTAATGCTGCGACTTTAAAATGCTCACACGCGTGCATCACATGCCAAAAGATGACCTTGCACTTCCAAAGGTGAATGATCCTCAGTCTCCATACTCACACATCCTTAATTACCTCTGCCAAGGAGGTTGTGTTTTTGGTCGCATTGGTTTGTCTGTCTGTCTGTCTGTCTGCCTGTCTGTCTGTCTGTCTGTCTGTCTTTTTTTATTTGTTTGTCAGCAGAATAACTCAAAAAGTCATGAACAGATTTGGATAAAATTTATGGAGGTCTTGGAAATGACAAAAGGAAAAAGTGATTACATTTTGGTGGTTATCCGGACCACGATGGGGATCCAGAAATGTTTTAAAGATCTCCACCATTGCAGGATAGGGCGAATTTTGACATTCCATTTTCTAATTCACAAAAACAAGGCAGAAAGACAAACAGGCTGTAACAGTCGAATGTTCTATCAAACAGCTTCCTTTGCGGAGGTCTGCACTCTCTGAGTGCATTTCTAGTTTTCTTTGAATTTGACATGGGGACTAAGATCCACCCATTTGCATGTTTAATCAGTCAAATGAATCTTCAATAATGCGCACATTTATATTCGGGCTCTCAATTTGAAATAGCCTAAGCAAACAACAATGTGACTACTGCAAGTCCATAATGATTTTCTTTTTTTTGTGATTAACATTTTTTATTGAGCAGACAGAAGTAAAAATATAAAAACATAAAAACTATTTACAACAGGGAAAGTGAGCTCATACAGTAACACACACAATTCACAAGGAAAAGGATGCAGTAATACAATTAAGATACAGACAATGACAACATTTCAGACAGTTCTTACACTACAATGTCCCATGAGGAGATGGTGTGGGGTTTGGCTTTATTAATTCTTCCTGTAGATGGTTCCAGTAGTGCAATAGTCTTAAAGGCTGAGAGCCAGGCAGAGTTCATGGGTAGCTGAAGGTTAAACCAGTGTTTTAGAATGGTTTTCTTGGCAGCTGTCAAGCCAGCACACAGAGTTAGTCTTTGAGTGACACGTAGGTCTGAGTTGTCGTCATTCAGCAAACACAAATCAGGTGTTTTGGGGCATTCTGTGCGGATGACATCTGATATAGTTTTAGACACAAAGTCCCAGAATCTTGATATTGGAGAACCCTCCCAGAACATGTGCATGTATGTACCTATCTGTTGAGTGTTACAATATGTGCATAAAGGACTTGTGATTCTACCCATTTTGTGTAAGAGATAAGGTGTGGTGTAGGCTCTGTGTATTAATTTAAAAAGAATTAGCTGATGTGCAGGGTTCTTAGACACTGTAGGAATACCCTCCCATGTGCACGTCCACTTGGGAGTAGACCCATATTTGGATAACTGTCTATCCCAAATTAGAGTGACAGGGGGTGGTTTGCATGTGTGAGCTAGTAGTTCCCCAGAATTCGAGATGATTCGTCTAATGAATTGTTGAGAGGGGACCATTCGAACAAAACGTTAGACCATTCGTAGAAGGCATGGGGCGTTTCGTGCAGTACCTGAGGATTTTTCGTAGAAGACCTAAGGACGTTACGTTCAACCCATGCAGACCTTTCGTGTAACTGGGCAGACGTTAAGTTTAGTCTGCCTATTTTATTGGCCTATTATTTTTATATTTTATCAAACTTGTGTGCCTACCACCACAATGCAATGAAAACAAAAATCGAACCACGTAGAAAGTGCCTGCGTGCGTCTTTATTTATTTTTTTAAATTATTTTTTCATTTTAGTTCAGGCTGCTTTTTTATCATTAGGCCTATTTTATAGCCTATTTTATAGATATACTATATCGTAACGGACTGCCTCTGCCTCCTCCAGAGTGAGATAGCAGCGTTACCCCCTGTGCACTACATGTGCTGTCTATAAAATGGGGTTAATTTCAAATGGCGGGTGAGACTGTCAGGAAGCAACAAGCCGAGAGAGCAAGAGAGAGGGAACCATGAAGTGTGCGCTGAGAAATCACCATTCGCAAGAATCGCTAAAGCCAGACATTGATGTGAGTGTTCCAAATTGAGACCAAGCGCACAAGTCTGCAAACAAAGGTTTTGCCAAAGTGCACTACTAAAAATAAGACAAGATATTGTTGTGATGATCTGAGTTATTTCTAATGTGTTGGTCACTGATTTGTATTCATTTTTGGAAAGGTAACGGCAGTCTTATTGCTGCCTGACTGGCGCCCATCTCATAACTTAAAACTACAGTCGGTTGCACCGCTACAATATCGACGAAATGTTTTAAAATATAGGCCTACAACAGTAATGTAAAGGTAAGGGATAATGTATTGTCCACACGCAGTGGTGTAGTCTACGTAGAACGCAGGTATACGGAGTATACCCACTTCTAAATTTTAGGGGATTCAGTATAGGCCTAACCACTTAAAATTGATTTATCCATTATTTAGACTGGCATAAATATATACAGTATACCCACTTCAAAAAATGCGAGAATGTACAGTATACCCACTTCAAAAAAGTAGACTACACCGCTGTCCACACGTGACTATAAGAACATATTTTCCTATGGGGCGAATAACACCCCCGATGCCGAAGGCGGAGTGCTGTTATTCCGCTTCGAAGGAAATATATTTTCCGTAGTCACGTGTGGACAATACATTATCCCGCTTATGCCGCCTTTACCAACATTAGAAAGCATCCATAGTTAACCAGTAGTTTATAGTAACAGGTGTATTGCCATTTTATAGCGTGCACAAAGAAAGACAGTTCATGGAACGCTCATAATTTAAAAAGAAAGAAAGGAGTAGCACACTAGAGCTGAATGCAGAATCAAAAACTGTATTAAACAAAGCCGAAAAAAGTAAATAAAACCGACAGACAGGGGACAAACGATTCGGGTCTGGCCCATCATCTTCCTTTTCTTCCTTTTCATTATACTGCTCTTGGAATTATGCACCGGGCAATACGCTCAGGATATGGCGCGGACGCCACCCCACCATTACGCGCATAATTTAAAAAGGTTAACAAGCAACAGAGTTTGGCTACTTTCTAACGTGTTACAGCCACATTGCGCTTCAAACTGTTTGCAGGCTGCAAGGAAACTATCAACGAACTCCTCACTTGTTAAAAAAAATACTAGTGTTAATAAAATATGTCACGACAGCGGCCGGCGGGCAGTGACAGTTTGCTTTCTTGAAATAACAACACTCAGACAATAGTGTAGACATGTGTGCTACACGCTGGGGTGGGGCAGGGCTGCTGAGCTGTCTGCTGAGCTGTCTGTCGGGATGTGGGCTGTAGGTATCCATTGCGTGCGGCCGGTCGCTTTGGGAACTGTGGGTAAGTTGCATTTGGGTAGGCTATTGCGCGTGTTATAGTTGAATTAAGTAATTGACGAGCCAACGGCCGGCAGCAGTGGCTGAGTGTTTAACTTAACTTTACTTTTGTAGGCTACTATCGCCCGAGTGTCTCCAGATTGTGATTATTTATTCATTTATTCAAAGACGATAGCAGTTTACAGACGCTGCTGGCTGCATGGATATTGTGGTGGTTTTCCCTCCTAATTGTATTTTATGAAATTGTAAAAATAAAACTACCATAACCTTTACTCCTGTTGTCTGTCGTTCCTGAATCGTGGTCTAAATTTCACCTCTTACAATAGTGTCCAGTCCAGTGAATGATCCTGCATCCATGGATAATTGGATAAACCATACTAAGTGGACATGAAAGAAATGCGAAATTAAAACAACAGCGTGTCAATGCAAGCACTTTATTTGTCACATGTGAAACGAGAAGGCAGGAAGTGCAATTAGTTAATAAATGAAACAGTGCACAGGTCAGTGCTGGTAAAAAAAGAGTTTTAATGACTTGCACAAAGTTGATGCTCGTTTGGTGAACTTCAAAACCTGCGCTGTATTCAATAAAATTTGGGCATAACGCACATAGAGGACTGAAAATGAAAATGAATCAAATGCCAGGAAAAGACAAATATCCCGGGAATCCCGGGAAATAAGTGATTCAAAGTCGTAGTTGGCATATTGAAATTTGCCCTCAAATTGCACCAAATCTGGGTGGTAATCCCCTATATGTGGTACATATTCTATGTTGTAGCCTACTTCAGTTGTTGGTACCCAGAATGGCATTTTTGTCGAGTAATGTCTATTTGAACCTCACGTGAAAGTAACGGGGATTGTGCTGCATTTGATGGATGGAGCTGATATTACGCACATAATTCCACTGAATAAACATCCAACTGCGGAATGGAATCAGAAAAATTAATTGCATCGCGCTCACCATTCACCGGCCTGAAGTCATTTGGGAGCGATTACGCTGCAGTGATATGCAGACCGACAGTTGGTTATTGCCTTAAATGGAGGCGGATTTCGGGGGCATGATTTTGTTGACAAGTACTTTTTTAACGACTTTAATGAAGATGTCATGTAGACTGTTTGACGGCCCCTTACATAGGACAGCATCCATCCATCTATCCATCCCTTCCTCATCTTTACGCGCAACGGTAATAATAGCCATTACTTTTCTTGTAGACGTTGCGTGTAATATTTTATTCATTATCGACTTATTTCAAGCAGCATTCTACTGTCCACTCTGCGTGGCCCTGTTGAAAGGGTTGCCAATGCCTTGTCTATGCGGGAGGGGGGATAACTTCCACTGAAAACGGCAGGTCATTTGCATGACAAGACTTCATGCCCATTAGCGAACACTTTGTTCTCAACAACGACCCATTAAGAAATGTGTATTCTGAATTGTGTTTGTCACCGTTTTCAGCAAGCCTGGCGTCGCCATGAGGACCTGATGTTTTCCACAGAAAACATGCATGGTTGCAACCACTTAAAAAAAAAAAAAAACACCGTTTCACTGAATTTAAAGACTCACTGCTCTGATGTAGCCTACTCTTTATTATTTGGTGTTGGAACTGTCTATGCATCGCGTGCCATGGGCAGACGTTGGTAGGCTATACGCATGCATACACGCACACAAAAGGGTTCAGTTCAACGTTTATTGACCAGCAAGCAAGCGGCGCAGTAACAGCTGATTTGCTCTAGAGTCGCGAAGTGAAAACTGACTTTCAAACCCACATCGCAATCACCTTCAAGCGAGAGCGCGCACGCTAGGAATAATGTTACATTCATGTTGATGTGGGCAGGGGGAAAGTGTTGCAAGAACATTGGACTCATTCAATATCATTGTGCAAAGTGTGTGTTGCAATATTGTGCTGGGGATATGTGTTGGGGATTTCACGTGTGTCTATTTTGTTTGCGTAAAACTATTCCACCAATAGTGCAAATTACAAGTAGTTCTAGGCTACGTCTGACAAGTAGAACTATGGAGGAATTCTAACGAAACCTAAAACAAAATAGGCAGTTAGCTTATTTAATAATGAGGCCAAAATACAGTGGTGCTCATATGTTTACATACCCCAGCAGAATAAACGCTTTCTCTGCGATTTCTCACAAAATATGAAGGATTACACAAAACCTTTTTTTTCACTCATGGCTAGTGACTGGCTTAAGATATTTATTAGCAATATTCTGTGTTTACTCTTTCAAAAGCATGATCACAACCCAAACTACCCAAATGACCCTGTTCAAAAGTGTACATACCCTAGTTTCTGATGCTGAATATGGCCCTGTTTAACATCAGGGACCGCTCTAAATTGTTTGTGGTAGTTGTGGATAAGGCTCTTAATGTTCTCAGATGACAAAACAGCACATTCTTCCTGGCAGAATGGTTGTTTCCTATAATATCTTTGGGTGTCTTGCTGGAACCTCACATTTAAGGTTTCCCCTGAGTGGCTCAATGATGTTGAGATCAGGAGAGTGAGATGGTCGCTCAAAAACCTTCATTTTATTCTTTCTGAAGCTAATGACGGGTTGATTTGGCTTTCTGTGTCGAAATATTGTCATGTTGGCACCGTTGGAATTTCAATTCAGAAATGCAATATGAGGAGTTTGGTTGGAATCAAGCCAATGGGCAAGGGAATCATTGCATTGCAATGATCATAGCAAAGGGAAATTGTTCAGGAGGCATAGGACAACCAAAAAATAACTTCAGGTGAAATATAGGACAACATGAAAAAATGTTGGCACTTGAGGAAAGATGGGCTGTTGGGGGTTGCCAGGAGAAAGCCATTACCACAAAAATGCAAACATGTTATTTTGCATATGATACACCAAATAGCACAGTGAGAAGCATCAAAATGCCTGTGACAAAGTCATTTGGAAAAATGAGATCAATATGGAACTTTTTTAGGCCACTATTAACAGTACCATTTGGAGAACAGTCAATGGAGCCTATGATGAAAGTTACACCATACCCTTCTGTGAAACATGGTCATGGACCACTGATTTCATGGGGACATTTGAGTTACAAATGCATCATACTTTTGATCCATACTCGCAGAATGATGAATACATTGCCCTGTGAAAAATACTGGAGGAAACTTGACACACATCAGCCTTGAAACTGCACATGGTCCATTGGTTCGACATGCCAACATGACAATATTTCAACACAGAAAGCCAAATCAACCCGTCACTAGCTTCAGAAAGAATAAAATGAAGTTTTTGAGCGACCGTCTCACTCTCCTGATCTCAACATCATTGAGCCATTCAGGGGAAACCTCAAATGTGAGGTTCCAGCAAGACACCCAAAAATATTATAGGAAACAACCATTCTGCCAGGAAGAATGTGCTGTTCTGTCATCTGAGAACATTAAGAGCCTTATCCACAACTACCACAAACAATTTAGAGCGGTCCCTGATGTTAAACAGGGCCATATTCAGCATTAGCAACTAGGGTATGTACACTTTTGAACAGGGTCATTTGGGTAGTTTGGGTTGTGATCATGCTTTTGAAAGAGTAAACACAGAATATTGCTAATAAATATCTTAAGCTAGTCACTAGCAATGAGTGAAAAAAAAGGTTTTGTGTAATCCTTCATATTTTGTGAGAAATCGCGAAGAAAGCGTTTATTCTGCTGGGGTATGTAAACATATGAGCACAACTGTAGGTAGCTACCAGCTTATTTAATAAAGAGGCCTAATACAAATAAAATAAATGCTCAAGACTATTGCCTTTACAGTTAAAATCAGCGTGAAAAATAGCTGAATTACAATTTTAAATCAACAAAAAACGTTACAATGAGCGGTGAAAACAGCTGATTTACATTTTTAAACATTTACAAAATAGGCAGCCTGAAGGCTTGAAGGGATTGGAGGACGATTTCCAACAAAAAAAAATAGGCAGCCTGAAGGGACGTTCTCTCTCTCTCTCTCTCTCTCTATCTCTCTTTAAACTGTATGGATTTAACATGGGTGCATTCTGTAGGCTATGTTTTTTGACACTGTTGTATCTTTTCTGGCTCATGCTCGAACTATTTGTTGTCATTCAGAATCAGAAACATCAAAGTGTCGGCAGACAGCTTTCTCTTGTTGCTAGTGCTTTGCATTTAATTTGTAGTGAAGCTATATGCCTAGGCCTACTCTCCACACGTAGTTATATTCCAGACCCCCAGAAGACGGTAACTAGAAGCTTTCATCTAAAAAATTACCGGAAAGTCAGAAAACTTGCTGCATGACAACCAAATGTGCTCAGTGGTCAAGACTTAGACGCAAGCTGCCCTGATTCAAAGCGACAAGGCTGTGCTTGGTCCCGTCTCGCTGCCCGTAGCCTAGAAAGTAGGCCTAACATAGGCCTACAGATATTTGTCAAAAAAATGTAACGGAGTAAAGTAACGGCGTAAAAGTGAAAAAAAAGCTTCTCAAATATTGTTCCATAAATGTAAGGAGTAGAAAGTAACCTAGATAATTGTCAAAAAATGTAAGGCGTAAACGTAAATTGTCAAAAAATGTAACGGCATAGGCCTAAACGTAAAAAAAACAACAACACCAGTTAAAATGATTAAGTACATTTTATTTATAAAGCACATCTAAAAACAGCAAAAAAAACCCAGCTGATTTACATGTTTAAATCAACAAAAAACAAAACTGACCAAAATGAGCGTTATAGGCTAAACAGCTGATTTACATATTTAAATAAACAAAACTCGTAAAAATGAGCGTTAAAAAAGCTGATTTACATTTCTAATATAGGCAGGCTGAAGGGACGTTTAGTTCAAACCTAAGGATCTTTAGTTCAATTTTAAGGACGTTTCGTAGGCTTTTGCGGTAGACGGAACGTCCTCGACGAAAGATCCCCTGCCTTATACGAATGGTCCAACGTTTTGTTCGAATGGTCCCCTCTCAAGAATCCATTCGACGAAAAGACCTGTACCCGTTCCCCATATATAGGTGAGACAGACCTTTAAAAGAATGAAAGTAGCCACTTTAGGAGTGGATGAGGGGTGAGGTTTCCCCCCAAGGGACACCATAGGCTCTAAATGCAGATCTTAACCTAAGATACATGAAATAAGATGTACCAGGTAGTGAGTAGCTATGTTGTAGATCCTGGAATGTTCTGAGACCATTCTCATTAAAGATGTGTTTTAAATGACAGACTCCTTTGTCCAACCATGATTTGCATGTGAATGGTTTGTTACCATTCATAAGATTGTGATTATTCCATATGGGAGACTGTTCAGTGAAGGCAGAACTATACAGTAATATTTAATAACATCAAGGATGACTTACAGAAATGGGCACCATTAAACTTAACAATACAAGGCAGTTAAATATTACTGTATAGTTCTGCTTTACTATTTGCTGAAGTGACGTAGATATCCTGATTCCCAAATATGTGAATTCTGAGACAATAGGTATGTTGGGTGGTAAATGTATGTTTTTGCCTGAATCATTAAGGGACATTAGGACTGATTTTGACCAGTTAATTTGGTAGCCACTTAGATTGCTGAAGTCATCGAAGATCTCAAGGCACCTTGGGATTGATTCAGTTAGGTTTGATAAATAAAGAGCAATATCATCCGCATACAGAGATATATGATGGTTTACACCTTTGATTGAAATTGGGGGGAGATCACATCACATCACTTGTACACTCCTTGCCTACTCGTCTCGTTGGAACACATAGACATTCTATTGACTTAATTCGCTGAGCGAGTCACTAGCAGCGACGTGTGTGAACGAGGCTTAATGATGTGACCTCTGGTCAGGTCAGTTGTTATTCCACAAAATTACATTTGAATATCTGGAAAAAGAAAACAACATAAAACGACACAATCTGAAAGGCCTTTGAGTGTTTAATGACTGCATATTTCCTCTAATTATATTCTCTTAGTGTATATTATGAAATGAGTAAAAGACATTTCAGATACTGCTGAAATGGTAACTCTAGAAGTGAATTTACACCTTGTCCTCAAGTGATAAGCTGCACTACACCTGACTCATATCCTCAGCACTCTGACAACAGATGTCTAGCAGATAGCCACCGACTGTTCTCAATCAAAGACAGGCACTCAGAATTGTCATAAGAATGTCACAGGGCTATCTTTGTGCTTTAGTGAGAAGACTGAGGAAACAGTGATGTGTCAGTGAGGCATTATCTGTCATCGGCTAGCAGCCGCCTGACCTTGGCCTGTAAGAAAGTAGCTGGTCTGGCCAGACGACAAGAAAGGCCCCACTCAATGAGTGCCGTTAGTTTACAAAACAATTTGGGGTTTCAGGACAGATGTGAGAGTCTATGTTGTTGGGGGTATGGATGGTGGTCCTCTGAGAACATTTTGAAAATATAGTTGTTAAAAGGGAGATTTTATCGCAATATGAGAATGGATATATCTTTGTACCGTGAGAAGGCTAAGGAAACAGCGATGTATCAGTGAGACATGTTCTGTCATCGGCTACCAGCTGCCTGACCTTGGTCTTGAAAGAAAGTAGCTGGTATGTTTAGGCCCAAGGACAGACTACAGCACATGCGGTATTGACAGTATGCACCAAGGCCATAGTAATAAACCTCTCCCAGGGTTGCTGTCCCTCAATTTGTTAAGTAAGTGACGCACAAACTTTAGCACCATCTTGTTTATCATACCCGGGCCTGTCGCCTACTTGTATTTGTCCCTGAGTACAAAGATAACCCTGTGAAATTCTTGCTGAATGTCAGCTAGACACACAAAGAACTTTTACGTGTAAACTTGCAACAGATGGTCTTACAGCACATGGGCCCCTGGGCCAGACGACAAGAAAGGCCCCACTCAATGAGTGCCGTTAGTGTACAAACAATTCAAGGTTTTAGGCCAGATATGAGAGTCTATGTTGTTGGGGGTATGGATGGTGGTCCTCTGAGAACATTTTGAAAATATAGTTGTTAAAAGGGAGATTTTAATGCAATATGAGAATGGAAATATAGAGGCTTGGGCTTCAGGGCCCTTTTGACCCCAGAGCCCCTGGGCCTAGACCCAGTAGGCCCATGCATTAATCTGTCCTTGGATGGTGCATGTTATCTTGTCATCTCCTTCAGGGCCCCTGACCACTGCAGCTGTTCCAGGAAAGAAGCTCCTCCTCTGGGTCCATTGGCCAGCAGCCAACTTTGAGCTACTCTGAGGAGCCGGCAGTTCCTTTCAGCAGATGGCCACTTCATTGAGAATATGCCCAAGGAAGCAAAGGGATGGCTCTGTGATTCTTAATCACTCCCCCCAGTTACGTATGGATTTATTTCATCTTGAATGTAAGTATAATCAAGACTAGTTATGTTATGGTGTTATGTAGGCTAAGCTATGGTGGATAATATAAAAGGATGCTCTAAAACTAAACTTGTATTGCATTTAGAAATGTAGTGCAGAGTCCTTATAGGCTATTTCTCCCTTCATTATTATACAGGAGGATTTTGTAGCTGAATAAAAGACCCTGGTGATATTCAATGGAAGATGTGCGTTACTCGTCTGAAGTGGACACTCAGACGTCATTACCTATTTTCAGGTATGTAAATAGCTCTTTATAAAATGTGCACAGTGGGTATATTTGTTAAGGTAACATTTTTGAAAAAACATAGCTTTTGCTTTTTTACATTTTGAGAGAGAGACAGAGACAGAGATACAAAGATTTCCATTTATTTTCAATTGAATTTGTTCCGTAGGTTGGTAATTATTCAGTCTGTATTATTTATTTCTTCAGTAGCTTATCATATAGTGCTTGCTTCCACTGCAGCAAGTTTTACTCTCCTTCTCCACATGAAAACTTAATTTTTATTTTTGTAATGTGAATGTGTAGGCCTAGAGTTATAGGCCCCTGTTGTTCACACACAGGCTATCACTGTGGTAGGCTATGATTTTAGTAGGGTTTTCATCTGGCAGACCTGGAAAAAAGAAATAAGACATAGTGGAGAATGAATTTGACTTCTCAAATTTCTTCCTGAGAATGGCATTGATGCCGCTGCCTTTCTTTTCTGTACCTCCCTGATAATCTGCCTCCCCCTGCCCCCTTCAGGCCACAAGCTCAATTACAGTATGCAGAGACTGGACAGATTAGAATGGCAAAGCACAAGCCAAAATTGTTCTAGGTCTGCACTGCACGAGATAAGATTCTATTGTCTCTGACTCTACCCTGCCCTTTGATCTAACTGGAAAGTTTGTAGAACTCGGGTCATTTTAAAGTTTTAACTGCCTTTCTTTCCCAGATAACTGTTGGTGGAAGACAGTATATTATTCTGTAATGTATTCATTTAGACATATTATTGTTCTGTGGATAGTAAATAATAACACGTTGACCCGAAGATTATTTCAGTGAAGGATTAACTTCAGGTGTCCAGAGCTAGGGTAAGATTGACAGATAGTCTATATGTTAGTACATACCCGCGGTACATTGATAAGGTAATTAATAACCCAATCTTATTTTCCTTTGGTCTCTTTATAAGTATCGCGAGTACCATGTTGTTGAATAGGGACTGCATGAATGAATGTCTAATGAAGACATCACTGCTCACTTTGCTAGGCCTAGCAGCTGGCTAAATATGTTAGCTGATCTTTTTCCATTTGTCACCTTTGCTTTGTAGGTCTCTAGTATGATATGACAGGTGCAGTTACGGTTCTCTTTCAGTAAATTTGTTCAGCATCTCTATGGGTTATGCACTCTTGTGCAGACTATTTCACAAAGCTCTTTTTAATCACGCCGTTAGGCCAATGAGCTGAGATGTGGGAGGGCCCGGCAACAGTCAGAATTGTTTCATCCAGCGAATACGGTGTATATAAAAAACGGATCAGCGGGTCTATCTTAGAATATCAAACTGTTCTGGGTGTTGTTTTGTCTAGGCCAGGAGGGCAATTTTACACCCCCTTCTTGCTCAGTGGGCTTTGGAAGTTTGCTCTTTGAAAAAATGCATGTTAGCAGTCTTGCCCTACACGAGATTAGAACAAAATGAAAAATATATACACTGCATACACACGTAGGAGAACCTTTAATATGTAAATGCCAGTGATCAGGTCGGCCAGTCGGCCAGTGATGCCTGATCACTGTCATTTACGTATTAAAGGCTCTCCTAAGTAGGGGAGGGGAGAATTGCATGGGGGAGCCGCAAATGCTGGGGCTTCTGTGGTCAGTTTGTGGCAATTTAAGGTGACCCATTCATCCAGAAATCCCTCTTTTCGTGCAGTGATAGATGCTAGCTTATTCTCCCCGCTGTCTGTAGCCATGCGTAATTTGCGATTATTAACAGGGGGGCGATATCTCTCCTATGCTTTCACACGAGGGTGGCATCTTATAGGCTTGACATCACATAAAAAGTCTCGTAGTAGACCATTACAAAGGCTACTTAGAAATAGCCAGAGAACGACATTTGCCCGTGGAGTAACGACACCTTCATGTCCGCCGCCTACATGGACTGGCGGCATCCTCTGTCCATGGTGCTGAAATCGCGGCACTACTCTATGTGAAGCACATTACAGTTTCATGAGGGGATACAGGCTACAAAAAGACCAAACTATACAATAAGCTACTGTTGTACCTTTTGCCGACATAATAAGAAATAGCCTAATGTGGTCACTGTGAGTGGCATGGCGTCGAACGTTTCCTACTCGAAGGTGCAAAATAATAACTCATAGCACCCAAGTAAAATGTCACTGTTGTAAAAACAGAGATTTTGATAGGAAGGTGAGATGGGACAGCCATGTAATCGTACATATCATCAGGATCAGATATCATCATCAGATATCATCATATCATCAGTACATTCCTCAGTAGATACGGTCATTCTCTCGGGCATTTGCAGCTGGTGCAGCCCTATTATTGCATTGTGAGCTGTCAACGTGTGTGGTTTTAGGCGAAATGTGCACTGGCAGCACTCCTCGTTAAGTTTGGGAGATGTCTTTAGTGGGAGTATTTGAATGTGTAAAACACGTTGAACACAGTGCTGGACATTTTCAGTATGCTTGGGGAAGTAGATCGATAGCCTATTACTTGTATGCATCTTTTTTCACCTTCGTGCTTGCATCAGCATGCCAACGTTACATGCCAAACTAACATCAATGTGGTGCTGACATTTTACTGAATAGCCTAATATCTCTACCAAATCGGGTGTAAATTGAATTGAATTGAAGTCTCCCAACATGTCTTGCCATTCCATGAGGGATACGGACAATTCAGCACACACGCGGCGAAAGCGTTCCTTTGATAGAGAGGATGTCTGCGCCTGTGTAAAGTGCTGCGCGTACGCATTGGTTAAGTTGTAGGTTTTACAAATTATGGTAACCACGCCAGGCCCAAATTACTAACAGGAAAAGAGGGACAATGACAAATAGGAGATGAAATCGCCAGGAAGACAGGGATGATCTTTCTCGCTGAACAATTTTGTCTGTACTGTGTGGCCTGAGCAGAAGAGCATGAGGGCAAGAGCGAGTCTCGCCTCGTTTTGTGTAGGCTATAGGATTACCACACGAAATCTACCGCTGGACCAGCTGGCTATCAGCAATTCCCGCAAGAATCAAACCTGTTTGAAATCCTGCTCACCCGTCGTGAGTGTATCGCATAGGCTAGTTGAAACATTGCTACGACTCAATTTGGCACACTGTCCACTCCATGCACAAAAGACACAACGTTGGAGCGGAGGGGATTCGTTTAGGCTACTGACAGACACGAGGCACGAAGTAATCGTCAACTTCAGGGGGGGAAAAAAGGAAATGTGGATATGCTACGTAGAGAAAGAGGTTCTCTCTCTCTAGCAGTTCAAAACCAGTGTGTCCTATGCTTCGGAAGCATATCTCTTTTTTTTTTTTATTCGACAAAAGCGAAGCGCCATACAGTCTAGGCTACAGCATAGCAGCGTGCAGGGGAATAAACTCCAAAAAAGTCCAGTAACATCAACACAGCCTAATTGAAGCGACATGGATCAATGACAATCTTCACATAGCCTACTGTGCGAACGAAATGTGGGTGCTTGGGACAATAAAACGCTCGATAGTGGGCCAATGCGATGAGTAGCCTTGGCTATGTGATGGGGAGGGGGATTCTTTTGGCTACACCTCCATCGGCCTTTACCCAACTCACGACTCTGGTGTGCGACCGAATATCTCCACAATGAGGGAAAAAAATGAAAATATAAAATTAGATATGCTATATGCACAAATAACCTTTTGAGTTGTTAGGTTAACAATGTTATTTTATCGCCTAATGAAGCGCTACGAAAAAAAGCTCTGGCGCACTCTCCGGCGCTGCTGCGGCGCATTGACATGGACAAAATATTCACAAGCAAGTTTTTTTTTAATGATAAAACAGTTCGCACAAGGGGATATATGGTGGATACCGCCACTGTTTAAGGCCGTTTAACTTAAATTAAAATTATAGGTCTAGAAAGGTGCTCTTAGTATCTGGCCTATTCTCTGCAGTGCTTCTTCAATTGTCACTGTAGAATGCAGGGACTTCCTTTACCAGCGTCAGATTCTAAATGTGTGTTTAAAAGAAGCAGCCGTTATTTTTGACAATGTTTTCTTAAAAATATTGTTTATGCAATAATTTGTTTTTTTTGTACATATCTCACATTCAAATTGTTGTATTGATGTTCTTAAAATGAGATTTAGTGGTGTTTAACCTGCAAGGTACACTTTAAAGGAGCACTTCTGTCAATTTCAATATGTTGTTGTATTGCTCACGCTACCCTTGACTTGTCAGTACCCAGTGATGCTGCATTTTTTGGCTCAGCCCTTTCCGAGATCTGAGCTATTCTAATGGGGGCAGATTTTGTTTACATTTTAAAAAATTCTTAACATAGGCCTACTTCAAATATTTTCCCAAAAGGTATCGCTGGGAATAAATCAAGATATTTTTTTCAAATGTAAACAAACTGCCCTCATTACAATGACCAGGATCTAGGAAAAGGCTGGAAAATTCTCAAGGACCGACAAGTCCAGGGTAGTGTGAGCATTGCAACTGTATGTTGAAATTGGCTGAAGTTATCCTTTAATATTTTGTTGCACACCCTTAGACAGCAATGAGAGCCTCCGTGTTTGTATTTATCAACAAGCTTCTTGCACTTCTCTGGTGGTATTTCCCCCCACTCTTTCTTTGCAATATGTTTATCATCTTGACGCGGTACTGGATTCTTTCTCCTAATGTCCTAGTGTCAGTTTCACAGATTTTTCCAAAATTCCGTGCTCCTAGACACAGAATTGTTTTCAGTGATGGACACACAGACATGCTTTCTATATATTCCAACAACTCTATGTTTACACAGTCTTGGGTTTTCTCAGGATATTTCTAATTTCAAATATATTTTTCTCAAAAAGCATTTCATACTGACAGGTTAGGGTTAGGCCAGGATTGTTTTGGTCTGGGCACAGCTAGTACATTTTTGTTTATTACATGAACTTGATAGCCTATCAACCAAATGGAAGAGGTATTTCTCAAAAACATGTCTTTACTGACAAGGATTATTTTTGTCAGGACATAACTTAAACTTTATTTAGTATTAAAATTTGGTATCTATTTTCTAATGACAGACTTAACACAGTGCTGTGGGAATATAGAAAGCACTTCCGTGAGTCAATCACGGAAAACAATTCCGTGTCCAAAATCTGTGAAACTGACACGAATTTCGGGTGCAAAAAATCTGTATCTATTCCACGCAATTCTGCTAGAACAGGCTGTCTTTTCAGGTGACCTTTTATTATTTGGAGGTTTTGTTTTTGAAAATAATAGTATTTCTGGTGTTCCCAGACAGCTCCTCAGTCTTCACCTTTGTAAAAGAGGAGCAAGATGTAACAGGTTGCTTTTTAAAACACAAATATCATCATTCATTAGCTAATTCCTGTTCTATGGACAAAATCAATGTATCAAAGGTGATTCCCATTTGTTATTTACCATATTTAAGTCAAATTAGGTATCCACAGTCATATCCAATGAAGTGTGCCAATACCAGTGACTCAAGGAGTTTTACGTTTTCCACTTTTCCCTGTCACAGTTTAGTTTTTAATGTTGTTGATCATTTATATATTTTGTATCAACCACAAGCTACCTGTATCTATAGTACAATCGAGATTGACCTTATTATTTGTTATCTGGAGATATGTCCCATTATGTGCTTAAACTTCAATACTAACTGGCAGCGCTGCATGAAATTGATTATGATATTGAATTGAGAGATGAACTGTTCAGTGTGTGTGTAATGCTTGAAATTATGGGTTGAGGCAGAGAAATTCACTTAAAACAATCAATTGAAACGAGGCCAGAGTTGTTTGTTGCATTTTCATTTATTATACATCACTACAAGCCTGATTATGATCGACTTTCAAATCTCTTCAAGACTTGGTCCCAAAGGGCATGGTTGACCCACCTCCCTTGGTTAGCTACTGGTTGTTTACTTCCCGACAAAGTGGGAGGAGTTCCCAATTCTTTAGGAGCTCAGAAACAATATTGTATTGCTCCTGGTTTGACAAGAAGCAGCGCTGAAGGTGTTGTGTCACTAGGATGGCACAGCCTGGCTACATCACTACAGGAACCTCAGAGGCCAGAACGCAAGGATTTAGGAGATCTTCAGGAGGATCTTCACTCCTCAACTTGTCCTTTCTGAAATGGAAATGCAGAATATCGTTATATGTATTACTAGGTGTAGCTTCCATATGTACCATACCTTTCCTGAATGTTGCATCTAATTTGCAGGGGTTGCATCCTTTAACCCATTGACGCAAAAAAAATGCCTGCTGAATGGCCAAGACCTTTTTGGGAAATGTTGCCCTAAGCCTATAAAAACCTAAATATATCAGCCTCTGAAGCACATAAAAACAACAAATAAATTGCGTTTAAATGCCAAGACCCCCATCGTGCATTGAAATGTGTTGATACAACGCTAACGTACCAACATTTTAAATAAAAATACATCAAATCTGATGAGCCTGAATGCTGTGTCATGTTGCTTCAGGCGCCAAAGGTCAATGTTGTGCAACGCAACATCCAGCATCAATGGGTTAAAGCAGCCCTCAAAGATCATGTCCATGAGGCCCTGTGCCACTGTGTATAAGATTTTACAGCCTAGTTGTGCAGTTTGCCCAAGAATGTAGCTGTTTGTGAATGCAGCCGTTCAAAACAGATAGAGGTCAAGTATTTTTTAACAATTGCAAGAATTTGTCTGATTATACTATGAACAAGCTTGCAACCAGGCAAATGAATGGATTACCAACATTTGAAGGTCACATGTACAGACAATGCATTAAAGTTCACTTTACAAAGGTGAGGCCAAAATAACTAGATTTCCTAAACCTACAGCATATATTACATGTCTACTAAATATCAATATACTCTATGTGGAAAGTGCCCTGATTATTTCAACTTTATTTTAGTGGAAAATAAAGCATTGTATTGAGGGATTATTCTGACTGACCTTGCCATCAGCATCACGGCTCTTAGGTATAGACTTTTATTTGAAAAATGGTTGCTTCTTACCTTGCCACCTGAGTCACGGCTCTTGGCTCTCAACTTGTTGACCTGAGACTCAGCTATGTCAGCTCTCTCCTCAGCCTCATCCAGCTCATGCTGCAGCTTGCGGAACTTGGTCAAGGTGCCGTTGGCCTGCTCCTCCTGAGAAAGACAATCAATGACATGATGTAGCTAAAATGCTCCTTACAATATAGATTGCTGATTTGGTTGCCATTGCTACATAATTGATGACTTACAGCCTCCTCTGCTGTTCTCTTGTAGGATTTGACCTTCAGCTGCAGCTTGTCAACCAGATCCTGAAGACGATGCAGATTCTTCTTGTCCTCCTCAGTCTACAGATAAAAAGGTTGGTCAAAACTCATGGAACTTAAGTCACTGCGATGAAATTAAATAGAAAGACAAGCACATTTCCTCATAATTAGGGGTAGAGTGGTGGTGTTTAGTACCTGGTAGGTGAGCTCCTTGATGCGACGCTCATATTTGCGGATCCCTTTAACAGAGTCACCGGCCTTGCGTTGCTCCATCTCCACTTCAGATTCTAGTTCCCTCACCTGTGTGGAAATGTTTACAAACCATAAAAAGATGACAATTTACTTTTTTGCTAAGCACTGCCCCAATAGCAACTATTGCTTTGTCAGTCAGCAACATGGTTCTCACCATTGAAATGAATGCAAATCAGGGTTTTATTTTAGGTATTTAGTTATTCTTTTCAGACATATATATATATATATATATATATATATATATATATATATATATATATATATATATATATATATATATATATACATATATACACAGGGGTTATACAACATAATGGAACCACATTTAGAGTCATTTTAGAGTGTGAAGTTTCGTGGCTCAAGGAGACCAGCCTGTTGGCTAATCTTCATTATTGGCACATTGAACCAATAAGGTGAAGTGTGAAGATTCATTTAGCAGGGTAAGAGCACAGTTTTGCTCAAAATCTTGCAATGCATTCAGCATTCAAAAAGGAGAAATTCTTGTTGCGCATGTAACTGTTGCATCTTTGACAGAGACAGCAAGTCTTTGTGATGTATCAGGAGCCACAGTATCCAAGGTAATGTCTGCATACCACCAAGAAGGATGAACCACATCCAACAGGATTAACTGTGCATGCAAAATGACAGATGCAAAATGGCCGTGGATGCAAAATGACAGGTGTTTCCATTATTTTGTCTAACCCCTGTATATATATATGAAACATTTTTAGGGTTTTTTTGCCTTTCATTTGTGACAGGACAGTTGAGCGCAGACAGGAAAAGAGTGGGGAGAGAGAGACACGGAAGGATCGGCAAATGACCCGGGCCGGAATTGCAGACACAGCAACCCAGTGCCCCACTGTCAGGCCATGGCAGGGCCTCTTTTCAGACAGATATGATATGCCTTTGATCAGTGGCCATATTTCAGAGAGTATGGACAGAAAGGATTGTTGTTTGCAGTTGAAAGCTACATGCATGCCAAAACTTGCATTGTCAGAAAATGGTAAATACAAGGTAAGGCATATGGACATAGTGGTATGATTATGAACTGTGCTTGTGTACTTTGGGAGTATCAACGTAGGAGCGTGGGGTGCTGTATAAACAAATGCTGTTTTACTCCCTGACATTTACTTGCCAGCGAGGTCATTCACATTGTTTCAATCCACACCCTGCACTTTTCATTGTGGGCCTCAGAAATGGAGAGAATCTCACTCCGAATTGTGAAGTTAGTTTGCAGTGACTGACTTAGCATAGTAAATAATTTCCTTGATTGGTCAGTTGAAGATTTAAGTTTTTGGCTCCTAAAAGGTCCATTCAAATATGTTGAATTACCATTTACGTAGCAATAAACTCAATTCAGCACTCACCCTTGACTCCAACTTCTGAATCTGCTTCTTGCCACCCTTCATGGCGATTTGCTCAGCTTCATCCAGGCGGTGCTGCAGGTCCTTGATGGTTTGCTCCATGTTCTTCTTCATTCGCTCCAGGTGAGCACTGGTGTCCTGCTCCTTCTTCAGCTCCTCTGCCATCATAGCAGCATCAGTGATGGCCTTCTTGGCTTTCTCCTCAGCATTCCTGGACTCTCCTACAGCCTCCTCCACCTCATTCTGCAGCTGGTTTGTATCAGTCTCCAGCTTCTTCTTTTGATTCAAAAGGCTGGTGTTCTGTGTGAGAAGTAATTTTGACCATTATTTTCTTCTTGTTTTTCTTCCTATTTCTCTATATACTATTTCAGAGCTATGATGACTGAGTATTAAAGTATAGCTAGTTTCATACCTCAGGACTCTAGAGTGCGACCAATTTGGTCACACATGCGCCCTAATTTTGTGACAAAAAAAAAAATCGGAGGTCGCACCGGTGCGACCATCTTCTCGGGGGAAAAAAACATGCAACCAAAGAATATGGATAATGCAACTCTGAAAGTCTACTTGGGTTCTGCCTGCGCCCCATATCGAGGTTTAAACAAATCAAAAGGGCGGAACCTTCATCTAGTTGGTCGTAATCCTGTGTGAGCGTGCGTGTTTGCCTGCCAGTACAGAAAGATAAACAAATAGCCACGAGAGAGAACCTAGGAGGGCTAGTGCTAGATCTAACGTTTGGTGAGTCAGAATGATAAGAACTTTGGACAACTTTACGTGAAGTTAAAACTAACAAACAGAACAATCTGAAGATCCGGGCCAATACTCTGACACGGAGCCAACGCCATGTTCGGTGAATGAACTGGAGAATGCGCCAAACACTGAGCCACAACTCCTAGCCAAAAAGGCCAAAATATATTCCTGTCGGAGAGTGGCTAGGCCAGTTTCCCTGGCTACGATATGACGAGGGCGAAAACGTGATGCACTGCATATTGCAAAGGGCGGAGATGCGATGGCTGGTAACAGTTCGTTTGCCACTGGCTGCCAAACATCTTGCATTGAAACGTTGAAAAAGCACTTGCATAAATAAAATGCTCGACATGCCATGATAAAGTGTTCCCTCCCCACTGCGGCAGGCAGCATCAAACAGGATCTCAGGAGGCCACTGGGATAATTATGTTCAAGCTTACGACATCAAGAATGAAGAGATTTCATTAACAAAGTTTAAGTCAGAAATAATTATCCATAAGAATGGCCTCGATGTGAATTCGACCTACAGCAATGATGTGGCGTGTGCCCAATTTATAGGTGTCATAGCAGACACTTTAAAGCTGAAGACGTCTGTGGAAATAACAGACAGCGCTAATATTCTTCCTAATAGACAGATTACTGACATTGCGTCGTCATTTTACACCCGTATCTTGCGGAGAGTAAGACCAGTGTAGGCTATATACATTGGGCACATCGAGGTGAAGCATGCCCAAGTTAAGTAGGCTATGTCATTTTGATTTTGTGTCAATAATATGCCCATTTTATTTAATCACTGAAATGAAACATTAATCCAAATTAAAAAAATTTGGTGCACCCAACTTTTGTGCTGGTGCACCCAAGAAACAAGCCCGACAGGCGGACAACAGATGCATCCCTCTATGCCAGTTCCAACTATGCAATTTTTTCCCCCCAAACGCCCCCCTGGCCTCCTCCTAACCTGTCAACGCCCCCCCGAGGATGTACTTTTTGTTTATTGGTCATCATGGACACTCCAAATAATGTGGCAGGCAGCAAAATGGCGAGACATGGCTTTCTTTTTTGCAGTTTAGGCTATAATAAGCTTATCATTCTTGTATTTGGAAAAGAACCATAGGCCTATGCTTTCAAATGTCACATAGATCAAGGCTACATTACAAATTATCTGACATTTATTAGTATCAACCTTTAGTATCACTTCATTTCAGCATCATGTGCATGTGGGAAAGAATCTAAACATCGACAAATAATAAATAAATAAAACCGTTTGGGTGAATCATGCGCTTATGAGTTCACCCTTTAGGTGAATTATGCGCTTATTTTTGACTAGCCTACTCACTGAAAAGGCAGAAGTAAACTCGCTGGGAATGGCAGGCTCGTAGGCTACACACAGACGTCTGAACCCAAGTTTATGGACTGGAGAAAAGCGGAGGAAAATGTGAATGTTATGAAAGAAAAAAAAACTATCCAAATGTTACAGGTCCACGTTAAGAGGAAGAGCTACGCTTCGGGTCGCCTGTCAACTAATTACGGTTCCATGTCGTGGAGCGTTATGCAATGCAAACGCCCCTCTATCCGAGCACAAACATCTGTGTCAAAAACGGCCTGCCGACTTCTAAATCGTTCATTTCCGCGAGTTTCTGACGAACCAAAATAAAGTTGCGTCCCATTGTCCAAACGCAAAACAATGCCGAAAATTGAATGCCCCCCTCAGTTGTCTCACAATGCAATCAGCTTAGTCTTGCCTGTCTGGTAACATATCATATACGTTCTGGCTTGCACGCATTCGCTGCCGTCCAAAATGCCAACTCTGCCGCCTTGTGGCCACAGGAAGGAACAATTGAAGAAATGCGTTTCAGACGGACAGACGGACAGCAGACGGACAGACCCTCTTATAGAGATACTGGGACCCCAGGTGAAAAAGTGGTTCAATTTAGTACAATAAAAGCATGACTGAAGTGTACTTAGCATGTTAAAAGTGCACTCGTGCTTTTTGTGCCAAGAAAAAGTATGTTTACAATATGCTTATTTAAAGTGTACTTAAAATTAGATGTAATTAAGTTGCTCTCAAAAAAAGTACACTTAGCGAACCATACTTCAAGTGTACTTCGAAGATGTTTGGCTGAAGTGTATTTAGAGGAATATACTAATAGTGTTCTAATAGTGAACTTACTAAAAGTGTATTTTTTAATGACATATTGCAATTGTACTTTTTTAAAGTGCAATATGATTACACTTCACCCAAATGTCTTCAAAGTGTGATTTTCTATAGTGCGCTTTAAAGTAAATCGCTTTAACATATTGCAAGTACACTTTTTCTAAGTGCACCATGATTGTACTTCACCCAAATATATTCAAAGTGCGCTTACACAAAGTTAATTTACCCATCATGCACCATCATGCATGTACCATCATGCAATGCACACAAGCTAAATTTCTCAAACAGAAATCCATTTACCTCTAAGGAATATCTTTGGTTTGCATGAAAATATTACTCATTGTTATATTCTGCGTTTATTGTAGGAGTTTTAAAATTTTAAAGTGGTACACAAAAAATGGCCATGTTCCCACCGTCATTATGATGGTCACGTATATGTTCTGGTATATATAGGCTCACACTTCCCATGATATCATGGTGAGAGGTAAGTTGGAACTAGTTGTTCAAACAAAGAATCAAGGGTCCCTATTAGTGATCAATTCAAATGATCAACTGCAGGAAAGTGGAACAAGAATGAAATAAAGTGAATTGTGTATCTGAAATCTCTGTAACAATGCAATGATTGTAAATGTCAGTCGTGCTAGGCATGCATACTGTATCACCACTGTGACATGTGGCTGTGTGTAATGTACAAGCTCTGAGGACCAGCGTGGATTGTAGTATTACATTTATATTATTCGTTGTAGGCCTACTTGGGAGTGTACTGTAAATATACTTCAAGCATACCTGTTATATATTTACAATACTTAATATGATATACTTTTTACAGACTTAAAATGTTCCAATGTAGCCCAAAGAAGCATGAAGTTAATATACTTTTATTGTACTTCTAGTAACAATAAAATGTTATAGAAGTGTACTCAAGCACACTATTAATGCCATACGAATGCATGAAAAGCGTGTTTGGAGCATACTTTCAAAAGTATGCTTGTAGTGCACTTAAAGTTGTCCAAAAGCGGTGCCAATTTAGCATCCTCAGTGTGCTGCAAGTGTGCTGAAGTACTGCTTTAGTAGTGCTTCAGCGCACTAATAGTGCAATGAAGCGCACTTTAAATCGCCGAAAATAGTACACTTTGTACTAAGTACGGTCAAAAAAAGTACACTTTAAGTATATGGGTTTTTCACCTGGGACGCATCTAAAAAAGTTGGACACACCAGTGCAACCAGTGCAAAAAGTTGGTCTAGAGCCCTGTACCTGAGAGTGGAGCAGCTGCACTCTCTCGCTGACATCCAGCAGCTCCTGTTCAGCCAGTTTCCGGCCTCTCTCTGTCTGCTCCACCAAGGACCTCAGCTCATCCAGTTCAGCCTGCAGCAGATTGTTGCGTCTCTCCACAATCGCAATGTTCTCTTTGAGATCATCGTTAGCACGCTGGGATTCATCCAGGTGCAGTTGAGAATCCTGTAAAGAATGCCGGTACAGCGGTAAATTTGAAGTTTAAGTCAGACTTAAAATGCATCCATTAAAAGTTCTAATGTCTTATTGTCATGAACCTTCAGATGCCCATGGAGACCCTTGAGTTGCTTCTGAGCCTCAGCTGCCTGCCTGTTGGCTTGGCTAAGCTGGATCTCCATCTCATTGAGGTCTCCCTCCATCTTCTTTTTCACTCTGAGAGCCTCATTCCTGCTGCGAGTCTCAGACTCCAGGGAGCTCTGCAGAGTGTCCACCACTCTCGACTGGTTCCTCTTTGCCTGCTCCATCTCCTCATCCTTCTCAGCAAGCTTACGTTCAATGTCAGCTTTGACTTGATTGAACTCCAGCTGAGCTCTAAGGATCTTCCCCTCCTCATGCTCTAGGGAGCCCTATTGAAATGAAGGGGTAGAATTGTTACATTGCTACATTTTGTCATTGAGTTCACACTCAATGCGCTCTCTGCATTTCCTTCCCCGCATTTTAGCTCATTGAAAATTATTTGCAGTTGTTAATCTGTCCACGGGCATCATGCTCTTGGGCTGTCTGGTCTCTGTCCATCTAGTAAACAACTCGGGTTAACTTTAAATGTAGCAAAGGCGTGTCATGAATTTAACCAGCATTGTGAACTGACTCAGTCACAAATTCCATAGCCTATTTGAGCAACTGTCCATCTTGGAAACAACTTTGGTTAACTTTAAATGTAGCGAAGGGGGTGTATGATAAGGTGACCATATTTTGGCAAGTGAAAACCAGGACAGTTGCAGATAACGAACGCACACACAAACCCAGGCGATCGCATAACCTCCTTGGCGGAGGTAATAAAAGTACAGTGGTAGTCTGATTTAAATTTGTATGTATATACTGTACCTCTGCTTCCTCTAAAGCAGTCTGAATCTCAGATTTTTCTTGCTCAAGGGTCTTTCTGGACTTCTCAAGTTCATGGATGTTCTTTCCGGTCTCACCAAGTTGCTCAGTGAGATCAGCAATCTCCTCTGTAGAGAGAAAATGGCAAAATGAATTGCAATGATGGACTGTAAGGGTGGTAATGTGAAGACAAAACAAAATAAATAATGTAAATTTTGAGAGACCTTGCAAGTTTTTGTTCTCCCTCTTCATAGTCTCCAAGTGATCCAAAGATTCTTCATAAGAGTTCTTCAGTTTAAAGAGCTCAGTGCCAAGAGATCTGGCCTCTTTCTGGGAGCCCTCCAACTCAGTCTGGGACTCCTCGTATTTCTGCTTCCACTCAGCCAGGACCTGGGTTAAAATAGGAATGTTAGTTTCTGATCAGTGAATTCCAATTTTAATATAAAAGTTCTTATTTAAAGGTTTACACTAAATGATACATGTCCATATACAATAGAAAAAAACATCTGAACCTTATCAAAGTTTCTTTGCCTCTTGTCCAGGGCAGTTGCAGCAGCATTGGATCTCTCCACATCTACCATGAGATCTTCTATCTCATTCTGCAGTCTATGCTTAGTTTTCTCCAGGGAGGAGCATTTGGCATTGACAGCTTCCACAGCTTCCTCTGCATCTTGCAGACGCTGAGCCAGCTTCTTCCTGGATAGCAGAAAATCAGTGTCCTGTGTCAATCAGAATCAGGAACCACATAATAATTCTGTCTGTAACATAGTTTAGGTGTGGGGGACTCTTACTTGGAATCTTCCAACTCCTCAGTCCTCTGGATGGCATCAGTCTCGTACTTGGTTCTCCATTGGGCCACTTCAGAGTTAGCCTTGGAGAGACTGCGCTGCAGCTCAGCCTTGGCCTCCTGCTCCTCCTCATATTGCTCTCTTAGGAGATCAGAGTCATGGCGAGCAGACTGCACTGCATGGGCTAAGGCATTTTTAGCCTGAGAGATAATTAAGATCGTATGAATCTGTTAATTGACCCATCACAAGTGCCATTGCATTAATAACAAAGAACAACTAATTTGATCAAACCTTGACTTCCTCCTCCAGTTGTCTCTTAAGGTCTTCAATCTGCTGGGTGTATGACTGCTTGCCTCTAGTTAGCTGAGAGACAAGAGAGTCTTTCTCCTCCAGCTGCCGAGACAGCTCACCTTTTTGATAAAAAATTGTTAAGGTTGTCATTTTTAATATTTAAGAGTAAAGAGTCATCAAAATGCATTATCTCATGACTACGTATTCAGTAGAATGAATGTACCATTTTCAGTTGTAAGCTTAGCTTTTTGCATGGTGAAGTCATTGATGCTGCGTTGGCCTTCTTCAAACTTGGTTCTGTATTCAGTCATCTGATCCTCCAAAGTCCTGCACATCTTCTCTAAGTTTGCCTTGAATAGTAATAGTAAGGGTAAAACATGAAAATATTATTTGATTCGGATCTTTGGGAAAGTAGGTGACCGTTTGGCAACCATCCTGACCACATTTAGGATTTGTGAAATGAAGGGACTGAATTTTGATTGTGTGCTTACATCATAAATACGGTAGTGTACTGCATGTCCACTAAATGGAAACCATAATTTTCTTTAATACAGTTTTCTGAATGTTACAAACTTATTTTAAGTTTTAACTTTTTACCTTGGTCTTAGCAACTTGCTCCATGTTGGAAACAACATCATCCAGCTCCAGGCGGAGTTCACTTTTCTCCTTCTCAAGCTTCTGTTTCACTCTCTGAAGGTTATCAATCTGCTCACCAAGGTCAGCTACACTATCTGCATGCTTCTTCCTCAGTGTGGAAGCAGTTGCCTCATGTTGCAGAGTTGACTCTTCAAGGTCTCTGCGCAACTTTTGGAACTCAGCCTCCCTCTTCTTGTTCATTTCAAGCTGGGCTGCAGTGGCACCTCCGGCCTCCTCCAGTCTCTCACTGATCTCCTCCAGCTCTCTGGCCAGGTCAGCTCGCTGCTTCTCCACTTTTGCACGGGCAGCTCGCTCAGCTTCCAGCTCTTCCTCAAGCTCCTCAATGCGGGCCTGAACAACAGATATCACCCTGTAACTTTTCTAGAACTTAGAAAGACGTATTTCACAAGATTTCTTTCCCCTTACCTGAAGCTCCTTCAGTTTCTTCTGGAGCTGGGCTGCCATGGCTTGCTCATCTTCAATCTTGCTACTAAGTTGACTGATCTCAAAGTCTTTCCTATTGTGTATAAAACAATATGAATAATTAAAGATGAACACATCATCACCTTGTACTCTTAAATGATGTGTTTTAAACGTACTTTTTGAGCCTTTCTTCCATCTGCTGTTTGTCATTCTCTAGATCCATGACATTCTCCTGGGTTAACTTTAAGTCACCCTCAAGCTTTCTCTTAGCTCTCTCAAGATCCATCCTTAGTTTCTTCTCCTGTTCCAAGGATCCTTCAAGCTTTTATGAGAGAAAATTATTGTGTAAATCTCCCAATTCACCAAATATTTTAAATACTCGGTTAACCTTTTATATTTTGAATACTAATACTACAATTTATTGGTTGCCTACATCATCAACTTGCTGCTCCAGCTTGGTTTTGGCCT
Source organism: Engraulis encrasicolus (assembly GCF_034702125.1). Classification (NCBI taxonomy): domain Eukaryota; kingdom Metazoa; phylum Chordata; class Actinopteri; order Clupeiformes; family Engraulidae; genus Engraulis; species Engraulis encrasicolus. The sequence continues at coordinate 46,380,460 of NC_085865.1, forward strand.
TGGTCAGAGTGTTGACTTTGTCCTCTTCACTCTGAAGGTCATCTAGCGTTTGCTGGTGAGCCTCTTGAAGAGCTTTCTTCTCCTTGGTCAGCTTGGCAATGATTTCATCAAGAGCTGCCATCTCCTCAGTCAGGTTTTTAACCTAAAAGGAACACAGGGATCATTCTGTCCTATAAGGATGTTATAGTTTATAATTTAAGCTTATATTCCAGCACAAGAAGTAAACCTCAGTGAACATTACTCTATAGAAGAGTTTTCTTTGTGTATTAGCATGACTTAAACTTTTTCTGACCTTGTTCTCAGTAGCATGTTTCTCCTTTTCCACTTTAGCCAGTGTAAGCTCCAAGTCATCAATGTCTTTCTTGAGTTCAGAGCACTCATCCTCTAACTTCCTCTTCTTAGCAGTCAGCTCTGAATTCATCTCCTCCTCATCTTCAAGTCTCTCAGTCAACTCTTTGGATTTGGCCTCAAGTTGAATCTTGTTCTTGATCAAACCCTCACACCGCTCCTCAGCATCACAGAGACTGTCTTGTTCCTGTAATAATATGTTTCATTTCATTTTTAGAAAATGAAAGAAGAAAGATTGAAGAAGATACTAAGGAAGACTGCCTTTAAAATGTACGTCAGAGATCATGAGCTATCTTGCATAAATGATAACCCTACTTACAGTTTGAACTTGAAGCTGTAGGTCATTCTTCTCTTGGACAATTGAAACCATTTTCTCCTCAAGCTCCTTTCTCCGGGCCTCAGATTTAGCATAGGCCTCCTTAAGTTTAATGAATTCTTCCTTCATGTTGGCCATCTCCTTCTCAGCTTCAGCTGATTGCAGCAGGGGCTTGATCTTGAAGTACATCTTCATCCAGGGCCAATTCTTGACACTCATGAATGCACGCACGTTCCATTGAATAATAAGTAGGGAATCTCTGAAATTAGAAGTTTAGAGTAAGAGTAAGAAGTTTAGAGTAAGAGTAAGAGTGTAGAGGTAAAGTAATGCCTCTTAAATTCATATGCCACATGCTGTTTGCTGAGTCAAATATTTGGCCACTGCTTGGCCGATATGAATACACGTACGTTCCACTGTATTACCAGCAGTGTATCTCAGCAACATAATTGCACTTAATAAGTATTCATGTCAGCAATATTTGTATATGTTTTTTTGTTCAATTCTGCTAAGCAGATTTTCTCACCTGCGTTCCACAATTTTCTTGAACTCAATCCTCGCAAGTTCTCCACGTGCCCTAGCCTGAATACCAGTGATGATGAGAGCAAGACGATCGTCTCTCATCTCTTCAAGAACTCCCAGCAGACCAGCCTTGAAGAACACCTTACACATATCAAACATGGAATAGATTATCATCTCTTTAAACGCAGTTTGTTTCAAGCAAGTCAAGTGTTCAACATGTCGTGAAAATCTTCACTTACCTTAGTATGTCTCAGTTTGTACTGTTCATAGTCTATATCCAAGGTGCCAAGCAATTTTTAACGAACTGACCACACAAAGTTGCTCATAGCTTTTGAAATATTGATGCACTTTATATGCACTCTATGGGAACAATAGAATAATGTACCTTAGTGTGTCCGAATCTGTATTGCTCATGGTCAATGTCCAGAGATCCCAACAGTTTTTCAGCTCCCTTCTTGTTGTCTATAAATTGTCCCTCAGGGATAGCAGCAGGGTTCAGGATACGGTATCTGGACAGATAGATTCGTAATACTTGAAGGAAATAATCTCATAGCTATTTTCTTGTTTTTTTGTTGTATACAGAAGATAAAATAAACAAAATAGGCCTTAGCCCTTAACCATCTGTACCTCTGTTTGAAGTCTCCATACAGGATCCTGTTGGGAAAGCCCTTTCTGCAGATTCTGATGCCTTCCAGCACACCGTTACAGCGTAGCTGGTGCATGACCAATGGATTCTCCATGGCCCCAGGAGTCTTGGTCTCGTTGGGGATGATGCAGCGCACAAAGTGGGGGTGAGTTGACCTCAGGTTGGTCATCAGCTTGTTCAGGTTCTCCTGTAGTAGAATATTTATTTAGCATTTAGATATGGATTTGTTTACAAGTGGCTACTATGAGAAATGTGCTTAGAAATAAATACTAACTCTGTGCAGGGCTGACACAGTCTGGAAAGAAGATCCTTTCTTTTTCTTACCACCACCTTCCTTGCTATCTGCAGCTGTAAAAATAGTGCAGATCATAGGTTGACAAGCTTGGCACTATTTTAGACCAGTTAAATTGACATCATTATTATTTTGGACAGTACAAATGCAAGTACGTTTATGTAACCTATGGTGGGTTTCTTTGCCACTTCATTCCAAGTCCTTCTTCCCCTAGAGGGGGCTGCGCCAAAAGCCCTTCTCTCACAGTCACCAAGGACTTCCCCTTGTATGTAACACGGAACTCAACCATCCTTCTTGCTCTTGTTCCAGTCCTGCCAGTAATCGAACGTATACAGGAAAGTGCACAGATACTTCTGAACAAAGCTTTTGGAAGCTGGGACGTTTTCCTCTTCCAATGTTTATTCGAATCCGTGAGCTAAGGACACACTCACTGTTAGTCTAGCGGATCAACTTCTCACGTTCGGAGATTCAATGACAGGGATGGCGTTTCGAATCTCAATTCGTAAGGACTCGCCTTCTTCTCCGGTCCGAACCCAAGATCATAGGAATCATGAGCTCTGCCACATTACAGTAGGCGATCTAGGCAATGATAGCTACTGAGATAGTTTAGATGTGTCTTTGATTTGAGCTTTAAACGATTTTCATGTACATGTCTTATTTTCATTCCTCTGTCTTTCTCTCCCTTTGTTAGCTTAGACTCCACTATTACTAACCCCTCTTACGGACTTGTGTACGAAACACTGTGAGTTTCATGCGGAACAACCTGAGCTACTAATATCACATGGATCCCGGAAAAGTATGAGCCTGAAGTATCTTCCTAATAGATGATCGTTGTCGCTACTCTTTCTCTCCTTCTGTCTCTCACCCTCTCCTTCTTCCTCACTCGGAAATGTCGGCATTAGTTACAGAACTCCTAATACATTTTTACCCTTTCAGGACTCTGAGCCTTTAATTTCACTACATGTAAAATGTATGTGACAGATAAAAAACACTTGACTTGACTTACCAGAATCAGCCCCAGCATATCCAGCAAACAGGGCACACAAAAGCTTAACAGTTGACTTCTGGTAGAGACCAACCACAGTCTCATTGAGGGGGTCCTTGTTCTTCACTAGCCAGTTGCCAATGTTGTAGTCAACAGTGCCAGCATAGTGAACTAGGGAGAAATGACCCTCTGGTTTCCCCTTGACAATTCTTGGCTTCTGGAAGCAGGCATTTTTGCCCAAGTGGTTGTCATAAAGCTTGGCTTTAAATGTGGCATCACTGGCCTTGGGGAACATGCACTCCTCTTCAAGGATGGACATGATGCCCATGGGCTAAAAGACAAAAACAGCAAAACATTTTACTCCCTATGGCCTGCAATCTTATATCTTTGTGCAGAACTTGTGTTTTAACCTTATTGTCAAATGGTGATGTCAAAGTCTTAATCTGTTACACACGACTCTCTGTGACATTGTTATGATGTAGTTGAACTTTTCAGTGAATGGGCCACCTGTGAACCCATCTACACATAAGGGCTACAAATTCAAGAAATCAGGTGCTTACTTTTTCAATGAGTTCAATACAGGCAGCCAAGTCCATGCCAAAGTCAATGAAAGTCCACTCAATCCCCTCCTTCTTGTATTCCTCTTGTTCCAGCACAAACATGTGGTGGTTGAAGAACTGCTGCAGCTTCTCATTAGTGAAGTTGATGCACAGTTGCTCAAAGGTGTTGAACTGAAAGAAGTTAAAGAGTCATCTTCATCTTTATTGTGTTTTGTGTTGTAGGGTACAGCAAAGTTGGATTTTTTTTTTTTTTTTAAACACACATTTTACCATCAAAACTTACATCAAAGATCTCAAATCCAGCAATATCCAGCACACCAATGAAGTACTGACGAGGTTGTTTGGTGTCCAATTGTTGGTTGATTCTCACCACCATCCACAAGAACATCTTTTCATACACTGACTTGGACAGTGCACCAATAGAGTAGTACACCTAAGATAATAATTGAAGACATGAATAACTACATAAAAAGAAAACATGAACATATAGCCTATGTACAGTATTCCACGTAGCACTATCCTTAAATTAATTGGCGGGTGATCTCTTTAAGTAAAACATAACCTATAGACTCTTTTCCACTGCCAGTTTTCTGGTAGGCCTACAGCTCGACACAGCACAACTGCTTTTTGCTTTTCGAATAGGCAAGACACAGCTCAATCGTAAGCAAAAAGTGGCAGCCGAGTCACGCTGTGTCGAGCTGTAGGCCTACCAGAAAAACGGCAGTGGAAAAAAGGCATTTGTGGAGTTTAATTAACTGTTGGTAAACATGCAGCATTCTACCTGCTGGACATTTTGTCCCTTGGTAACCCACTCGTTTCCTACTTTGACCCTTGGGTGGCACAACGCCTTGATGAGGTCAGCAGAGTTCAGGCCCATGAGGTAGGAATATTTGTCAGTATCTGGAAAGAGAGAAGATGTTCCATTTATTTCTCAAATGATTTACAGTAATTCTAATATTAAGACATGGTCTATAAGACATGGGTGCGACAAGTTATTACTGTGAAGGTGTAATCTTTGCGCTTAGAATTGTTACCTTCAGTTCCATCAGCCTCTGCCTGCTCCTCTCTCTGCTTGTTCTTGAACTTGGTGTTGCCAAAATGCATAATGGCACCAGTCAACTTGTAAATGCCGTTCTTCTCATCTTGAGTAAAGCCCAGCACATCAAAAGCCTCCTGTAACCAATCATACACATGCTTATCACTCATATCACACAAGAGTATACATCAAAACTTGGCAAAGCTTGGCAAATCTATGGTATAAGTAATGATACAGTCAGTGGGTATGAGCTAAGAATACTGACATCAGTTGCTTGCAGTTCATCACCATCATCAATAGATGCTACTGTTGTCTGTCCTTGGGAGATGAAGGCGTAATCATAGGGGTTGTTTGTGATCAGCAACATCTCTGAAAAAAGCGATCACAGCAGAAGAAATGGCAGTGGAATTAAACAATTTGACATAAGTGGGAGGGGTGTTGGTCACGGATATCATCCCCAGTGGTTGTGGTTGCGGCCATAGGCATTGGCAGTGGCATGAAGCCAAGGGCTGAGTACCTGTACAATGTTAAAGGCATGTCTGTTTCAACACAATAGTGTGGTTGGGCCAGTGATGAAGTTACAGGGAATGGATTTACTGAAAGACTTGTTCAAACAAAAAGGGTAACAATTATAACATAGGGTTATACCTAGCAGTTCTGGTTTCCTCTGAGAGAGGATCTGGTAGAAGATGTGGTAATCTCTCTCAGCCTTAAGCTGGAAAGTCACCCTCGACTTCTCCAGAAGATCTGTAAAATGAGAAATATTTAAACAAACCGCAAGAGTTTGCAAGCTGTACCAAACATTTGAGGGAAATAATGTGTAATATAGTATTTCTATTCTGTGTGAGGCACTTACATGTTTCAATATCAGCAGAGGCAAGTTTGCCACTAGCAGCGAAGTGGATTCTGATGAATTTACCCTGTGAAACACAAAAGTAAATATCCCTTTCTTCAATATAATTTCCACTCAGCATAACTGATGGCAAGCTCCAGCACATCTGGGAGATCAGAGGTGCAATTTAACATTTGGGTCTTGTCTGAGGTACTAATCACACAAGTGAAGGTAAGTAATTAAGCATAGCAATGTACAAGTTCAATATCTACTGAGGACAGCTTGCCACTGACTCCAAAGTGGATCCGGATTAATTTACTGTGCATGAACAGATGACTCATATAAATGAAAACAAATTTAAAGCAGTACGAGTATTGAGATTAAATCAATTTGGAAGTCATCGGATGGCTTACGAATCGGGATGAATTGTCATTCCTGATGGTCTTTGCATTACCAAAGGCCTCCAGGGCAGGGTTGCACTGGATGATTTGATCCTCCAGGGTACCCTAGATGACAGAAACAAGTTATTTAGAGGACCTATTATAGGCACAGTGAAGATGGCCCACACCAAGACTTGCCTGTACAATAGGCAAAAAAAAGTGTTTTATGCAAGGTTTTTCAGATGCAAGTTATTCATCATCTGACTTGGGTGTTTAACAGTTGCATATTGATGCATATTAAAGAACTTAATTTACCTTTTTGTCATCCACCTTGTCCTTCTTTCCAGGGGCTGCTGCAATGCTGGCAAAGTACTGGATCACTCTTTTGGTGTTAACAGTCTTTCCAGCACCAGATTCTCCACTGAGAGTCAAAATTGACATGTTGAATTTATTTCACAATGAAGTATGTTAAGCTTGATGACTTAACATTCAATTTGAACTGTAAAACATCATCATACTGTATGTGTTTAAACAGTACTCACGTGATAAGGACAGACTGGTTCTCTCTGTCTGTAAGCAAAACATACACAATTTTAATAATATAAGTATCAATTTCTAAATAAAAAGAGAATTCAACCTGGCAATGAGGTGTTGTAAAACGAATGCAAACTGGTACTCTTGGGGTAGCTAAATCCGCAACAAACAAAGCAAAAGGCCCCAGGCACTTCAGAGTATATCCACAGAAAGAAGGGAATACATTTAACCCTCCTGTTATTTGACCCCATTCAATGTTTAACATCTGAAAAATACATGAAGTACATAATTATTTTGCCTCATCTTTGATGACTTTTCCTAAATATATGGGGTCAATGTGAAAAAGTGAAACTTCCACAAAAATGTTTTCCCTAAGTGCTGTACACGTTTTGGTTACATCTGTGTTCCTTGGGGTCAATTTGACCCCAAATTATTTTAAATGTATTAAAACAGAACAACGATATTTTGCTAATACATGTTCCAATCTGTCTAGATTATGTAAAATACATGAAAAAAGTTATTTAGAACAGAACATTTTGCTTTATTTAGGGCTCTGATTACTAACAATACATATGATGTGGATGAGGGCCAAAACTAATTCAAGGCAACTTTTGGGCAGTTGTTGCACATTTTCGCCTAGTCATGTATTAGTTTGTTTGGTGTGTGGGCTGTGTGTGGGGGTGCTAGGATTTATCTAAAGGGTTTTTATGTCCCCAACAGAGCACCAGTAAATATCTGAGGCATAAACTGGTGCAAAAGTTTTTGCTTCTACAGATTTTGTAGACATTTAAGTGGCCGGGGTCAAAATGATCCCAAGGATCACGGATGTAACCTAAATCTGAGGATAACAGGAGGGTTAAAAGCCTTTATTAGTAGATGCTACTTAATGGCAACCACAAATGGTCTTTATCTTGGCATAACATTTTGCCATTGTTAGTGCCACTTCTAATAAAAGTAAGTAAAAGTATTCATTTCTTCCTGTGGATATACTCAGACGTGCCTGGTACCTGTTGCTTTCTTTACCCATAATTGTTAAATAGTGTTCTTTTTATTTTCACTTTAAAACCGATTTTTCTGTTTTACAGTACCTGACAGCATGTATTGGTAAGCATTGTCAGAAATGGAGAAGATGTGTGGAGGAGCTTCACTCCTCTTCTTGCCTCTGTAGGCCTCAACAACTTCCTGATTGTACACTGGCAACCACTTGTAGGGATTGACAGTGACACAGAACAACCCAGAGTAGGTCTGTAAAGACATGTCAACACAGATTCATTATGAGCAATTTTAGTAAGTCCAACATTCAAGTATCGTAAGTCATCTTTGTCAGTTGTTTTGGTCAGTATGTCAAACTGTCTTCCAATTTAGATTTTTCTACTCACGTAGATCATCCAGGCTGCATAACGCTCTTTGAGGTTAAACAGCACAGCAGGCTCGTGCAGGAAGGTGAACATCGCCATGTCCTCAATTTTATCGAACTTTGGCGGGTTCTGTTGGTGGACATCAGTCTCCTTCACGGTGATAGTCTATGCAAGAAAATGAATAAACATATTGAAATTACTGCTCTTTTTCACCTCTGAGAATTATTTTTTTCTGTGTTGTTGGATTCAAATGTCTGTGAAATCTACACATAGCAAGTCCAAAACAAGGAACAAGATTTTAAAGTAAATAGTAGGGGCAGAAGCGTGGCATACACACAAGTAACTGAGCTGAGCAATGTTCAACCCAGACTGTTATGATGACAGAGATGTTGAGTGTCGGAGTCAAGGGTTCTGCTGAGTTAAAGTGTTTAGTGAGGGCTCAACAAACTTCGATTTTAAAGACAGAGATATTAGTCAGTACCTTTCTAAACTCAGTTTCAGTTCCTGCTAGGGCACTTTTTTTTTAAAGGTTTAGTGTATCAACTCACAGCATTGTTGATAGGATTCAGCAGATTCCTCAGTTCTAAAACAGCGACACACTTAAAGGAATACTAAAAATGCATTTCTTACCTTTCCATGCTCAGTTTCAACACAGACTCTGTCACCCTCTCTGGCTTGGATCATCCCCTTCACGTACTCAACCTCAGGGTCCACCGTAAAGCAGGCCTTCTTGATGTCAAAGGGGCGAGTCTGGGCCTCCAGACGCTCCATATCTGACTTCCTCAGAAACGGAGCCGCCGCCCCAAACTCTGCCATCAATGCATCCCCCATGGTTAATCACCGTATCCTAATTCAGACATTGGGGGAAAACAGAAAACTCCTCCATGAAAACATCCCCCATGGTCAATCACCTAATTTTTTTCATTGAAAAAAAGTATTTATTTAAGACTGTAGAATGGACTGGCAAACTGAGCCGGTGCCCTAAGCTCTTCCATTAATGCGTCCCTCATGGTTCGGACTTTGAAAACGAAGGAGAGTCACAATGGTAGGACATACTGTACATTTTACATGACAGACATTTAACTGAAGCCCTTGTGTAGGCACTAATGAATTTTTGCACAGGCCCTGAAGCATGATAACCATCTAACACAAGTATCCTATTACCAAACAATTTGTTTTTCAACAGCTTTAAGAGATTATAGCATGGGCTTAGATTTGGGTAGGGACGGTCGTGACATGTCACGACCAATATTCAAGGGATATAAAATAGTCCCGACCAATTTTTGCCATATTAATAATTAAGAAATTTGAAAAAAAGGAAATAACTGAACGAAAATATACATTGATTAGTTTAATATTTCGATACACTATGAAGTGGTAGCATTCATTTTAAAACATTTTATATTAGCTAGTTAGTGGAAGCGGAAGCAGTGGTCCATGCTGGTGGTGCTGAAAAGTGAACGCATCTGTCTCGTAATGGAATTAAACTCAAACGGCATACGTGTTTCCTTCTGAATTTGACATTTATGATGAGCCTCAGAGATGTCGCCACCAAAAAAGAAAAGGACGAATGGCATAAGAAGTTATGCTACCTCAACAGTAAGCCAGTTGCCCCATAAGTTAGATATTCATCTCTAGGCTATGACGCAACGCATGTGTTGCATCGTTCGGTGTTTAGGTAGCCTAGTGTTGTCCTCCTCCCCTCCCTTGTCTTTCTCGAGTGCAAGTTTTAACGGTCTCGTTGTAGCCAACAATTAAGCCCTGGCAGTATGCAAATAAACATGGGAATGAATGAATGTGAAAGTCATGGGAAGATGCTGGAGACGCTTGTAAAAAGTTTGGCAAAAGGAATTCATTTTAAGTTTTGATTCCTCTGAAATTCTGAATAAAATTCAGGTTTTAGATATTTTCTGTCAAAAAGGGTCTTTTATTCTCACAGGACAATGGGGCTCGGTCTTGATGAAGCTTGACTACTTTTGCAGAAAGAAGCCCAAGAGTAGCCTACACGTCTTTTTAATTAGCCGCTACCCTTTTAACGTCAGTGAGAGATTCTCTCTCTCTCTCTCTCCATTGTTATGTTGTCCAGGACCATTAGAAATGCTTAGTCGTTGAATCAATTTTGTTTTAAATGTTTGATAGAATTATCTGTGTTTAACATGTACCTCTTACTGTAGGCCTATAGCACTTCTCATTTTTGGAAAAGGATATGAGCCCTGGTCTAATGTGCCAGCTGGCTTAAGAAACAGTCTTCTTTACTTATAGGCCCTACTAGTCATTATTTCGGTAGGGCACATATATTGAATGAGCCTATTAATTTCATAATGCCAGTCAGATTAATCTAAAGAATCTTTTTTTTTTTTTTAATTGTCCCTACCCAAGCTCAAGCCAAACCTACGCCCTTGGATTATAGTTGTGTGTCATGACACCTTGACAATATTAAGGTCATTACAAGGGAGTTACCAGGTGCTTGTAGGTAGGCTAACGTTAGTATATACTGTGTATTGTGAAAATTGGGCTTGGTATAAAATCCTCCAAAGAAAAATGTGCATATACGTTGAAGTACCTCTAATTCAACTCTTGCCTTGTTAAGAAAGGTAACAACATTTACCTCTCACAAAAAATACAAATCACATTGAATTGTCCTTGAAAGATTGTACATCTCATTATCTGGCCGAATAATAGTGTACATTGTGTTAACATTCTAACCATAGCCTGGACAGATTTGGATTTGTAGTATTTTTAGCATGTGAATCTCACCTCGTTTGAGCCAAGCTTCGAATGTACAATGTTGATTTGATGATACTTCTGGAAGTGAATAGAGAAGATGCAGTGGCAAGATCAAACACATACTGTAGTATTCTCAGCTCTGTGTTGAGTAGCCCAATACTGTTCTTTCCCCACTGCAATATGCACAAATTGTGTCTGTTTCTCTGGTCCCTGATAGCCTGGGAAATCCCATGTTGCTTTGCACAATTGTTCCGATGTGAAAGACAGCATAGATTCTGTCCCTCAGCGAGGGTTCCTAATCATGGTCTCCAATTAGAGAGCAGGGAGGCATGGAAAGACGATGACTGCAGTTTGTTTGAATAGATACTACTGACAAGATTGGTTATGGGCTACGTATGCCAAATGATGCACATTCGTAATGTCCACTTAACAGCCGCCATCAATTGTAAACCACACCCCCCGTACGGGATTTACAGTACACAGGTCTACAGACCTTATCTCACTTGTGATTAGGTCTGGTGATAACCAGGCAATGTCCCTGATGAGATGCAGTACCACCATGTGGTAGTGTTCGATACTTTTGTCAACCAGCCAGCCCATAATGACCCATTCAATATTTAATTCATTACATAAACTGCCATCTGTCTGTTTGTCTGTCTCTCTATGTATAGTTTGTCTTGATTTACAGCAGGGGTGTCAAACTCAAATTGACCGAGGGCCAAAATCAAAATCTGGATTGAAGTCGCGGGCCAAACTCAATATGTTTTTACAAAAATTGACTAAAATTGTTTAAATTTATGTTTGAACAGATTCCCATCATAGTTCAAATGTGCCTGCACATATTCTGTTGCATTTCATTGTGAGCTTTTTCAATGGCCTGGGCCCACTCATTTTCCTGTGATATGCGAATTTTCATGTTCAAATCTTAATACGCTATACAGTTGTGGTGTATGTGGGCCAACTGTAATACATATTTGAAATTATCTCACGGGCCAAATAGAATGGCTCCGCGGGCCAAATTTGGCCCCCGGGCCTGAGTTTGACATCCCTGATTTACAGTTTTACGTTATTGTTTTCCTTAATTATTCTAGCCTTCATCCACTTGTCTCTCATCCTACCTTTTTGTCAACTACTGTACCTGCCTGGTTGACCCTCATGTAGATGTCAACTTACCTCTGGGTTGGTCTATGCTGTGTCCACCACCACGACTGAAAGCCACGAATGATTTGCTTCTTTTATAGGGGAGAGTTGATCCCAATATGGAGGTGAGCATCAAGTCAGCCCCGCTCTCCCCATATTTCATAAAAGGAAAACCTCTGAATGGCTCCCATCCAGACATATATGGAATTTGATATGGTGATTGACACAGACGGGAGCAAGTTTATGTGCAAATGCAGGTGGGGGAAAGGACAGCAGGACAGGGCAGCAGCATCAACTCCTGGACCCCAGACCATATCTAGGAGTTTGCTATTGTCAGACGGAACTCTCAGCCTGTGGACTATTTTAAAATCCTCCTGGACATTTCCATAGCCAAGAACAAAATGCTGACCTATTGCTTAATACATATGCTCAATGAATCTCTACTGGCACACAAACGTCAAATGACATATATATAATGTTAAATGACCATATATATTGTACATGACAATTGATGGTTAATTGAAACAATATCTGAATTATTGTATTGCAAACCTTTGTATTAATGAGAACTGCATGGTCATATATCTGGCAATGAGACAAGGGAGAGAACCACTACATGTTATGTGTCCTTTAAACATTTTGGAAATGTTACAAGGTTCAAAAGACGGCTACAGCTGTCAACTTTTGTAGACCAAAGCAAGGTCAGAGCATGGGGCCTCCTGCTGTATTGTCACCTTGTTGTTCACGTCCCCCTGGAGTCACAGCATCTCAGTGGAACCACATTGTTTCCTTGAGGACAAAGATTACCCTGTGAAATTCAGCTCAGGTTCCTTCGTGAGTGATTGTAGTCATATTGATGCACTTGACACGAGACCTTCACACCCCCCTGGGAGTCTGTACAGCCCTCTCATCACCACAACTTTGCCGTTAATCTTCAAACACATATAATATGCTAATATTACTCGTGTATTAAAGCAATTTTACATTTAAAGAGAGATTAGAATGAATTTCAGAATAAGTTTACAAGTCGATCACATTGGCAACATTTTTTTGAATGATGTTGGCTCAAATGCCGTTAACACATTGAGTACCGACGACATAATAATACGTTTTTCACGCCCATGCGTTGTATATCAAAACATAAAAATTTGCAGTCAAAAGTTTGTGTTATGATTTGGATATTTTAATTTATCTTACCAAGATGTCTGGATGCCAACCCATGTCGCCTACCGTAGACTATCTGTATAGGCTCCTAATGATCGCGCTGCCAGCGCTGATGCTACGGCTCTGCATTTGATTTCGTCGCTAATGATCCTGCAATGATGTTCTTTAATCTCTCTGTACCCCTTCACCTTGTAGTATGGTAGCTACAGGAAGGGCTATGGTAGCTATCTGCTGCTATCTGGGATGCTGCCGTATTCGTGAATTGTGCTATGTTGCTGTTTCCCTAGTACGGTCGGTGCCCACGCTGTAGCTGATGTAGTGTCTGACTTCACGCAATAGGGACGCACAGAGACGATTGTATATCGTGCCTGGAGAATCTTGAACTTTCTGGACTTGCTACCTAGACCTTTACCAGATCCTTGGATCCAAATGGTACCCGAACTGTGATTGGAGTAATGCGCTCCTATTTGGAAGTTTGATAAGAATTGTTTATTTGATTATTCGCCCCCATGTTGAGCTTTCTGTGTCTTCCTGTATGTGAAAAGCCAGAAGCTAGCATAGATGGCTACATATCATATGGATCGGATGGACTACATCTAAGCATCATATAATTGGGATTTGTTGTCAATGTTGGGCTATTATTTCGGGAGTCATCGGGAGCTATTTTAGCAAATGTCTCACCTTCTGCGTGAGTTTGTGTTCAGTCCACGTGAAAAACATGGATTTCGAAGGGCATTGATTGCCGATGTTGTAGTGGGACAGAGCAGGAGGTGTGTCTTGAAGACGGCAAGATGTGTGTCAGAGCTAACCTTGCACCAAATTGTGATTAAAACCAACTCGTCCCCTTTCAAACTCGTGACGTTCTGAAGCAGCACACCCTTCACAAAAACCTAAATATCTCCGATTGTAGCTGAATTCCATGGATACTCGCTTCGGTTTAGCTTGGGTTTGCTCTGCAATAAAAGCTTGTAGACACACGGTTTTCACCTACTAAGAGGGCAGAGTCTCCACTTTCAAACGAGCCATAACATGTTTCAGTGGCCCTATCACATAATACGCTGTGAGTCTACAAAAAACGTCAAAAAAGGGCTTAGAACGCTGGTATTCTACGACATAATTCTGTGAGCACCGCCGGTATTCAATGTGTTAAGTCAGTCCACATTGAAGTATTGGCTTCATTAATTTAAAAACATGATACTAAAACATATTAAGTCATAAGTTAAAACGTGCTCCATCCAGACATGAAAAACGCCTGTCATTCTAGTGAAAGCATTACGTTTACCCAGAATCCGCCCGCTGACCTGCCTAATCCTGTGAACCCACAAGGTGTTACGGTGCATTCACACACCAACGGCGCGGACGTCCACAGTACGTCCACTTTACGTGTCCATTATCAATCCGAAACGGTTAGAATGCATGAAAACAAATCATGCCTTGCACACAGGAAGGCGGTGTAAGCACAGCACATGTCCGTCCCGACCGGACATGTCCGCGTTGCTCGTTGAAAAGAGAACTCGAGTCTATTTTCCTTCGCGGACGTCCGCGTTCAATGTGCAGCTCCCATTGAAAATGAATGGCTGCTGCCCGCGGATAGAACGTGGACGTTAACTGTGCAGTGTGAAAGGCAGCCCGCGAACCTCTCAGACTCGCACTGCTCACTGAGACGTTAAGGAAACGTGCCGTCTGTGTGTGCATGTAAAGTTAATGCTATGACTTTAAAACACTCTCATGCGTGTGCATCACATGCCAAAAGATGACCTTGCACTTTCAAGGGTGAACGATCATCAGTCTCCATACTCACACATCCTTAATTAACCCTGCCAAGGAGGTTGTGTTTTTGGTCACATTGGTTTGTCCGTCTGTCTGTCTGTCTGTCTATTTGTTTGTCAGCAGGATAACTCAAAAAGTCATGAACAGATTTGGATGAAATTTATGGAGGTCTTGGAAATGACAAAAGGAAAAAGTGATTACATTTTGGTGGTTATCCGGACCACGATGGTGATCCAGGAATGTTTTAAAAATCTTCACCATTGCAGGATAGGACGAATTTTGACATTCCAGTTTCTAACTCACAAAAACAAGACAGAAAGACAAACAGGCTGTAACAGTCAAATGTTCTATCAAACAGCTTCCTTTGCGGAGGTCTGCACTCTCTGAGTGCATTTCTAGTTTTCTTTGAATTTGACATGGGGACTAAGATCCACCCATTTGCATGTTTAATCAGTCAAATGAATCACTAATAATGCACACATTTATATTCGGGCTCTCAATTTGAAATATCCTAAGCAAACAACAATTATGTGACTACTGCAAGTCCATAATGATTTTCTGATGCTTTCCTTGTTGTGAGACATCTTGGATATGTTAGTGGCTCAAATGGTCTTAGAGTCATTTATATAGCTCATCATATTGCTCCATTTTATCCTCTGCACATTGTCCTCAGGACGTCAAACGCATTTATTTCTTGTGTAAAGCTACATTCACACACATCGCTGCTAATTACTAGCTTCTCGCTTGCTCGCCTACTCGCCACTCTCTCATGGAACGTTCGCTTAACGTTCCCACTGCTTTAACTGCCAATGCACAGGCGAGAAGTACCGAACTCTGTGTTCCAATTGGTTACTCGCTTACTCGCCTCGCTCGAATATTTTCAACTCAGGTTCCGCCCACATCACATCGCTTGTACACTCCTCGCCTCGTCGTCTCGTTGGAACACATAGACATTCTATTGACTTCATTCGCTGAGCGAGTCACTAGCAGCGACGTGTGTGAACGAGGCTTAATGATGTGACCTCTGGTCAGGTCAGTTGTTATTCCACAAAATTACATTTGAATGTCTGGAAAAAGAAAACAACATAAAACGACACAATCTGAAAGGCCTTTGAGTGTTTAATGACTGCATATTTCCTCTAATTATATTCTCTGAGTGTATATTATGAAATGAGTGAAAGACATTTCAAATACTGCTGAAATGGTAACTTTAGAAGTGAATTTACACCTTGTCCTCAAGTGATAAGCTGCACTACACCTGACTTATATCCTCAGCACTCTGACAACATATGTCTAGCAGATAGCCAACGACTGTTCTTAATCAAAGACAGGCACTCAGAATTGTCATAGGAATGTGACAGGGCTATCTTTGTGCTTTAGTGAGAAGGCTGAGGAAACAGCGATGTGTCAGTGAGGCATAATCTGTCATCGGCTAGCAGCCGCCTGACCTTGGCCTTGAAAGAAAGTAGCTGGTCTGGCCAGACGACAAGAAAGGCCCCACTCAATGACTGTCGTTAGTTTACAAAACAATTCAGGGTTTCAGAACAGATGTGAGAGTCTATGTTGTTGGGGGTATGGATGGTGGTCCTCTGAGAACATTTTGAAAATATAGTTGTGTGATTTTATCGCAATATGAAAATGGATATACCTATCTTTGTACCGTGAGAAGGCTAAGGAAACAGCGATGCATCAGTGAGACATGTTCTGTCATTGGCTAGCAGCTACCTAACCTTGGCCTTGAAAGAAAGTAGCTGGTCTGTTTAGGCCCAAGGACAGATGAAAGCACATGCGGTATTGACAGCATGCACCAAGGCCATAGTAATAAACCTTCTCCCTCATATCCTCAGCACTCTGACAACAGATGTCTAGCAGATAGCCACCGACTGTTCTCAATCAAAGACGGGCACTCAGAATTGTCATAGGAATGTGACAGGGCTATCTTTGTGCTTTAGTGAGAAGGCTAAGGAAACAGCGATGTATCAGTGAGACATGTTCTGTCATCGGCTAGCAGCTGCCTGACCTTGGCCTTGAAAGAAAGTAGCTGGTCTGTTTAGGCCCAAGGACAGACTACAGCACATGTGGTATTGACAGCATGCACCAAGGCCATAGTAATAAACCTTCTCCCAAGGTTGCTGTCCCTCAATTTGTTAAGTAAGTGACGCACAAACTTTAGCACCATCTTGTTTACCATACCCGGGCCTGTCGCCTACTTGTATTTGTCCCTGAGTACAAAGATAACCCTGTGAAATTCTTGCTGAATGTCAGCTAGGCACACACAAAGAACGTTTACGTGTAAACTTGCAACAGATGGACTTGCAGCACATGGGCCCCTGTGCCAGACGACAAGAAAGCCCCCACTCAATGAGTGCTGTTAGTTTACAAAACAATTCAGGGTTTTAGGCCAGATGGGAGAGTCTATGTTGTTGGGGGTATGGGGGGTAGTCCTCTGAGAACATTTAGAAAATATAGTTGTTAAAAGGGAGATTTTATTGCAATATGAGAATGGAAATAAAGAGGCTTGGGCTTCAGGGCCCCTTTGACTCTTGAGCCCCTGGGCCTAGACCCAGTAGGCCCATGCAGTAATCTGTCCTTGAGTGGTGCATGTCATCTTGTCATCTCCTTCAGGGCACCTGACCACTGCAGCTGTTCCAGAAAAGAAGCTCCTCCTCTGGGTCCACTGGCCAGCAGCCAACTTTGAGCTACTCTGAGGAGCCGGCAGTTCCTTTCAGTAGATGGCCACTTCATTGAGAATATGCCCAAGGAAGCAAAAGGATGGCTCTGTGATTCTTAATCTACTCTTAATTCTTAATACTCCCCCCAGTTACGTATGGATTTATTTCATCTTAAATGTAAGTAGCTTAATAAAATCAAGACTAGTTATGTGATGTGGTGTTATGTAGGCTAAGATATGGTGGATAATATAAAAGGATGCTCTAAAACTAAAATTGTATTGCATTTAGAAATGTAGTGCAGAGTCCTTATAGGCTATTTCTCCCTTTATAATTATACAGGAGGATTTTGTAGCTGAATAAAAGACCCTGGTGACACTCAATGGAAGATGTGCGTTACTCGTTTGAAGTGGACCTACTTTCAGGTACGTAAATAGCTCTTAATAAAATAGGCACAGTGGGTATATATATGAAGGTAACATTTTTGAAAAAAGAACATAGCTTTTGCAATCCCCAAAATGTATATTTTGAGAGGGCAGAGACAGAGATACAGAGATTTCCATTCATTTTGAATTGAATTTGTTCCGTAGGTTGGTAATTGTTCAGTCTGTATTATTTATTTCATCTTCATGTTTGCTTCCACTGCAGTAAGTTTTACTTTCCTGGTCCACATGAACATTTATTTTTTATTTTTATAATTGGAATGTGTAGGCCCAGAGTTATAGGCCTCTGTTGTTCACACACAGGCTATCTCTGTGGTAGGCTATCATTTTAGTAGGGTTTTCATCTGGCAGACCTGGAAATAATTTCTTTCCCCAACCCATACCTGAGAATGGCATTGCTGCCGCTGCCTTTCTTTTCTGTACCTCCCTGATAATCTGCCTCCCCCTGCCCCCTTCAGGCCAAAAGCTCAATTACAGCATGCAGAGACTGGACAGATTAGAATGGCAAAGCACAAGCCAAAATTGTTCTAGGTCTGCACTGCTCGAGCTAAGATTCTATTGTCTCTGACTCTACCCTGCCCTTTGATCTAACTGGAAAGTTTGTAGAACTCGGGTCATTTTAAAGTTTTAATTGCCTTTCTTTCCCAGTAACTGTTGGTTTTAATAAGTGGATGACAATATATTATTTTTTTAATGTGTTAATTTAGCCAGGTATATTGTTGTTCTGTAGATAGTAAATAATAACACGTAAAATTTCAGTGAAGGATTAACTTCAGGTGTCCAGACTAGGGTAAGATTGACAGATAGGCTATATGTTAGTACCTACCCGCGGTACATTGATAAGGTAATTAATAACCCAATCTCATTTTCCTTTGGTTTCTTTATCTAAGTATCACGAGTACCATGTTGTTGAATAGGGACTGCATGTATGAATGTCTAATGAAGACATCACTGCACACTTTGCTAGGCCTAGCAGCTAGCTAAATATGTTAGCTGATCTTTTTCCATTTGTCACCTTTGCTTTGTAGGTCTCTAGTATGATATGACAGGTGCAGTTACGGTTCTCTTTCAGTAAATTTGCTTAGCATCTCTATGGGTTATGCACTCTCATGCAGACTATTTGCCGAAGCTCTTTTCAATCATGCCGTTAGGCCAATGAGCTGAGATGTGAGCGGGCCCGCCAACAGTCAAAATGATTTCGACCAGCGAATACTCATGAACGCCGTGATATAGAGCCAAACAGCGGTGGCTGAAGCATGGACTGTGTTCATTTAGGCAAGGCGACATAGCATGTAAATTGATTAGACATTCGGTTTGTTTTCACCCATAAAGGGGCGTAACATACATTTACGAGCAAAGTACCCGGATGGCCATTCATGAGAATAGCAGCCATATTCACCTCTCTTTGCCCAGATGTTGCCCAATCTTGAGACTGAACTGTCTAATAGAGTTGCTGAGGAAAGCGTTCACCAGGCATCCAGGTTCTGAAGCTCTGTCTCAAAGAAAGAGTTGATATTCCTGGATGAGTATCTTTCATGCCGTATATGTGGAAATGTTATGAAAACGGGTTCCCTGTTGTCAAACCTGTCTGCTTACTCTAGCTGCTGTCTAGCTACTGGAGGGTATCATGATTTGCTTCAGTAGTCACAGTGCATGTTGACATGCATGGTTTTTTTTTAGGTGTAATTCGGATTTCAAATGTTGACGGCATTCATTCATCCTCAAACTGTGCACTGTGACTATTGAAGCAAATCATGATACACTCCATGGGATTTCATTCAAATCTCACACTAATCTATTTAAGCCAGGTGTAGACTCAAAATGTAAAAGTTAAATATATAAAGAAAGGTTGAAACGCACACCGATAACCTCCCTTTTAATCCCTTTTCATTTCGAGACGATTCAGGCCAACACGGCCACTTCTCTACTGGATTTTAATCTGGGGTGTACTCACATTTGTGAAGTGTATGTTCAAGCATTAACGACTGTATTTAGATTTTTTGTGAATGAACAACAAATTTAAGCGGTTATATATGTTATTAAGAGGTCACTATCATTGTGTCAAAGTGAAATTTCTTGAATGTTTTTACCTCCAGCACTCGCGAAGTATATTTAAAACACATCTTCTTCTAATATTAAGTACAAGACATATTGAACCTGTACTACTTCCACTTCAGTATGCTATTAGAATAGCACTTCTTCTTTTAATCTGTCTGCTGCTGCCAACCTCCTCACCCCCATCATCACCACGACCAGGGCCGTAACCAGACATTTTCAAATACTGAGGTCAAATACTGTGTGCTGTAGGCCTACTGCATACTGTACATTTAGAATGCTTCAAACTCTTCAGTAAAACACTTACTGTAAGGTTGTTTTCATTAATCACTGCCTTGAGGATAAATGGGGGTGGAGTATACAGACTGAATTTATCATATATTTTCATCATAGATACATTTTACATTACTGAAAAAAATACAGAGGACATGACCTCTGTGTCCTCAATGGTAGTTACGGCCATGACCACGACCAAATGCCAGACCCTCAGAAACAAACCCTTCGATATCACTGCCCCACCCTATGAAACTCCTTGTTCACCCATACACTGCTGTCCTTCAAACACCATCTCAAAACCCACCTTTTGAAGACTTGACACATCACCTTCCAGGCTTCTTCTTATTATCATTATTCTGATTATTATGATTAATAATCATAATAATAATACTTTAGTTTCATTCACTGTGGGTTGGGTGTGGTGTGGCTGAAAAAAATGTCACAGAGGGAAAATTGTAGTACAACATTGGTCACAAAAGACAACAACTATAACTATTTGAAATCTGGGAAATAGATGATATCAATGATATCATGCATTACAGGAGAATTCCTGCTAATTTCAACATGCTGATGTATGACCCTTTACGAAAATCGACCGTTGTAAACCATGATTTCATGGTTTTTTGAGCATGGTTCGGCACAGGTTTTGGTTTGACTATGGTTTAACTATAAAATGAACCATGGTTTTACTCTGAAAACTACCCATGGTTTTACCACAGTTTATAATTATTTTTTAAATTACACGTAGCTGCCGTTTTTTTGTATCCAACACACATATTGGTGACAGTTCTTGGAGAAATGTTGGGTTAGGTGCCTTGCTCAAGGGCACTTCAGTCATGGATGGAGGCGTAGGAAGAGGTTAGGGTGGGATTCGAACCTGCAAATCTGTGATCTTCAGTTCAACTCCCTATACATTACACCAAGGCAGTGGCGGAACAATTGCACACAGGGCCCCAGGGCAAGGCACTTATAGGGCCCCTTATACCGCTTGCCAAGCTCACAATAGGGCCCCCACCACCAATACGGGAGGGCCCTGGGCCCAGGGGCAAGTGCCCTGCTCGCCCCCCCTATAGCTCCGCCCCTGCACCAAGGCTTCATGTTTTTTGGGTGACCTTGAAACCCGCAATTAACCATGGTTTTTTGAGCATGGCTTGTAACTATGGTTAAACCATAGATACAAACTATGCTGGAAAAAAAAAAACGTGAAAACCATGAATAATCATGATCCATGGTTAGTCAGGAACCACGGTTTTCATGGTTACCCTAAAAAAAACACGGATAAGCCATAGTAATACTGTGGTTGGTTAAGAGTACTTAGATCAACCTTGGCTACTCCAACATTTTTTGAACAGCCATTTGTGAGATCCCTGGCCATGTTTACAGTAATACGTGTCAAGTAACTCGAACCCGCTACCTACCACACAACTCTCCAGCTCGAGCATGGGAGGCACAGCACCATACCGCTAAGCCAAAGCTTCGATTCGGGAGGGCATTTTACTAATGTTCTGCGCCAAACTCTACTAGTTGGCATCCGTTATATAACATTGTGTCCAGGGTAGTGTTGTCAGGACAACTGAATGTTGAAATCGGCAAGAATTTTCCGTCAATATATAATATATCATTGTTGATGTTGATGTTGTTGTAGATGTGTCATGCTGTTGTTGTAAAGTGCCACCAGTTCGTATTGGCACCCCTTAACTTAACATAACTTTTACCACCGGGATCTTTTAGTTGGAGGTTTGAAGATATTTAGTATAGAAAATATTTTTTTTCCCAAATAGATTTTGTAATTTCAATGAAACCCCCCCCCCAAAAATGGCATGTGCAGAAATATTGGCACCCCTCCTAAAGGGTAATGTTTAGGTTAAATGTATAACTTAATCTATACTGGATGTTGTCAGAAGAGGTGTTTTGATACATATATGTGAAATTCACAGTCGATAACAAAGCCAAACTGCAATATTTTAATGAAAATGTATCAGTTGAAAACTACTTCTGAAAGATTGGACTTCTCGCTGGCAGAGCGTTCTATGACGTATACAGAGGGAGTACAACTAAAGCTCTGGCTCAGCTCTCGCTTGTGGATGTAGGCTTAGGCTAGAGAGACTGGGAAAAGTGGAGGATTATTTTGTATTTGGGCTATTGAAAATGGTCTATTACTGTGTTTGTGCATGGTGTATATAGAAAAACAGATCAGCGGGTATATCGTTTATCTAAGAATATTAAACTGTTCTGGATGCGATTTGTCTAGGTGAGGAGGGCACTTTTACACCCCCTTCTTGCTCAGTGGGCTTCAGAAGTTGGCTTTTTGAAAAAATGCATATTCGTGAGTCTTGCACTCCACGAGATTAGAACAAAATGAAAAATATTATAGATGCTAGCTTAATCTCCCCGCTGACTGTTGCCATGCGTAATTTGCGAATGTTAACAGGGGGGCGATATCTCTCCTATGCTTTCACACGAGGGCGGCATCTTATAGGCCTGACATCACATAAAAAAGTCTCGTAGTAGACCATTACAAAGGCTACTCAGAAATAGCGACTATTTTAATATTTTTCCCGAGAACGACATTTGCCCGTGGAGTAACGACACCTTCATGTCCGCCGCCTACATGGACTGGCGGCGCCCTCTGTCCATGGTGCAGAAATCACGACACCACTTTATGTGAAGCACGTTACATGAGGAGATACAGGCTACAAAAAGACCAAACTATACAATAGGCTACTGTTGTACCTTTTGCCGACATAATGAGAAATAGCCTAATGTGGTCACTGTGAGTGGCATGGCGTCAAACGTTTCCTACTCGTAGGTGCAAAATAATAACTCATAGGACCCAAGAAAAATGCCACTGTTGTAAAAATGACATATAGCCTGTTTTCAATTTCTGTTCACCGTTCAGTAGGCCTATTAGGCCTACGTGCAACTTCAATAGGCTAAAGCTCATTCACAAGCATGTCATAAAACAATAACCCAGGCGGCGGGACTATTTCTATTGTATTCCTTCCAAAAATGTCCGAATGTCACAAACATCAGTTATTTGCATTGTCCGTAATTATACCAAACGAAAAAATTATCCACATAGAAGAAATCAAGTCTTCAGTTGCGATAATCCTCGTTACAAAACTTCAACAAAAATCTGAGCCGTGGCACTAATATAGGGCTTTCAAAATTGTGGTTTAAAGCAAAATAAATTGAGGCAATTATCACAAAAACAAATAGCATCAGTTTTACGCTGGCAAATGAAATATTGGCTAAAACTTCACCTCCCCTTGTCATCAGTACATTTCTCAGTAGGTGCGGTCATTCTCTCTGGCATTTGCAGCTGGTGCAGCCCTATTATTGCATAGCGAGCTGTCCACGTGTGTGGTGCTAGGCGAAATGTGCACTGGCAGCACTCATCGTTGAGTTTGGGAGATGTCTTTAGTGGGAGTATTTGAATGTATAAAACACGTTGAACACATTGCTGGACATTTTCAGTATGCTTGGGGAAGTAGATCAATAGCCTATTACTGTATTTGTATACAAACCCCAACTCCGATGAAGTTGGGACGTTTGGTAAACAGTGAATAAAATCAAAATGCTATCATTTTCAAAACATTCAATCTATTCATTAGATGGAGAATAGCGAAAAGACAACATATTAAGTGTTAAAACCGAGAAAAAATATTGTTTTGGGGGACATATGTACTCATTTCTAATTTGACAAATCCAACACGTCTCAAAAGAGTTGGGACGGGGATCAGTGAAATTTAGTAAACATCCAAATAAGATAAAACAACAAAGAAGAACATTTCAAAATGAATTGTACTGACGGACAATATAGGTGTCCAGGTATAAGATCATCACAGAGAGGCTGAGTCACTCAGAATTAAAGATGCAAAGGGAATAATTACCATAGTTATTACATACATTTTTGAATTCCCTTTGATTTACCACGATTGAGTGTATATAAGACATATTTTTGTTAATAAAATCATTGTATAGGTTCATGACATCATGAAATATATATTGGCTGTAGTATCACTCTAATTCCTGGAGTGCTAGAGCTATTGAAAATTGACCATATTAAGAATGCTTAATGCATGAAAATGACACAGGGGTTTAACATTCTCCTAAGCACCTGAGCTCACTTGAAATAGACCCAGAAGACATGGGAAACTGTCATTTGCTTACAGAAGTCAGCAGAAGATGTAGAAGTCCATTCTTTTTGACAATAATAGAGCATTGCACATCCTGTGCTACAGTGAAAATGGACCATCCAACTTGTGTTAGTGCTAGCTTCAAAAGTCAGCCTCCATGATGGCATGCGGATGCAGTAGTGCATTGGTTAAGATGTTCTCACTCATCTGTAGAGTTAAATACAGTGCTGAATGGTATAAATGGGTTTTAAACAGCATGAAAAGCCACTCATGCATTATATTTTGAAGGGAGATCTTCGATTACTGCCACATAGTAAGGTCAAATTGCATTCTCTACTATGTTTTAACAGTTTGACTCCATCATAAGGACCAGCATGTGATAAAATGGTGGGTTTTTGGTCAAGACCTGTCACACTGTAAGCACTACAGAAAGGAAAACATTGCAAAACATGACAAGGAATACACCCACCATTTAAGCTGGTGAAATCATGTCCAAGATAGGAATTAACACTGTTTTTCATATAAAATCATCTCATCGGTTAATGTATTTAACTGTTAAGTGTTGTTTTTTGTTTTGTTTTTAGTCTTCCTCGACATTTGCTGCCATTTATTGTCCCCGTCCCAACTCTTTTGAGACGTGTTGGATTTCTCAAATTAGAAATGAGTACATATGTCCCCCAAAACAATATTTTTTCTCGGTTTTAACACTTAATATGTTGTCTTTTCACTATTCTCCATCTAATGAATAGATTGAGTGTTTTGAAAATGATAGCATTTTGATTTTATTCACTGTTTACCAAACATCCCAACTTCATCGGAGTTGGGGTTAGTACGTCTTGTTTCACCTTCGTGCTTGCATCAGCATGCCAACGTTACATTTGCCAAACTAACATCAATGTGGTGCTGACATACTGAATACAGTGCTTAATTTGTCAAGCGAGAGGTCCCGGAGCGCAGAGGATGGGTGGCTCCCCCAAGAGGGGGTGTCTATGATGCCTTTCCCTGAGGTTCCATCCAAGGTTCCAGAGCTCTCGTCTGAGGTTCCGGAGCTAGCTCCCCCTTGCTCCCCCTCAAATTAAGCACTGACTGAATAGCCTAATATCTCTACCAAATCGGGAGTAAATTGAATTGAATTGAAGTCTCCCAGCATGTCTTGCCATTCCATGAGGGATACGGAGAATGCAGCACACACACACGGCGAAAGCGTTCCTTTGATAGAGAGAATGCCTGCGTCTGTGTAAAGTGTTGCACGCACGCATTGTTTAGGTTACAGGTTTTACAAATTACGGTGATAAAACATGCCAGGTCCAAATTACTAACAGGAAGAGGGGTGACCTGAGCAGAAGTCTGCACTGTGTGACCTGAGCAGAAGAGAATGAGGGCAAAAGCGAGTCTCGCCTCGTTTTGTGTAGGCTATAGGGTTACGACACAAAATCCACCGCTGGACCAGCTGGCTATCAGCAATCCCCGCAAGAATAAAACCTGTTTGAAATCCTGCTCACCCCTCGTGAGTGTATCGCATAGGCTAGTTGAAACATTGTTACGACCCAATTTGGCACACTGTCCACTCCATGCACAAAAGACACAACATCGGATTGGATTCGTTTAGGCTACTGATAGACACGAGGCACGAAGCAGTCGTCAACTTCAGGGGTGGAAAAAATGGAAATGTGGATATGCTACTTAGAGAAAGAGGTTATCTCTCTCTAGCACAGGGTTTCCCAACCAGGGGTACGTGTACCACTAGGGGTACGCGAGCACACCTCAGGGGGTACGCGGAAAAATGTGATAATGACAATTGAATAGAGTATAGTCATACTGGGATAAAGGAATATATAGAGAGAGCATGGGATAGGGGGTACTCATGGTACAACAAAAAGGCTTAGGGGGTACGAGAGTCAAAAAAGGTTGGGAAACACTGCTCTAGCAGTTCAAAACCAGTGTGTCATGTATGCTTCGAGAGCATATCTTTTTTTTTTATTCGACAAAAGCGAAGCGCCATGAAGTCGAAACTGTCAAGCTTCTAGGCTACAGCACAGCAGCGTGCAGGGGAATAAACTCCAAAAAAGTCCAGTAACATCAACACAGCCTAATTGAAACGACATGGATCAATGACAATCTTCACATAGCCTACTGTGCAAACGAAATGTGGATGCTTGGGACAATAAAACACTCGATGGTGGGCCAATGCGATGAGTAGCCTTGGCTATGTGATGGGGAGGGGGATTCTTTTGGCTACACCTCCATCGGCCTTTACCCAACTCACGACTCTGGTGTGCGACCGAGAATCTCCACAATGAGGGAAAAATATTGAAAATATAAAATTAGATATGCTATATGCACAAATAAAACTTTGAGTTGTTAGTTTAACAATGTTATTTCATAGTCTAGCTTAATGAAGCGCTACCAAAAACGCTCTGGCAGACTCTCCGGAGCTGCTGCGGTGCATTGACATGGACGAAATGTTCACAAGAAAGCTTTTTTTAAATGATAAAACGGTTCGCATAAGTAAAGGGGATATCTGGTGGATACCGCCACTGCTTAAGGCCATTAAACTTAAATTAAAATGATATGTCTAGAAAGGTGCTATTAAAATAATGAAAAAAGAACCGCAACACCGATGCTCCCATTTACTTCATTTAATCTTGTGACCTCTAGAACTCTAGAAAGGTGCTATTAGAATCTGGCCTATTCTCTGCAGTGCTTAGGTCTTAAATTGTCACTCTAGAACACGGAGACTCCCTCTACCAGCGTCAGATTCTAAATGTGTGTTTAAAAGAAGCAGCTGTTAATTTTTTACAATGTATTCTAAAAATATTGTTTATGCAATAATTCGTAATTCGTAAATCTCACATTGAAATAGTTGCATTGACGTTCTTAAAATGAGATTTAGTGGTGTTTTACCTGCAAGGTACACTTTAAAGGAGCACTTCTGCCAATTTCAATATGTTGTATTGCTCACGCTACGCTTGACTTGTCAGTACCCGATGATGCTGCATTTTTTGGCTCAGCCCTTACCGAGATCTGAGCTATTGTAATGGGGCCAGATTCGTTTACATGTAAAAAAAAATCTTTACATAGGCCTACTTCAAATATTTTCCCAAGAGGTATCTCTGCGAATAATTCAAGATTAAAAAAAAAAAAATGTAAACAAACTCTGCCCTCATTACAATGAACAGGATCTAGGAAAATGCTGGAAAGAAATTCTCAAGTACTGACAAGTCCAGGGTAGTGTGATTATTACAACTGTACATGTGTGTAGAAATTGGCTGAAGTTATCCTTTAATATTTGTTTGCACACCCTTAGACAGCAATGAGAGCCTCCACACGTGTTTGTATTCGTCAACAAGCTTCTTGCACTTCTCTGGTGGAATTTCCCCCATTCTTTCTTTGCAATATGTTTATCATCTTGATGAGGTACTGGATTCTTTCTTCTAATGACAGATGTCACATTCCCCCCAAGACTTTCATTCTGGATTTACATCCGGAATCATCGCTTGCAATTTTAGAATAGCGTTGTTTCATTTTACAACCATTCCATTGTGCTTTTGGATGTGTGCTTTGGGTTTTTGCCTTGCTGGAGTGCACATGATATTCACGGCAAACCAAGTGTTCTTGCACAGGGTTAAACATTGCCCTGTAAACAATGATACCTGTGACGCCTGTCATGATACCTGTGATACTGTCAAGGTCTCCAATACCAGATGCAACAAAGCAGTGACATAATGTTATGGATCGGACACCATGCTTGATTTTTGGTACAGTGTTTTTCCTTGAAGACTTTTTGCAGAGTATGCAAACATGCTGTTTGTGTGCATTTCTGAAAAGCGTTGTTAAAAAGACTGTGCTCTGCCTGTGTTCTCTTATACAAACATCAGGTGTTCCCTTTTATGACATTTATTAAGCAAGGGGGTCTGTCTTGGTCTCTAAAACAAAAAAAACACTGCTTTGTGTAGTGTTTAACATGTGGTGCTTGTTGAAAAAAAACTACCCAAAACAGTTCAAAGTTTACCTTAAGGGCTATAGATCTTAGACCTGTTGTTTTTTTCTATTTGCACCAACTTCCGTACACTTCTATCATGAATTCTTCCTAACCCCCAGACCCAAGGAGGTTCTTTACAGTTCCATGTTTGGCAGAATTCCGGACACGCATCCTTGGGACACGAAATCCGTGTCAGTTTCACAGATTTTTCCAAAATTCTGTGCTCCTAAACACAGAATTGGTTTCTGTGATGAACACACGGACGTGCTTTCTTTATATTCCCACTGCTCTATGTTAACACAGTCTTGTGTTTTCTCAGGATATTTCTAATTTCAAATATATTTTTCTCAAAAAGCATTTCATACTGACAGGTTAGGGTTTGGCTGGGATTGTTTTGGTCTGGGAACAGCTAGTATTCTTTTGTTTATTACATTAACTTGATAGCCTATCAACCAACTGGAAGAGGTATTTCTCAAATACATGTCTTTACTGACAGGCTAAGGTTAAGGATTGTTTTGGTCAGGGCATAACTTAAAGGGACAGTTTGGTCAATTTCAACATGCAGTTGTAATGCTCACACTACCCTGGACTTGTCAGTGCCTGAGATTTTTTTTCTTCTTCTTCAGCCGTTTCCGAGATCCTGGTCATTGTAATGGGGGCAGCTCTTTGTTTACATTTCAAAAAAACATTTTTATTTATTCCCAAAAACATCCAAAAGGTTATAAAACATCAGCAGACAACTAGCAAACAGCAGTACCTTTTGGGAAAATATTTGGAGTTGGCCTATGTTTCATTTTTTAAAAATGTAAACAAACGCTGCCCCCATTAGAATAGCTCATATCTCGGAAAGGGCTGAGCCGAAAAATGTGGCATCACCAGGTACTGACAAGTCAAGGGTAGCGTGAGCAATACAACTGCATGTTGAAATTGACCAAACTGTCCCTTTAAATTGCTCTCGCATTCTTTTATTTAGTATTAAAATTTGGTATCTATTTTCTAATGACAGACTTAACACAGTGCTGTGGGAATATAGAAAGCACTTCCGTGAGTCAATCACGGAAAACAATTCCGTGTCCAAAATCTGTGAAAGTGACAAGAATTTCGTGTGCAAAAGATCTGTGTCTATTCCACGCAATTCTGAGAGATCAGGCTGTCTTTTGAGGTGACATTTTATTATTTGGACGTCTTTTTTTTTTAAATAATAGTATTTCTGGTGTCCCCAGACAGCCCCTCTGTCTTCACCCTTGTGAAAGAGGAGCAAGATGTAACAGGTTGCTTTTTAAAACACAAATATCGTTCATTGGCTAATTCCTGTTCTATGGACAAAAGCAATCTATCAAAGGTGATTCGCATTTGTTATTTACCATATTTAAGTCAAATTAGGTTTCCACAGTGATATCCAATGAACGGTGCCAATACCAGTGACTCCAGGAGTTATACGGTTTCCATTTTTTTTCCTCTTATAGTTTAGTTTTTAATGTTGTTGATCATTTATTTTCTATCAACCAGAATCTACCTGTATCTATACTACAATCGAGATTGACCTTATTATTTGTTCTCTGGAGATATGTCCCATTATGTGCTTAAACTTCAATACTAACTCGCAGCGCTGCATGAAATTGATTATGATATTGAATTAAGAGATGAACTGTTCAGTCTGTGTAATGTTTGAAATTATGGTTTCAGGCAGAGAAATTCACTTAAACCAATCAATTGAAACGAGGCCAGAGTTGTTTGTTGCATTTTCATTTATTCTACATCACTATTAGCCTGATTATAGTCTACTTTCAAATCTCTTCAAGACTTGGTCACCAAAGGGCATGATTGACCCACCTCTCTTGGTTAGCTACTGGTTGTTTACGTCCCGACAAAGTAGGAGGAGTTCCCGATTTTTCTGGAGCACAGAAACAATATTTGTATTGCTCCTGGCCTGACAAGAAGCAACGCTGAAGGTGTTGTGTCACTAGGATGGCACAGCCTGGCTACATCACTACAGAAACCTCAGAGGCCAGAACACAAGAATCTGGGAGATGTTCAGGAGGATCTTCACTCCTCAACTTGTCCTTTCTGAAATGGAAATGCAGAATGTCGTTATATGTATCACTAGGTGTAGCTTCCATATGTACCATACCTTTCCTGAATGTTGCATCTAATTTGCAGGGGTTGCATCCTTTAACCCATTGATGCCTAAAGCACCTGCAAAAAACACCTGCTGGATGCCTAAGACCTTTTTGGGAAACGTTGCCCTAAGCCGATAAAAAACAAAATATCTCAGCCTCTGAAGCACATAAAAACATGAAATAAGTTGCATTTAAACGCCAAGACCCCCATCTTGCATTAAAATGTGTTGATACAACTTTAACATACCAACATTTAAATAAAAAATGGTTAAAACAGCCTTCAAAGATCTTGTCCATGAGGCCCTGTGCCACTGTGTATAAGATTTTACAGCCTAGTTGTAAAGTTTGCCCAAGAATGTAGCTGTTTGTATATGCAGCCGTTCAAAACAGATAGAGCTGAAGTATCTTTTAACCATTGCAAGAATGACTGATTATACTATAAACAAGCTTGCAAACAGGTAAATGAATGGATTAACAATGTTTGAAGGTCACATGTACAGACAATACATTAATCAATCAATCAATCAATCAAGAGTTTATTGTCATTGTCAAAAAGGCAACGAAATTGTGTTTCGGGTACAATACTTAGTAGCAGCAAAAACTAATACAAAGTTTAGTACACCTGGGACGACTGCGCACTGCGCGCATCCACCTTCACAAATCTTGGTTTTAGACAAGTGTTAGACAACATTGGGTAAGGATGAGGAGAAAAAAAAGATTCCATAGCTCCACATTGCAAACATTACAATATCAAGGCATAGAACAAAAAAACCTCATATGGCTATAAGCAGTGAAGACAGGGACATTGTACATGAACCGGGGGGAGGGGGGGGGGGGGGATTTCCTAAACCTACAGTATATTACATGTCCAGGAGCAACATCCAGCATCAATGGGTTAAAGCTTCAAAGATCATTCAAAGAACAACTTTTGAAGGTAGCATGTACAGACAATACATTACATGCCTATTAAATATCCAATGGAAAATTGAGCATTGTATTGAAGGATTATTCTGACCTAGCCACCAGCATCATGGCTCTTGGGTATTGAGTATAACTTGAAAAATGGTTGCTTCTTACCTTGCCACCTGTGTCACGGCTCTTGGCTCTCATCTTGTTGACCTGAGACTCAGCTATGTCAGCTCTCTCCTCAGCCTCATCCAGCTCATGCTGCAGCTTGCGGAACTTGGTCAAGGTGCCATTGGCCTGCTCCTCCTGAAAAACACAATCAATCAATGACATAATTAAAATTCTTCTTACAATATAGATTGCTGATATGGTTGCCATTGCTACATAATTGATGACTTACAGCCTCCTCTGCTGTTCTCTTGTAGGATTTGACCTTCAGCTGCAGCTTGTCAACCAGATCCTGAAGACGATGCAGATTCTTCTTGTCCTCCTCAGTCTACAGATAAAAAGGTTGGTCAAAACTTATCGAACCTAAGTCAATGCGATGAAATTAAATAGATAGACAAGCACATTTCCTCATAATTAGTGGTAGAGTGGTGGTCTTTAGTACCTGGTAGGTGAGCTCCTTGATGCGACGCTCATATTTGCGGATCCCTTTAACAGAGTCACCGGCCTTGCGTTGCTCCATCTCCACTTCAGACTCTAGTTCCCTCACCTGTGTGGAAATGTTAACAAACCATAAAAAGATGACGGTTGGTTTCTTGACTAAGCACTGCCCCGATAGCAACTATTGCTTTGTCAGTCGGCAACATGGTTCTCACCATTGAAATTAATGCAAATCAGGGTATTTTTAAAGGGACCTTGTGCAGGAAATGGTCAAAGAAGGTACTGCAATTATGCTGATCATTGAAACTGGGCTGCCAATTGCCAACTTTCATCTTTACATGAAAGTTTGCTAAGTAATAAACAAATATTTTCTAGTATGGTCGAAGTAGAGTCATTTCTGCAGCTAAAAATGGCTATTTTTGGAAATTCAAAATGGCGGACCATGGAGAAGATCCCCCTTTTCATGTATGAAAAGTGCAATTTTCCGTCATAATGAATACTTTGAATTTGATGGTGGTGGTAAGTATTCATGAAAAAGGTAACATTAGTGAATGGGCAGTATGATTTCTGGAAATAAACAACTAAAAAATCTCACACAGTCTCCCTCTAAGTTGTATTTTATTTTAGATATTTTGTTTTTTTCA
Source organism: Engraulis encrasicolus (assembly GCF_034702125.1). Lineage (NCBI taxonomy): Eukaryota > Metazoa > Chordata > Actinopteri > Clupeiformes > Engraulidae > Engraulis > Engraulis encrasicolus. The sequence continues at coordinate 46,412,907 of NC_085865.1, forward strand.
GACAGATATATATAATATATATATAAAACTAGGTATAAAACTAGCTATAAAAAGCCCTAAAAATAGTTCATATATATATATATATATATGAACTGTTTTTAGGGCTTTTTTGCCTTTCATTTGTGACAGGACTGTTCAGCAGAGACAGGAAATAAGTTGGGTGAGAGACGCGGAAGGTTCGGCAAATGACCCGGGTCGGAATTGAACCCGGGTCTTCGTTGCAGCAACCCGGTGCCCCAATGTCAGGCCACGGCAGGGCCTCTTTTCAGACAGATATGATATGCCTTTGATAAGTAGCCACATTTCAGAGAGTAGTGGACAGAAAGGATTGTTGTTTTCAGTTGAAAGCTACATGCATGCCATAACTTGCAGTGTCAGAAAATGGTAAATACAAGGTAAGGCATCTCATTGAAACACAATTTGACACACAGATGCACAAATGGCATCGTAACTTTTATGGACATAGAGGTATGATTATGAACGGTGCTTGTGTACTTTGGGGTATCAACGTAGGAGCGTGGGGTGCTGTATAAAAAATGCTGTTTTACTCCCTGACATTTACATTCCATTGTTTCAATCCACACCCTGCACTTTTCATTGTGGGTTTCAGAAATGGAGAGAATCTCACTCCGAAGCTTCCAAACTTGTTGGGTATCTGCTATTGGATTTACAAATCCCATTCATCTCTATTGTGAAGTTAATTTGCAGTGACTGACTTAGTATAGTAAATCATTTCCTTGATTGGTCAGTTGAAAATTTAAGTTTTTTTGCTCCTAATTCAGGTCCATTCAAATACACTGAAATACCCTATAGCAATAAACTCAATTCAGCACTCACCCTTGACTCCAACTTCTGAATCTGCTTCTTGCCACCCTTCATGGCGATTTGCTCAGCTTCATCCAGGCGGTGCTGCAAGTCCTTGATGGTTTGCTCCATGTTCTTCTTCATGCGCTCCAGGTGAGCACTGGTGTCCTGCTCCTTCTTCAGCTCCTCTGCCATCATGGCAGCATCAGTGATGGCCTTCTTGGCTTTCTCCTCAGCATTCCTGGACTCTCCTACAGCCTCCTCCACCTCATTCTGCAGCTGGTTTGTATCAGTCTCCAGCTTCTTCTTTTGATTCAAAAGGCTGGTGTTCTGTGTGAGAAGTAATGTTGGTCATTATTTTTTTTCTTGTTTTTCTTCCTATTTCTCTATATACTATTTCGGAGCTATGATGACTGAGTATTAAAGTATAGCTAGTTTTATACCTGAGAGTGGAGCAGCTGCACTCTCTCGCTGACATCAAGCAACTCCTGTTCAGCCAGTTTCCGGCCTCTCTCAGTCTGCTCCACCAAAGATCTCAGCTCATCCAGTTCAGCCTGCAACAGATTGCTGCGTCTCTCCACAATGGCAATGTTCTCTTTGAGATCATCGTTAGCACGCTGGGATTCATCCAGGTGCAGTTGAGAATCCTGTAAAGAATATCGGTACAGCGATAAATTTGAAGTTTAAGTCAGACTTAAAATGCATCCATTAAAAGTTCTAATGTCTTGTTGTCATGAACCTTCAGATGCCCATGGAGACCCTTGAGTTGCTTCTGAGCCTCAGCTGCCTGCCTGTTGGCTTGGCTAAGCTGGATCTCCATCTCATTGAGGTCTCCCTCCATCTTCTTTTTCACTCTGAGAGCCTCATTCCTGCTGCGAGTCTCAGACTCCAGGGAGCTCTGCAGGGTGTCCACCACTCTCGTCTGGTTCCTCTTTGCCTGCTCCATCTCCTCATCCTTCTCAGCAAGCTTACGTTCAATGTCAGCTTTGACTTGATTGAATTCCAGCTGAGCTCTAAGGATCTTCCCCTCCTCGTGTTCTAGGGAGCCCTATTGGAATGAAGATGTGGAATTGTTACATTGCTGCATTTTTTCATTGAATTTACATCCTGGGGTATACAGTTATAATAAAAGTACAGTGGTTGTCTGATTTAAATTTGAATGTATGTACCTCTGCTTCCTCCAAAGCAGACTGAATCTCAGATTTTTCTTGCTCAAGGGTCTTTCTGGACTTCTCAAGTTCATGGATGTTCTTTCCGGTCTCACCAAGTTGCTCAGTGAGATCAGCAATCTCCTCTGTAGAGAGAAAATGGCAATATGAATTGCTTGATGGACTGTACAGGTGGTAATGTGAAGACAAAATATATTAAATAGTGTAAATTTTGAGAGACCTTGCAAGTTTTTGTTCTCCCTCTTCATAGTCTCCAAGTGATCCAAAGATTCTTCATACGAGTTCTTCAGTTTAAAGAGCTCAGTGCCAAGAGATCTGGCCTCTTTCTGGGAGCCCTCCAACTCAGTCTGGGACTCCTCATATTTCTGCTTCCACTCAGCCAGGACCTGGGTTAAAATAGGATTGTTAGTTTCTGATCAGTGAATTCCAATTTAAATATAAAAAGTGCCTATTTAAATGTTTACACTAAATGATACATGATCATATACAATAGAAAAAAACATCTGAACCTTATCAAAGTTTCTTTGCCTCTTGTCCAGGGCAGTTGCAGCAGCATTGGATCTCTCCACATCTACCATGAGATCTTCAATCTCATTCTGCAGTCTATGCTTAGTTTTCTCCAGGGAGGAGCATTTAGCATTGACAGCTTCCACAGCTTCCTCTGCATCTTGTAGACGCTGAGCCAGCTTCTTCCTGTATAGCAGAAAATCAGCATCTAGTGTCAATCAGAATCAGGAACCACTTAATTTTCTGTCTGTAACATAGTTTAGGTTTGGGGGGACTCTTACTTGGAATCTTCCAACTCCTCAGTCCTCTGGATGGCATCAGTCTCGTACTTGGTTCTCCATTGAGCCACTTCAGAGTTAGCCTTGGAGAGACTGCGCTGCAGCTCAGCCTTGGCCTCCTGCTCCTCCTCATATTGCTCTCTTAGGAGATCAGAGTCATGGCGAGCAGACTGCACTGCATGGGCTAGGGCATTTTTAGCCTGAGAGATAATTATGATCGTATTAAACATGTTAATAGACCCATCACAAGTGCCATTGCATTAATAACAAAGAAAAACTAATTCGATCAAACCTTGACTTCCTCCTCCAGTTGTCTCTTAAGGTCTTCAATCTGCTGGGTGTATGACTGCTTGCCTCTAGTTAGCTGAGAGACAAGAGAGTCTTTCTCCTCCAGCTGCCGAGACAGCTCACCTTTTTGATAAAAATTATTAAGGTTGTCATTTTTAATATTTAAGAGTAAAGAGTCATCAAAATGCATCATCTCATGACTACATATTCAGTAGAATGAATGTACCATTTTCAGTTGTAAGCTTAGCTTTATGCATGGTGAAGTCATTGATGCTGCGTTGGCCTTCTTCGAACTTGGTTCTGTATTCAGTCATCTGATCCTCCAAAGTCCTGCACATCTTTTCTAAGTTTGCCTTGAATAGTCATAGTAATGGTAAAACATGAAAATGTTATTTGATTCGGATCTTTGGGAAAGTAGGTGACCGTTAGGCAACCATCCTGAGCCCCCTTAAGGATTCGTGAAATGAAGGGACTGAATTTTGATTGTGTGCTTACATCATAAATACTGTAGTGTCCTGCATGTCCACTACATGGAAACCATCATTGTCTTTCATACAGTGTTCTGAATGTTACGAACTTAATTTAAGTTTTTACTTTTTACCTTGGTCTTTGCAACTTGCTCCATGTTGGAAACAACATCATCCAGCTCCAGACGGAGTTCACTTTTCTCCTTCTCAAGCTTCTGTTTCACTCTCTGAAGGTTATCAATCTGCTCACCAAGGTCAGCTACGCTATCTGCATGCTTCTTCCTCAGTGTGGAAGCAGTTGCCTCATGTTGCAGAGTTGACTCTTCAAGATCTCTGCGCAACTTTTGGAACTCAGCCTCCCTCTTCTTGTTCATCTCAATCTGGGCTGCAGTGGCACCTCCAGCCTCCTCCAGTCTCTCACTGATTTCCTCCAGCTCTCTGGCCAGGTCAGCTCGCTGCTTCTCCACTTTGGCTCGGGCAGCTCGCTCAGCTTCCAGCTCTTCCTCAAGCTCCTCAATGCGGGCCTAAACAAGAGATACCACCCTGTAACTTTTCTAAAACTTAGAAATACATATTTTACAACTTTTAATAAGATTTTTTCCCCTTACCTGAAGCTCCTTCAGTTTCTTCTGGAGCTGGGCTGCCATGGCTTGCTCATCTTCAATCTTGCTACTAAGTTGACTGATCTCAAAGTCTTTCCTATTGTGTATAAAACAATATGAATAATTAAAGATGAACACATCATCACCTTTTACTGTGCAGAAAATGGTCAAAAAAGGTACTGCAACTATACTGCTCATTGAAACTGAGCTGCCTTTGGCCAAATTTGACCTTTACATGAAAGTTTACTAAGTAACAAACAAATATTTTCTAGTATGGTCCAAGTACAAGTACAGGCTATTTTTGGAAATTCAAAATGGCGGACCATGAAGAAGATCCCCCTTTTCATGTATAAAAAGTGCAATTTTTCCAGTCATAATGAATACTTAGAATTTGGTGCTGGTGGTAAGTATTCATGAAAAAGGTAACATTAGTGAATGGGCAGCATGATTTCTGGAAATAAACAACTAAAAATCTCACACAGTGTCCCTTTAAATTATGTGTTTTAAACTTACTTTTTGAGCCTTTCTTCCATCTGCTGTTTGTCATTCTCTAGATCCATGACATTCTCCTGGGTCAACTTTAAGTCACCCTCCAGCTTTCTCTTAGCTCTCTCAAGATCCATCCTTAGTTTCTTCTCCTGTTCCAAGGATCCTTCAAGCTTTTATGAGAGAAAGTTATTATGTAAATTTCCCAATTCACCAAATATTTTGAATACTCAGTTAACCTTTTATATTTTGAATACTAATACTACAATGTAGTGGTTGCCTACATCATCAACTTGCTGCTCCAGCTTGGTTTTGGCCTTGGTCAGAGTGTTGACTTTGTCCTCCTCACTCTGAAGGTCATCCAGCGTTTGCTGGTGAGCCTCTTGAAGAGCTTTCTTCTCCTTGGTCAGCTTGGCAATGATTTCATCAAGAGCTGCCATCTCCTCAGTGAGGTTTTTAACCTAAAAGGAACACAGATATCATTCTGTCCTATAAGGATGTTATAATTTATCATTTAAGCTTATATTCCATTACAAGAAGTAGACCTCAGTGAAAATTACTCTCTAGAAGTGTTTTCTCTGTGTAGTTGCATGACTTAAACTTGTTCTGACCTTGTTCTCAGTAGCATGTTTCTCCTTTTCCACCTTAGCCAGTGTAAGCTCCAGGTCATCTATATCTTTCTTGAGCTCAGAGCACTCATCCTCTAACTTTCTCTTCTTAGCAGTCAGCTCTGAATTCATCTCCTCCTCATCTTCAAGTCTCTCAGACAGCTCTTTGGCTTTGGCCTCAAGTTGAATCTTGTTCTTGATCAAACCCTCACACCGCTCCTCAGCATCACAGAGACTGTCTTGTTCCTGTAATAATATGTTTTATTTCATTTTTGAAAATGAAGGAAGAAAGACAGATAGAAGAAGATACTAAGGAAGACTGCATTTAAAATGTTAAAATGTACGTCAGAGTATGAGATCATGAGCTACCTTGCATAAATGATAGCCCTACTTACAGTTTGAACTTGAAGCTGTAGGTCATTCTTCTCTTGGACAATTGAAACCATTTTCTCCTCAAGCTCCTTTCTCCGGGCCTCAGATTTAGCATAGGCCTCCTTCAGTTTAATGAACTCTTCCTTCATGTTGGCCATCTCTTTCTCAGCTTCAGCTGATTGCAGCAGGGGCTTGATCTTGAAGTACATCTTCATCCAGGGCCAATTCTTGACACTCATGAATGCACGCACGTTCCATTGAATAATAAGTAGGGAATCTCTGAAATTATTTAAGACAAAGAAGTTTAGAGTAAAGGCGGATTCATACTTAGCGTAACTGGCGCTAACCTCGTTCATACCTCCCTCGCGACGATGGCGTGCGCTCAAAATGTCACACGCCCCTCCGCAAGCTGCCGCGGCGCGAGGTCGTGCACCCCACATTTTTTGTAACTTGGCGTGCGCCACCAGCGACCATGCAGGTAGGCAGACAAAGCAGGAGTTGCGAAGAGAGGCTACAGCTACTGTAGGCTACTACAGAATGGACCCTGCATCATTTTGAGGATAATAAAATGTCCTAGAGAGTTATTTTATCTTTTCCCTTAAATGTTGTTCAGTGAAACAATTGTTTACTTTGTTCAGAAGCACGTTGTGTTTGGCGATCTATTTATAAATTCTGCAGCTAGAACAATGCTCTCACAGGGGGCCTCATTTATAACGGGTGCGTACGCACAAAAGACTGCGCACGCCAAGTTCACCGCAAGGTTTGGTATTTATAGAAAAAGAACTTGGCGGTAAACATGCGCAGCTCCACGCAAAGTTTGACCCATGCGTAGGCACTAAACAAAAGACCAAACGCGGAAAGCGCGACCTCGGGAGGTAGCTGGAAGAACGACCCGAAATTGGTTGAAGAAAAAAATCGAAGGTCACGTGTCACGATAGCCACTTTAACATTAGTTAATCCAGTTCGCAACGAAAACGCGGTTGTTTGTTGTTTGGTAATGGTGGAAAATAATAACTAGGCCTACCTGGCCTATCCATAGCCACATGCATGTTTTGTAAGGAAGCAATAGCTTCAAATTTTACATTTAGGATAGGCCTAGATTACATTTGGATATACCCTACATTTTATTAACAATAACCACAGACCTTTCCAGTATCGGGCTACAATCGTATCGGTAGGCTATAAAGTGTTCCGAGTCAAGGAATTACGTCAACATTTAGGCCTAAGCCAGTTGCAGAATCATCTGCTCGAGTCCCAAGTGCATCTGTAATGGTTGATTTTCTCAGCCATACAGGCAAGCATACAGCCAGGTGCCATACTAATGGACAGCTTCGTTTCTCTTGTTGCATGTCATTTCTTTTCCATGCGGTTATTCGTCATCAAAGAAGCAGAGGTGTGCATTTGACAGCTGGCCTTATACACTGATAATGCACGTTTATAATACACACATTTAATAAATACAGACTAGAAAATGCCCATATGTCATGCTGTCTGTGGATATGTCGATCGACAGTTGGGGCGTCGCTTTGAACTGAAAGCAGACAGCTGCGCGCAGTGACCAACGGCAATTGTTGAAAAAAGTTTAAACCCGGTGCATATGAGGTGCGATGAGACAGCGAATAGATTTTCTACCGGTGAATTTCACATGGGGACATGCCATGTGAGATGTTTCCTTGACGCAGCTATTTTTCCCTTTGTTCACAACTCAATTAATACTACATGTCCATGACTTGGCAGGTTCATGTCCATGCCATCCTTATTTTATTTATTTTTTACCTCTGGTATAGCATGATTTTTGTCAACATAACCATTCACATGCTGCAATTCGAGGAATTATTTTTGTACAACTTCCCAAACTTAACCGCTCCACTTTGTCCAACATTCTCTAGGCCTATCTAATAAAACTGTTTGCTCCACATGTGGTAAATAGGCTATCTCGTCTGCTTTCCGCACGCCGTCCACAGATATAAATATTCATTTTGGGCGTTTCACTGAATATTCATAGATAATTATGGGTGTGTCCACAGGTGCGCACATTTGCCGCAACTTCAGAGTCAGTTGGGATTTATAAAGGGAAATCGACATGGAACGTGCGTGCGCCATGCTTTATAAATCTGAATATTTTCTTGCGCACGCACATCCTGAGTTTCGTGCGTGCGCCATCTTTTGGCGCATTTCTTCCGCAAAGTTTTATAAATGAGGCCCAAGGTCTTGGAATGAGCTGGCAATGCTACAACAAAAATCCATGTTTCATTGTGGCAAGTCATAAGTCAGACGTTCAGTAGCTCTACAGCAGCCGTGTTTTGCTTTCTATTTTTATACATCTGTAGAACTCATGCTGCGAGTTGCGACAGATGCGGCCGTTTCTCTCATGAACAGCAGAGGACACACTTCCAAAAATGCAAGCAAAAGCCTGTAAATGGCGCTTTTGACTATGAATGGTCTGCCACATTTTAATGGTTCTCGCGCCAAATGCGCACGTTAAGTATGCAGAGCCTTTAAGAGTAAGAGTGTAGAGGTAAAGTAATGCCTCTTAAATTAACATGCCACATGCTGTTTGCCATGTCTAGTGAGTCAAATATTTGGCCACTTCTTGACCAACATGAATACACACACTTTCCACTGGATTACCAGCAGTGTATCTCGGCAACATAATTGCACTTGATAAGTATTCATGTCAGTAATATTTGTATATGTTTTTTTGTTCGATTCTGCTAAGCAGATTTTCTCACCTGCGTTCCACAATTTTCTTGAACTCAATCCTCGCAAGTTCTCCACGTGCCCTAGCCTGAATACCAGTGATGATGAGAGCAAGACGATCGTCTCTCATCTCTTCAAGAACTCCCAGCAGACCAGCCTTGAAGAACACCTGACACATATCAAACATGGAATAGATTATCATCTCTCAAAAGATGTGCTTTAAACGCAGTTTGTTTCAAGCAAATCAACTGTTCAACATGTCGTGAAAATCTTCACTGACCTTAGTATGTCCCAGTTTGTACTGTTAATAGTCTATATCCAAGGTGCCAAGCAATTTTTAACAAACTGACCACACAAAGTTGCACATAGCTTTTGAAATATTGATGCACTTTATATGCACTCTATGGGAACAACAGAATAAAGCACCTTAGTGTGTCCGAATCTGTATTGCTCATGGTCAATGTCCAGAGATCCCAACAGTTTTTCAGCTCCCTTCTTGTTGTCTATAAATTGTCCCTCAGGGATAGCAACAGGGTTCAGGATACGGTATCTGCACAGATAGATTCGTAATACTTGAAGGAAATAATCTCATAGCTATTTTCTTGTTTTTAATTGTATACAGAAGATAAAAGAAACAAAATAGGCCTTAGCCCTTAACCATCTGTACCTCTGTTTGAAGTCTCCATACAGGATCCTGTTGGGGAAGCCCTTTCTGCAGATTCTGATGCCTTCAAGCACACCGTTACAGCGCAGCTGGTGCATGACCAATGGATTCTCCATGGCCCCAGGAGTCTTGGTCTCGTTGGGGATGATGCAGCGCACAAAGTGGGGGTGAGTTGACCTCAGGTTGGTCATCAGCTTGTTCAGGTTCTCCTGTAGTAGAATATTTATTTCGCATTTAGATATGGATTTGTTTACAAGTGGCTACTATGAGTAGTGTGCTTGGAAATAAATACTTACTCTGTGCAGGGCTGACACAGTCTGGAAAGAAGATCCTTTCTTCTTCTTACCACCAGCTTCCTTGCTTTCTGCAGCTGTGAAAGTAGTGCAGATCATAGTTTGACAAGCCTGGCATTATTTTAGACACATTTAAATGGACATCATTATTATTTTGGACAGTACTAATGCAAGTACGTTTGTGTAACCTATGGTGGGTTTCCCTGCCACTTCATTCCAAGTCCTTCTTCCCCTAGAGGGCGCTGCGCCAAAAGCCCTTCTCTCACAGTCACCAAGGACTCCCCCCTGTATTTAACACGGAACTCAACCATCCTTGTTACTCTTGTTCCAGTCCTCTTGTTCCAGAATCGGACGTATACAGAAAAGTGCACAGATACTTTTGAACAAAGCTTTTGTTTGCTATTTAGGCTGAATACAAGCAATAGACCGCTTAGTTCATTTACACAGCTGTAAGTTTAACCCCATTGCTAAGCGACAACACTGCAGAGCGCAGTGTTCTTCCTTTTGGAAGCTGGGACGTTTTCCTCTTCCAAGGTTTATCCGAATCCGTGAGCTAAGGACACACTCACTGTTAGTCTAGAATCTCAATTCGTAAGGACTCGACTTGTTCTCCGGTCCGAACCCAAGATCATAGGAATCTTGAGCTCTCCCACATTACAGTAGGCGATCTAAGCAATGATAGCTACTGAGATTTTTTCATGTACTTGTCTTATTTGCATTCCTCTGTCTCTCTCTCCCTTTGTTAGCTTAGACTCCACTATTACTAACCCCTCTTCCAGTCTTGTGTACGAAACACTGCGAGTTTCATGCGGAACGACCTGAGCGGTTTCAAATGTTGTATCAATGCATATCAGCGTTTCGGACGCTCCATGGACTCTCCGAATGTACTAATTTGCTACTGCCCTGGCTATTAGTGGTGTCAACAATGATCGATTCGGCGATGCAATCAAATGCGGGACATGGAAGATCCAGAATCGATCCGGGAAGTTCCAGAATCGATCCGGCAATTTTTCTAAGTTTCAATTACTTTCATGGATATTTCGGAAGCAAATGAATGTTAAATTAAATAAAAGCACTTCAAAACATTGCAAGACTGATACAGACTGATACAGAAAACAGCCAATAAATTGTTGCTTAGTATCTGATTACTTGTATTGCTTCATCTTGACTGATTAAACATTTGCTTTGCTTTCAGTAGAAATGTAATGCATTGCAATGCATTGTAGAATTGAATCGGATCCGG